>NW_026542633.1:600000-1037493 GCF_028750875.1 Macrosteles quadrilineatus | reverse complement strand
GTTACATTTTAACCATGTTTCATTTTAACATGATAAAATGTTACATTTTAACATGCTTCATTTTAACATCATAAAATGTTACATTTTAACATGTTTCATTTTAACATGATAAAATGTTACATTTTAACATGTTGCATTTTAACATGATAAAATGTTAGATTTTAACATGTTTCATTTTAACATGATAAAATGTTACATTTTAACATGTTTCATTTAAAAATGTTACATTTTAAAATGTTACATTTTAACATGTTACATTTTAATATGTTACATTTTAACATGTTGCATTTTAACATGGTAAAATGTTACATTTTAACATGTTGCATTTTAACATGATAAAATGTTACATTTTAACATATTGCGATTTAACATGATAAAATGTTACATTTTAAAATGTTACATTTGAACATGTTACATTTTAATATGTTACATTTTAACATGTTGCATTTTAACATGATAAAATGTTACATTTTAACATGTTGCATTTTAACATGATAAAATGTTACATTTTAAGATGTTTCATTTTAACATGATAAAATGTTACATTTTAACATGTTTCATTTTAACATGATAAAATGTTACATTTTAACATGTTTCATTTTAACATGATAAAATGTTACATTTAAACATGTTTCATTTTAACATGATAAACATTTTACATTTTAACATGTTTCATTTTAACATGATAAAATGTTACATTTTAACATGTTTCATTTTAACATGATAAATGTTACATTTTAACATGTTTCATTTTAACATGATAAAATGTTACATTTTAACATGTTGCATTTTAACATGATAAAATGTTTCATTTTAACTTGTTTCATTTTAACATGATAAAATGTTACATTTTTACGTTTCATTTAAAAATGTTACATTAAAAAATGTTACATTTTAACATGTTACATTTTAAAATGTTACATTTTAACATGTTGCATTTTAACATGATAAAATGTTACCTGTTAACATGTTGCATTTTAACATGATAAATGTTACATTTTAACATGTTGCATTTTAACATGATAAAATGTTTCATTTTAACATGTTGCATTTTTACATGATAAAATGTTACATTTTAACATGTTGCATTTTAACATGATAAAATGTTACATTTTAACATGTTTCATTTTAACATGATATAAGTGTTACATTTTAACATGTTTCATTTTAACATGATAAAATGTTACATTTTAACATGTTTCATTTTAACATGATAAAATGTTACATTTTAACGTTTCATTTTAACATGATAAAATGTTACATTTTAACATTTTGCATTTTAACATGATAAAATGTTACATTTTAACATGTTTCATTTTAAAATGTTACATTTTAAAATGTTACATTTAAAAATGTTAAATTTTAAAATGTTACATTTTAACATGTTACATTTTAATACGTTACATTTTAACATGTTGCATTTTAACATGATATAATGTTACATTTTAACATGTTGCATTTTAACATGATAAAATGTTACATTTTAACATGTTGCATTTTAACATGATAAAATGTTACATTTTAACATGTTTCATTTTAACATGATATAATGTTACATTTTAACATGTTTCATTTTAACATGATAAAATGTTACATTTTAACATGTTTCATTTTAACATGATAAATGTTACATTTTAACGTTTCATTTTAACATGATAAAATGTTACATTTTAACATTTTGCATTTTAACATGATAAAATGTTACATTTTAACATGTTTCATTTTAAAATGTTACATTTTAAAATGTTACATTTAAAAATGTTAAATTTAAAAATGTTACATTTTAACATGTTACATTTTAATACGTTACATTTAACATGTTGCATTTTAACATGATATAATGTTACATTTTAACATGTTGCATTTTAACATGATAAAATGTTACATTTTAAAATGTTAAATTTTAAAATGTTACATTTTAAAATGTTACATTTGAACATGTTACATTTTATATGTTACTTTACATTTTATCATGTTGCATTTAACATGATAAAATGTTACATTTTAACATGTTGCATTTAACATGATAAAATGTTACATTTTAACATGTTTCATTTTAACATGATAAAATGTCACATTTTAACATGTTTCATTTTAACATGATAAAATGTTACATTTTAACATGTTTCAGTTTAACATGATAAAATGTTACTTTTTAACATGTTGCATTTTAACATGATAAAATGTTACATTTTAACATGTTGCATTTTAACATGATAAAATGTTACATTTTAACTTGTTTCATTTTAACATGATAACATGTTACATTTTAACATGTTTCATTTAAAAATGTTACATTAAAAAATGTTACATTTTAACATGTTATATTTTTAATATGTTACATTTTAACATGTTGCATTTTAACATGATAAAATGTTACATTTTAACATGTTGCATTTTAACATGATAAAATGTTACATTTTAACATGTTGCAATTTAACATGATAAAATGTTACATTCTTAACATGTTGCATTTTAACATGATAAAATGTTACATTTTAACATGTTTCATTTTAACATGATAAAATGTTAAATTTAAAAATGTTACATTTTTACATGTTTCATTTAAACATGATAAAATGTTACATTTTAACATTTTTCATTTTAACATCATAAAATGTTACATTTTAACATGTTTCATTTTAACATGATAAAATCTTACATTTTAACATGTTTCATTTTAACATGATAAAATGTTACATTTTAACATGTTGCATTTTAACATGATAAAATGTTACATTTTAACATGTTGCATTTTAACATGATAAAATGTTACATTTTAACATGTTTCATTTTAACATGATAAAATGTTACATTTTAACATGTTTCATTTTAACATGATAAAATGTTACATTCTAACATGTTTCATTTTAACATGATAAAATGTTACATTTTAACATGTTTCATTTTAACATGATAAAATTCATTTTAACATCATAAAATGTTACATTTTAACATGTTTCATTTTAACATGATAAAATGTTACATTTTAACATGTTGCATTTTAACATGATAAAATGTTACATTTTAACATGTTTCATTTTAACATGATAAAATGTTACATTTTAACATGTTTCATTTAAAAATGTTACATTTTAAAATGTTACATTTTAACATGTACATTTTAATATGTTACATTTTAACATTTTCCATTTTAACATCATAAAATGTTACATTTTAACATGTTACATTTTAATATGTTACATTTAAACATGTTGCATTTTAACATGATAAAATGTTACATTTTAACATGTTGCATTTTAACATGATAAAATGTTACATTTAAACATGTTTCATTTTAACATGATAAAATTTTACATTTTAACATGTTTCATTTTAACATGATAAAATGTTACATTCTAACATGTTTCATTTTAACATGATAAAATGTTACATTTTAACATGTTTCATTTTAACATGATAAAATTCATTTTAACATCATAAAATGTTACATTTTAACATGTTTCATTTTAACATGATAAAATGTTACATTTTAACATGTTGCATTTTAACATGATAAAATGGTACATTTTAACATGTTTCATTTTAACATGATAAAATGTTACATTTTAACATGTTTCATTTAAAAATGTTACATTTTAAAATGTTACATTTTAACATGTTACATTTTAATATGTTACATTTTAACATGTTGCATTTTAACATAGTAAAATGTTACATTTTAACATGTTGCATTTTAACATGATAAAATGTTACATTTTAACATATTGCGATTTAACATGATAAAATGTTACATTTTAAATTGTTACATTTGAACATGTTACATTTTAATATGTTACATTTTAACATGTTGCATTTTAACATGATAAAATGTTACATTTTAACATGTTGCATTTTAACATGATAAAATGTTACATTTTAACATGTTTCATTTTAACATGATAAAATGTTACATTTTAACATGTTTCATTTTAACATGATAAAATGTTACATTTTAACATGTTTCATTTTAACATGATAAAATGTTACATTTTAACATGTTTCATTTTAACATGATAAAATGTTACATTTAAACATGTTTCATTTTAAACATGATAAAATTTTACATTTTAACATGTTTCATTTTAACATGATAAAATGTTACATTTTAACATGTTTCATTTTAACATGATAAAATGTTACATTTTAACATGTTTCATTTTAACATGATAAAATGTTACATTTTAACATGTTGCATTTTAACATGATAAAATGTTACATTTTAACTTGTTTCATTTTAACATGATAAAATGTTACATTTTTACGTTTCATTTAAAATGTTACATTAAAAAATGTTACATTTTAACATGTTACATTTTAATATGTTACATTTTAACATGTTGCATTTTAACATGATAAAATGTTACATTTAACATGTTGCATTTTTACATGATAAAATGTTACATTTTAACATGTTGCATTTTAACATGATAAAATGTTACATTTTAACATGTTGCATTTTAACATGATAAATGTTTCATTTTAACTTGTTTCATTTTAACATGATAAAATGTTACATTTTTACGTTTCATTTAAAAATGTTACATTAAAAAATGTTACATTTTAACATGTTACATTTTAATATGTTACATTTTAACATGTTGCATTTTAACATGATAAAATGTTACATTTTAACATGTTGCATTTTAACATGATAAAATGTTACATTTTAACATGTTGCATTTTAACATGATAAAATGTTACATTTTAACATGTTGCATTTTAACATGATAAAATGTTACATTTTAACATGTTTCATTTTAACATGATAAAATGTTACATTTTAACATGTTTCATTTTAACATGATCAAATGTTACATTTTAACGTTTCATTTTAACATGATAAAATGTTACATTTTAACATGTTTCATTTTAACATGTTACATTTTAACATGTTGCATTTTAACATGATAAAATGTTACATTTTAACATGTTGCATTTTAACATGATAAAATGTTACATTTTAACATGTTCATTTTAACATGATAAAATGTTACATTTTAACATGTTGCATTTTAACATGATAAAATGTACATTTTAACATGTTTCATTTTAACATGATAAAATGTTACATTTCAACATGTTTCATTTTAACATGATAAAATGTTACATTTCAATATGTGTCATTTTAACATGATAAAATGTTACATTTTAACATGTTTCATTTAAACATGATAAAATGTTACATTTTAACATGTTTCATTTTAACATGATAAAATCTTACATTTTAACATGTTTCATTTTAACATGATAAAATGTTACTTTTTAACAAGTTGCATTTTAACATGATAAAATGTTTACATTTAACATGTTGCATTTTAACATGATAAAATGTTACATTTTAACTTGTTTCATTTTAACATGATAAAATGTTACATTTTAACATGTTTTATTTAAAAATGTTACATTAAAAAATGTTACATTTTAACATGTTATATTTTAATATGTACATTTTAACATGTTGCATTTTAAAATGATAAAATGTTACATTTTAACATGTTGCATTTTAACATGATAAAATGTTACATTTTAACATGTTGCATTTTAACATGATAAAATGTTACATTTTAACATGTTGCATTTTAACATGATAAAATGTTACATTTTTAACATGTTGCATTTAACATGATAAAATGTTACATTTTAACATGTTTCATTTTAACATGATAAAATCTTACATGTTAACATGTTTCATTTTAACATGATAAAATGTTACATTTTAACATGTTGCATTTTAACATGATTAAATGTTACATTTTAACATGTTTCATTTTAAAATGTTACATTTTAAAATGTTACATTTTAAAATGTTACATTTTAAAATGTTACATTTTAACATGTTGCATTTTAACATGATAAAATGTTACATTTTAACATGTTGCATTTTAACATGTTGCATTTTAACATGATAAAATGTTACATTTTAACATGTTGCATTTTAACATGATAAATGTTACATTTTAACATGTTTCATTTTAACATGATAAAATGTTACATTTTAACATGTTTCATTTAAAAATGTTACATTTTAAAATGTTAAATTTTAACATGTTACATTTTAATATGTTACATTTTAACATGTTGCATTTTAACATGGTAAAATGGTACATTTTAACATGTTGCATTTTAACATGATAAAATGTTACATTTTAACATATTGCGATTTAACATGATAAAATGTTACATTTTAAAATGTTACATTTGAACATGTTACATTTTAATATGTTACATTTTAACATGTTGCATTTTAACATGGTAAAATGTTACAGTTTAACATGTTGCATTTTAACATGATAAAATGTTACATTTTAACATGTTTCATTTTAACTGATAAAATGTTAAATTTAAAAATGTTACATTTTTACATGTTTCATTTAAACATTATAAAATGTTACATTTTAACATTTTTCATTTTAACATGCATAAAATGTTACATTTTAACATGTTACATTTTAATATGTCACATTTAAACACGTTGCATTTTAACATGATAAAATGTTACATTTTAACATGTTGTATTTTAACATGATAAAATGTAACATTTTAACATGTTGCATTTTAACATGTTGCATTTTAACATAATAAAATGTTACATTTTACATGTTTCATTTTAACATGAAAAAATGTTACATTTTAACATGTTTCATTTTAAAATGTTACATTTTAATATGTTACATTTTAACATGTTGCATTTTAACATGATAAAATGTTACATTTTAACATGTTTTATTTTAACATGATAAAATGTTACATTTTAACATGTTTCATTTTAACATCATAAAATGTTACATTTTAACATGTTTCATTTTAACATGATAAAATGTTACATTTTTACATGTTTCATTTTAACATGATAAAAATCTTACATTTTAACATGTTTCATTTTAACATGATAAAATGTTACATTTTAACATGTTTCATTTTAACATGATAAAATGTTACATATTTAACATGTTGCATTTTAACATGATAAAATGTTACATTTTAACATGTTGCATTTTAACATGATAAAATGTTACATTTTAACATGTTTCATTTTAACATGATAAAATGTTACATTTTAAAATGTTTCATTTTTAACATGATAAAATGTTACATTTTAACATGTTTCATTTAACATGATAAAATGTTATATTAAAAAATGTTACATTTTTACATGTTTCATTTAAACATGATAAAATGTTACATTTTAACATGTTGCATTTTAACATGATAAAATGTTACATTTTAACATGTTTCATTTTAACATGATAAAATGTTACATTTTAACATGTTGCATTTTAACATGATAAAATGTTACATTTTAACATGTTGCATTTTAACATGATAAAATGTTACATTTCTAACATGTTTCATTTTAAATTGTTACATTTAAATGTAACTTTTAACATGTTACATTTTAATATGTTACATTTAACATGTTTCATTTTAACATAATAAAATGTTACATTTTAACATGTTTCATTTTAACATGATAAAATGTTACATTTTAACATGTTGCATTTTAACATGATAAAATGTTACATTTTAACATGTTGCATTTTAACATGATAAAATGTTACATATTTACATGTTGCATTTAACATGATAAAATGTTACATTTTAAAATGTTACATTTTAAAATGTTACATTTTAACATGTTACATTTTAATACGTTACATTTTAACATGTTGCATTTTAACATGATAAAATGTTACATTTTAACATGTTGCATTTTAACATGATATAAATGCTACATTTTAACGTTTCATTTTAACATGATAAAATGTTACATTTATAACATGTTTCATTTTAACATGATAAAATGTTACATTTTAACATGTTGCATTTTAACATGATAAAATGTTACATTTTTACATGTTGCATTTTAACATGATAAAAATGTTACATTTTAACATGTTGCATTTTAACATGATAAAATGTTACATTTTAAAATGTTAGCATTTGAACATGTTACATTTAATATGTTACATTTTAACATTTTGCATTTTAACATGATAAAATGTTACATTTTAACATGTTGCATTTTAACATGATAAAATGTTACATTTTAACATGTTACATTTTAATATGTTACATTTTAACATGTTGCATTTTAACATGATAAAATGTTACATTTTAACATGTTGCATTTTAACATGATAAAATGTTACATTTTAACATGTTGCACTTTTAACATGATAAAATGTTACATTTTAACATGTTTCATTTTAACATGATAAAATGTTACATTTTAACATGTTTCATTTAAAATGATACAATTTAAAATGTTACATTTTAACATGTTACATTTTAATATGTTACATTTTAACATGCTGCATTTTAACATGATAAATGTTACATTTTAACATGTTGCATTTTAACATGATAAATGTTACATTTTAACATGTTTCATTTTAACATGATATAATGTTACATGTTAACATGTTTCATTTTAACATGATAAAATGTTACATTTTAACATGTTTCATTTTAACATGATAAAATGTTACATTTTAACATGTTTCATTTTAACACGATAAAATGTTACATTTTAACATGTTTCATTTTAACATGATAAAATGTTACATTTTAACATGTTTCATTTTAACATGATAAATGTACATTTTTAACATGTTGCATTTTAACATGATAAAATGTAAAATTTATCATGTTTAATTTTAAAATGTTACATTTTAAAATGTAACATTTTAACATGTTACATTTTAATATGTTACATTTTAACATGTTTCATTTTAACATAATAAAATGTTACATTTTAACATGTTGCATTTTAACATGATAAAATGTTACATTTTAACATGTTGCATTTTAACATGATAAAATGTTACATTTTAACATGTTGCATTTAACATGATAAAATGTTACATTTTAACATGTTGCATTTTAACATGATAAAATGTTACATTTTAACATGTTTTATTTTAACATGATAAAATGTTACATTTAAAAATGTTACATTTTTACATGTTGCATTTTAACATGATAAAATGTTACATTTTAACATGTTTCATTTTAACATGATATAATGTTACATTTTAACATGTTTCATTTTAACATGATAAAATGTTACATTTTAACATGTTTCATTTTAACATGATGAAATGTTACATTTTAACATGTTTCATTTTAACATGATAAAATGTTACATTTTAACATGTTTCATTTTAACATGATAAAATGTTACATTTTAACATGTTTCATTTTAACATGATAAAATGTTACATTTTAACATGTTTCATTTTAACATGATAAAATGTTACATTTTAACATGTTGCATTTTAACATGATAAAATGTTACATTTTAACATGTTTCATTTTAAATTGTTACATTTTAAAATGTAACATTTTAACATGTTGCATTTTAATATGTTACATTTTAACATGTGTCATTTTAACATAATAAAATGTTACATTTTAACATGTTTCATTTTAACATGATAAAATGTTACATTTTAACGTTTCATTTTAACATGATAAAATGTTACATTTTAACATGTTGCATTTTAACATGATAAAATGTTACATTTTAACATGTTTCATTTTAACATGATAAAATGTTACATTTTAACGTTTCATTTTAACATGATAAAATGTTACATTTTAACATGATAAAATGTTACATTTTAACATGTTTCATTTTAACATGATAAAATGTTACATTTTAACATGTTTCATTTTAAAATGTTACATTTTAAAATGTAACATTTTAACATGTTACATTTTAATATGTTACATTTTAACATGTTTCATTTTAACATGATAAAATGTTACATTTTAACGTTTCATTTTAACATGATAAAATGTTACATTTTACATGTTGCATTTTAACATGATAAAATGTTTCATTTTAACATGTTGCATTTTAACATGATAAAATGTTACATTTAAAAATTTTACATTTTTACGTTTCATTTAAACATGATATAATGTTACATTTTAACATTTTTCATTTTAACATGATAAAATGTTACATTTTAACATGTTGCATTTTAACATGATAAAATGTTACATTTTAACATGTTGCATTTTAACATGATAAAATGTTACATTTTAACATGTTGCATTTTAACATGATAAAATGTTACATTTTAACATGTTGCATTTTAACATGATAAAATGTTACATTTTAACATGTTTCATTTTAACATGATATAATGTTACATTTTAACATGTTTCATTTTAACATGATAAAATGTTACATTTTAACATGTTTCATTTTAACATGATAAAATGTTACATTTTAATGTTTCATTTTAACATGATAAAATGTTACATTTTAACATGTTGCATTTTAACATGATAAAATGTTACATTTTAACATGTTTCATTTTAAAATGTTACATTTTAAAATGTTACATTTAAAAATGTTAAATTTTAAAATGTTACATTTTAGAATGTTACATTTTAATACGTTACATTTTAACATGTTGCATTTTAACATGATAAAATGTTACATTTTAACATGTTGCATTTTAACATGATAAAATGTTACATTTTAACATGTTTCATTTTAACATGATAAAATGTTACATTTTAACATGTTGCATTTTAACATGAAAAAATGTTACATTTTAAAATGTTACATTTGAACATGTTACATTTTAATTTTTTGCATTTTAACATGATAAAATGTTACATTTTAACATGTTGCATTTTAACATGATAAAATGTTACATTTTAACATGTTTCATTTTAACATGATAATATGTTACATTTTAACATGTTTCATTTTAAAATGTTACATTTTAACATGCTACATTTTAATATGTTACATTTTAACATGTTGCATTTTAACATGATAAAATGTTACATTTTAACATGTTGCATTTCAACATGATAAAAAGTTACATTTCAACATGTTGCATTTCAACATGATAAAATGTTACATTTTAACATGTTGCATTTTAACATGATAAAATGTTACATTTTAACATGTTTCATTTTAACATGATAAAATGTTACATTTTAACGTTTCATTTAAAAATGTTACAATTTAAAATGTTACATTTTAACATGTTACATTTTAATATGTTACATTTTAACATGTTGCATTTTAACATGATAAAATGTTACATTTTAACATGTTGCATTTTAACATGATAAAATGTTACATTTTAACATATTGCGATTTAACATGATAAAATGTTACATTTTAAAATGTTACATTTGAACATGTTACATTTTAATATGTTACATTTTAACATGTTGCATTTTAACATGATAAAATGTTACATTTTAACATGTTGCATTTTAACATGATAAAATGTTACATTTTAACATGTTTCATTTTAACATGATAAAATGTTACATTTTAACATGTTTCATTTTAACATGATCAAATGTTACATTTTAACGTTTCATTTTAACATGATAAAATGTTACATTTTAACATGTTTCATTTTAACATGTTACATTTTAACATGTTGCATTTTAACATGATAAAATGTTACATTTTAACATGTTTCATTTTAACATGATAAAATGTTACATTTCAATATGTGTCATTTTAACATGATAAAATGTTACATTTTAACATGTTTCATTTAAACATGATAAAATGTTACATTTTAACATGTTTAATTTTAACATGATAAAATCTTACATTTTAACATGTTTCATTTTAACATGATAAAATGTTACTTTTTAACAAGTTGCATTTTAACATGATAAAATGTTACATTTTAACATGTTGCATTTTAACATGATAAAATGTTACATTTTAACTTGTTTCATTTTAACATGATAAAATGTTACATTTTAACATGTTTTATTTAAAAATGTTACATTAAAAAATGTTACATTTTAACATGTTATATTTTAATATGTTACATTTTAACATGTTGCATTTTAAAATGATAAAATGTTACATTTTAACATGTTGCATTTTAACATGATAAAATGTTACATTTTAACATGTTGCATTTTAACATGATAAAATGTTACATTTTAACATGTTTCATTTTTACATGATAAAATGTTAAATTTAAAAATGTTACATTTTTACATGTTTCATTTAAACATGATAAAATGTTACATTTTAACATTTTTCATTTTAACATCATAAAATGTTACATTTTAACATGTTTCATTTTAACATGATAAAATCTTACATGTTAACATGTTTCATTTTAACATGATAAAATGTTACATTTTAACATGTTGCATTTTAACATGATTAAATGTTACATTTTAACATGTTTCATTTTAAAATGTTACATTTTAAAATGTTACATTTTAAAATGTTACATTTTAACATGTTGCATTTTAACATGATAAAATGTTACATTTTAACATGTTGCATTTTAACATGATAAAATGTTACATTTTAACATGTTGCATTTTAACATGATAAAATGTTACATTTTAACATGTTTCATTTTAACATGATAAAATGTTACATTTTAACATGTTTCATTTAAAAATGTTACATTTTAAAATGTTACATTTTAACATGTTACATTTTAATATGTTACATTTTAACAGGTTGCATTTTAACATAGTAAAATGGTACATTTTAACATGTTGCATTTTAACATGATAAAATGTTACATTTTAACATATTGCGATTTAACATGATAAAATGTTACATTTTAAAATGTTACATTTGAACATGTTACATTTTAATATGTTACATTTTAACATGATAAAATGTTACATTTTAACATGTTTCATTTAAAAATGTTACATTAAAAAATGTTACATTTTAACATGTTACATTTTAATATGTTACATTTTAACATGTTGCATTTTAACATGGTAAAATGTTACAGTCTAACATGTTGCATTTTAACATGATAAAATGTTACATTTTAACATGTTGCATTTTAACATGATAAAATACTACATTTTAACATGTTGCATTTTAACATGATAAAATGTTACATTTTAACATGTTTCATTTTAACATGATAAAATGTTAAATTTAAAAATGTTACATTTTTACATGTTTCATTTAAACATTATAAAATGTTACATTTAACATTTTTCATTTTAACATCATAAAATGTTACATTTTAACATGTTACATTTTAATATGTCACATTTAAACACGTTGCATTTTAACATGATAAAATGTTACATTTTAACATGTTGTATTTTAACATGATAAAATGTAACATTTTAACATGTTGCATTTTAACATGTTGCATTTTAACATAATAAAATGTTACATTTTACATGTTTCATTTTAACATGAAAAAATGTTACATTTTAACATGTTTCATTTTAAAATGTTACATTTTAATATGTTACATTTTAACATGTTGCATTTTAACATGATAAAATGTTACATTTTAACATGTTTTATTTTAACATGATAAAATGTTACATTTTAACATGTTTCATTTTAACATCATAAAATGTTACATTTTAACATGTTTCATTTTAACATGATAAAATGTTACATTTTTACATGTTTCATTTTAACATGATAAAATCTTACATTTTAACATGTTTCATTTTAACATGATAAAATTTTACATTTTAACATGTTGCATTTTAACATGATAAAATGTTACATTTTAACATGTTGCATTTTAACATGATAAAATGTTACATTTTAACATGTTTCATTTTAACATGATAAAATGTTACATTTTAAAATGTTTCATTTTAAAATGTTACATTTTAAAATGTTACATTTTAACATGTTACATTTTAATATGTTACATTTTAACATGTTGCATTTTAACATGATAAAATGTTACATTTTAACATGTTTCATTTTAACATGATAAAATGTTACATTAAAAAATGTTACATTTTTACATGTTTCATTTAAACATGATAAAATGTTACATTTTAACATTTTTCATTTTAACATCATAAAATGTTACATTTTAACATGTTACATTTTAATATGTAACATTTTAACATGTTGCATTTTAACATGATAAAATGTTACATTTTAACATGTTGCATTTTAACATGATAAAATGTTACATTTTTACATGTTGCATTTTAACATGATAAAAATGTTACATTTTAACATGTTACATTTTAATTTTTTGCATTTTAACATGATAAAATGTTACATTTTAACATGTTGCATTTTAACATGATAAAATGTTACATTTTAACATGTTTCATTTTAACATGATAATATGTTACATTTTAACATGTTTCATTTTAAAATGTTACATTTTAACATGCTACATTTTAATATGTTACATTTTAACATGTTGCATTTTAACATGATAAAATGTTACATTTTAACATGTTGCATTTCAACATGATAAAAAGTTACATTTCAACATGTTGCATTTCAACATGATAAAATGTTACATTTTAACATGTTGCATTTTAACATGATAAAATGTTACATTTTAACATGTTTCATTTTAACATGATAAAATGTTACATTTTAACGTTTCATTTAAAAATGTTACAATTTAAAATGTTACATTTTAACATGTTACATTTTAATATGTTACATTTTAACATGTTGCATTTTAACATGATAAAATGTTACATTTTAACATGTTACATTTTAACATGATAAAATGTTACATTTTAACATATTGCGATTTAACATGATAAAATGTTACATTTTAAAATGTTACATTTGAACATGTTACATTTTAATATGTTACCTTTTAACATGTTGCATTTTAACATGATAAAATGTTACATTTTAACATGTTGCATTTTAACATGATAAAATGTTACATTTTAACATGTTTCATTTTAACATGATAAAATGTTACATTTTAACATGTTTCATTTTAACATGATCAAATGTTACATTTTAACGTTTCATTTTAACATGATAAAATGTTACATTTTAACATGTTTCATTTTAACATGTTACATTTTAACATGTTGCATTTTAACATGATAAAATGTTACATTTTAACATGTTGCATTTTAACATGATAAAATGTTACATTTTAACATGTTTCATTTTAACATGATAAAATGTTACATTTTAACATGTTGCATTTTAACATGATAAAATGTTACATTTTAACATGTTTCATTTTAACATGATAAAATGTTACATTTCAATATGTGTCATTTTAACATGATAAAATGTTACATTTTAACATGTTTCATTTAAACATGATAAAATGTTACATTTTAACATGTTTCATTTTAACATGATAAAATCTTACATTTTAACATGTTTCATTTTAACATGATAAAATGTTACTTTTTAACAAGTTGCATTTTAACATGATAAAATGTTACATTTTAACATGTTGCATTTTAACATGATAAAATGTTACATTTTAACTTGTTTCATTTTAACATGATAAAATGTTACATTTTAACATGTTTTATTTAAAAATGTTACATTAAAAAATGTTACATTTTAACATGTTATATTTTAATATGTTACATTTTAACATGTTGCATTTTAAAATGATAAAATGTTACATTTTAACATGTTGCATTTTAACATGATAAAATGTTACATTTTAACATGTTGCATTTTAACATGATAAAATGTTACATTTTAACATGTTGCATTTTAACATTATAAAATGTTACATTTTAACATGTTTCATTTTTACATGATAAAATGTTAAATTTAAAAATGTTACATTTTTACATGTTTCATTTAAACATGATAAAATGTTACATTTTAACATTTTTCATTTTAACATCATAAAATGTTACATTTTAACATGTTTCATTTTAACATGATAAAATCTTACATGTTAACATGTTTCATTTTAACATGATAAAATGTTACATTTTAACATGTTGCATTTTAACATGATTAAATGTTACATTTTAACATGTTTCATTTTAAAATGTTACATTTTAAAATGTTACATTTTAAAATGTTACATTTTAACATGTTGCATTTTAACATGATAAAATGTTACATTTTAACATGTTGCATTTTAACATGATAAAATGTTACATTTTAACATGTTGCATTTTAACATGATAAAATGTTACATTTTAACATGTTTCATTTTAACATGATAAAATGTTACATTTTAACATGTTTCATTTAAAAATGTTACATTTTAAAATGTTACATTTTAACATGTTGCATTTTAACATGATAAAATGTTACATTTTAACATGTTGCATTTTAACATGATAAAATGTTACATTATAACATGTTTCAATTTAACATGATAAAATGTTACATTTTAACATGTTACATTTTTATATGTTACATTTTAACATGTTGCATTTTAACATGATAAAATGTTACATTTTAACATGTTGCATTTTAACATGATAAAATGTTACATTTTAACATGTTGCATTTTAACATGATAAAATGTTACATTTTAACATGTTTCATTTTAACATGATAAAATGTTACATTTTAACATGTTTCATTTAAAAATGTTACATTTTAAAATGTTACATTTTAACATGTTACATTTTAAAATGTTACATTTGAACATGTTACATTTTAATATGTTACATTTTACCATGTTGCATTTTAACATGATAAAATGTTACATTTTAACATGTTGCATTTTAACATGATAAAATGTTACATTTTAACATGTTTCATTTTAACATGATAAAATGTTACATTTTAACATGTTTCATTTTAACATAATAAAATGTTACATTTTAACATGTTTCATTTTAACATGATAAAATGTTACATTTAAACATGTTTCATTTTAACATGATAAAATTTTACATTTTAACATGTTTCATTTTAACATGATAAAATGTTACATTTTAACATGTTTCATTTTAACATGATAAAATGTTACATTTTAACATGTTTCATTTTAACATGATAAAATGTTACATTTTAACATGTTGCATTTTAACATGATAAAATGTTACATTTTAACTTGTTTCATTTTAACATGATAAAATGTTACATTTTTACATGTTTCATTTAAAAATGTTACATTAAAAAATGTTACATTTTAACATGTTACATTTTAATATGTTACATTTTAACATGTTGCATTTTAACATGATAAAATGTTACATTTTAACATGTTGCATTTTAACATGATAAAATGTTACATTTTAACATGTTGCATTTTAACATGATAAAATGTTACATTTTAACATGTTTCATTTTAACATGATAAAATGTTACATTTAAAAATGTTACATTTTTACATGTTTCATTTAAACATGATAAAATGTTACATTTTAACATTTTCCATTTTAACATCATAAAAAGTTACATTTTAACATGTTACATTTTAATATGTTACATTTAAACATGTTGCATTTTAACATGATAAAATGTTACATTTTAACATGTTGCATTTTAACATGATAAAATGTTACATTTAAACATGTTTCATTTTAACATGATAACATTTTACATTTTAACATGTTTCATTTTAACATGATAAAATGTTACATTTTAACATGTTTCATTTTAACATGATAAAATGTTACATTTTAACATGTTTCATTTTAACATGATAAAATTCATTTTAACATCATAAAATGTTACATTTTAACATGTTTCATTTTAACATGATAAAATGTTACATTTTAACATGTTGCATTTTAACATGATAAAATGTTACATTTTAACATGTTTCATTTTAACATGATAAAATGTTACATTTTAACATGTTTCATTTAAAAATGTTACATTTTAAAATGTTACATTTTAACATGTTACATTTTAATATGTTACATTTTAACATGTTGCATTTTAACATAGTAAAATGTTACATTTTAACATGTTGCATTTTAACATGATAAAATGTTACATTTTAACATATTGCGATTTAACATGATAAAATGTTACATTTTAAAATGTTACATTTGAACATGTTACATTTTAATATGTTACATTTTAACATGTTGCATTTTAACATGATAAAATGTTACATTTTAACATGTTGCATTTTAACATGATAAAATGTTACATTTTAACATGTTTCATTTTAACATGATAAAATGTTACATTTTAACATGTTTCATTTTAACATGATAAAATGTTACATTTTAACATGTTTCATTTTAACATGATAAAATGTTACATTTAAACATGTTTCATTTTAACATGATAAAATTTTACATTTTAACATGTTTCATTTTAACATGATAAAATGTTACATTTTAACATGTTTCATTTTAACATGATAAAATGTTACATTTTAACATGTTTCATTTTAACATGATAAAATGTTACATTTTAACATGTTGCATTTTAACATGATAAAATGTTACATTTTAACATGTTTCATTTTAACATGATATAATGTTACATTTTAACATGTTTCATTTTAACATGATAAAATGTTACATTTTAACATGTTTCATTTTAACATGATAAAATGTTACATTTTAACGTTTCATTTTAACATGATAAAATGTTACATTTTAACATTTTGCATTTTAACATGATAAAATGTTACATTTTAACATGTTTCATTTTAAAATGTTACATTTTAAAATGTTACATTTAAAAATGTTAAATTTTAAAATGTAACATTTTAACATGTTACATTTTAATACGTTACATTTTAACATGTTGCATTTTAACATGATAAAATGTTACATTTTAACATGTTGCATTTTAACATGATAAAATGTTACATTTTAAAATGTTAAATTTTAAAATGTTACATTTTAAAATGTTACATTTGAACATGTTACATTTTAATATGTTACATTTTATCATGTTGCATTTTAACATGATAAAATGTTACATTTTAACATGTTGCATTTTAACATGATAAAATGTTACATTTTAACATGTTTCATTTTAACATGATAAAATTTTACATTTTAACATGTTTCATTTTAACATGATAAAATGTTACATTTTAACATGTTTCATTTTAACATGATAAAATGTTACATTTTAACATGTTTCATTTTAACATGATAATATGTTACATTTTAACATGTTTCATTTTAAAATGTTACATTTTAACATGTTACATTTTAATATGTTACATTTTAACATGTTGCATTTTAACATGATAAAATGTTACATTTTAACATGTTGCATTTCAACATGATAAAATGTTACATTTTAACATGTTGCATTTTAACATGATAAAATGTTACATTTAAACATGTTTCATTTTAACATGATAAAATGTTACATTTAAACATGTTTCATTTAAAAATGTTACAATTTAAAATGTTACATTTTAACATGTTACATTTTAATATGTTACATTTTAACATGTTGCATTTTAACATGATAAAATGTTACATTTTAACATGTTGCATTTTAACATGATAAAATGTTACATTTTAACATATTGTGATTTAACATGATAAAATGTTACATTTTAAAATGTTACATTTGAACATGTTACATTTTAATATGTTACATTTTAACATGTTGCATTTTAACATGATAAAATGTTACATTTTAACATGTTGCATTTTAACATGATAAAATGTTACATTTTAACATGTTTCATTTTAACATGATAAAATGTTACATTTTAACATGTTTCATTTTAACATGTTACATTTTAACATGTTGCATTTTAACATGATAAAATGTTACATTTTAACATGTTGCATTTTAACATGATGAAATGTTACATTTTAACATGTTTCATTTTAACATGATAAAATGTTACATTTTAACATGTTGCATTTTAACATGATAAAATGTTACATTTTAACATGTTTCATTTTAACATGATAAAATGTTACATTTTAACATGTTTCATTTTAACATGGTAAAATGTTACATTTTAACATGTTTCATTTTAACATGATAAAATGTTACATTTTAACATGTTACATTTTAATATGTTACATTTTAACATGTTGCATTTTAACATGATAAAATGTTACATTTTAACATATTTCATTTTAACATGATAAAATGTTACATTAAAAAATGTTACATTTTTACATGTTTCATTTAAACATGATAAAATGTTACATTTTAACATTTTTTATTTTAACATCATAAAATGTTACATTTTAACATGTTACATTTTAATATGTTACATTTTAACATGTTGCATTTTAACATGATAAAATGTTACATTTTAACATGTTGCATTTTAACATGTTGCATTTTAACATGATAAAATGTTACATTTTAACATGTTGCATTTTTACATGATAAAATGTTACATTTTAACATGTTGCATTTTAACATGATAAAATGTTACATTTTAACATGTTGCATTTTAACATGATAAAATGTTACATTTTAACATGTTGCATTTTAACATGATAAAATGTTACATTATAACATGTTTCAATTTAACATGATAAAATGTTACATTTTAACATGTTACATTTTTATATGTTACATTTTAACATGTTGCATTTTAACATGATAAAATGTTACATTTTAACATGTTGCATTTTAACATGATAAAATGTTACATTTTAACATGTTGCATTTTAACATGATAAAATGTTACATTTTAACATGTTTCATTTTAACATGATAAAATGTTACATTTTAACATGTTTCATTTAAAAATGTTACATTTTAAAATGTTACATTTTAACATGTTACATTTTAATATGTTACATTTTAACATGTTGCATTTTAACATAGTAAAATGTTACATTTTAACATGTTGCATTTTAACATGATAAAATGTTACATTTTAACATATTGCGATTTAACATGATAAAATGTTACATTTTAAAATGTTACATTTGAACATGTTACATTTTAATATGTTACATTTTACCATGTTGCATTTTAACATGATAAAATGTTACATTTTAACATGTTGCATTTTAACATGATAAAATGTTACATTTTAACATGTTTCATTTTAACATGATAAAATGTTACATTTTAACATGTTTCATTTTAACATGATAAAATGTTACATTTTAACATTTTTCATTTTAACATGATAAAATGTTACATTTAAACATGTTTCATTTTAACATGATAAAATTTTACATTTTAACATGCTTCATTTTAACATGTTTCATTTTAACATGATAAAATGTTACATTTTAACATGTTTCATTTTAACATGATAAAATGTTACATTTTAACATGTTGCATTTTAACATGATAAAATGTTACATTTTAACTTGTTTCATTTTAACATGATAAAATGTTACATTTTTACATGTTTCATTTAAAAATGTTACATTAAAAAATGTTACATTTTAACATGTTACATTTTAATATGTTACATTTTAACATGTTGCATTTTAACATGATAAAATGTTACATTTTAACATGTTGCATTTTAACATGATAAAATGTTACATTTTAACATGTTTCATTTTAACATGATAAAATGTTACATTTAAAAATGTTACATTTTTACATGTTTCATTTAAACATGATAAAATGTTACATTTTAACATGTTGCATTTTAACATGATAAAATGTTACATTTTAACTTGTTTCATTTTAACATGATAAAATGTTACATTTTTACGTTTCATTCAAAAATGTTACATTAAAAAATGTTACATTTTAACATGTTACATTTTAATATGTTATATTTTAACATGTTGCATTTTAACATGATAAAATGTTACATTTTAACATGTTGCATTTTAACATGATAAAATGTTACATTTTAACATGTTGCATTTTAACATGATAAAATGTTTCATTTTAACATGTTGCATTTTAACATGATAAAATGTTACATTTTAACATGTTGCATTTTAACATGATAAAATGTTACATTTTAACATGTTTCATTTTAACATGATAAAATGTTACATTTTAACGTTTCATTTTAACATGATAAAATGTTACATTTTAACATTTTGCATTTTAACATGATAAAATGTACATTTTAACATGTTACATTTTAATATGTTACATTTTAACATGTTGCATTTTAACATGATAAAATGTTACATTTTAACATGTTGCATTTTAACATGATAAAATGTTACATTTTAACATATTGTGATTTAACATGATAAAATGTTACATTTTAAAATGTTACATTTGAACATGTTACATTTTAATATGTTACATTTTAACATGTTGCATTTTAACATGATAAAATGTTACATTTTAACATGTTGCATTTTAACATGATAAAATGTTACATTTTAACATGTTTCATTTTAACATGATAAAATGTTACATTTTAACATGTTTCATTTTAACATGTTACATTTTAACATGTTGCATTTTAACATGATAAAATGTTACATTTTAACATGTTGCATTTTAACATGATGAAATGTTACATTTTAACATGTTTCATTTTAACATGATAAAATGTTACATTTTAACATGTTGCATTTTAACATGATAAAATGTTACATTTTAACATGTTTCATTTTAACATGATAAAATGTTACATTTTAACATGTTTCATTTTAACATGGTAAAATGTTACATTTTAACATGTTTCATTTTAACATGATAAAATGTTACATTTTAAAATGTTTCATTTTAAAATGTTACATTTTAAAATGTTACATTTTAACATGTTACATTTTAATATGTTACATTTTAACATGTTGCATTTTAACATGATAAAATGTTACATTTTAACATGTTTCATTTTAACATGATAAAATGTTACATTAAAAAATGTTACATTTTTACATGTTTCATTTAAACATGATAAAATGTTACATTTTAACATTTTTTATTTTAACATCATAAAATGTTACATTTTAACATGTTACATTTTAATATGTTACATTTTAACATGTTGCATTTTAACATGATAAAATGTTACATTTTAACATGTTGCATTTTAACATGTTGCATTTTAACATGATAAAATGTTACATTTTAACATGTTGCATTTTTACATGATAAAATGTTACATTTTAACATGTTGCATTTTAACATGATAAAATGTTACATTTTAACATGTTGCATTTTAACATGATAAAATGTTACATTTTAACATGTTGCATTTTAACATGATAAAATGTTACATTATAACATGTTTCAATTTAACATGATAAAATGTTACATTTTAACATGTTACATTTTTTTATGTTACATTTTAACATGTTGCATTTTAACATGATAAAATGTTACATTTTAACATGTTGCATTTTAACATGATAAAATGTTACATTTTAACATGTTGCATTTTAACATGATAAAATGTTACATTTTAACATGTTTCATTTTAACATGATAAAATGTTACATTTTAACATGTTGCATTTTAACATGATGAAATGTTACATTTTAACATGTTTCATTTTAACATGATAAAATGTTACATTTTAACATGTTGCATTTTAACATGATAAAATGTTACATTTTAACATGTTTCATTTTAACATGATAAAATGTTACATTTTAACATGTTTCATTTTAACATGGTAAAATGTTACATTTTAACATGTTTCATTTTAACATGATAAAATGTTACATTTTAAAATGTTTCATTTTAAAATGTTACATTTTAAAATGTTACATTTTAACATGTTACATTTTAATATGTTACATTTTAACATGTTGCATTTTAACATGATAAAATGTTACATTTTAACATGTTTCATTTTAACATGATAAAATGTTACATTAAAAAATGTTACATTTTTACATGTTTCATTTAAACATGATAAAATGTTACATTTTAACATTTTTTATTTTAACATCATAAAATGTTACATTTTAACATGTTACATTTTAATATGTTACATTTTAACATGTTGCATTTTAACATGATAAAATGTTACATTTTAACATGTTGCATTTTAACATGTTGCATTTTAACATGATAAAATGTTACATTTTAACATGTTGCATTTTTACATGATAAAATGTTACATTTTAACATGTTGCATTTTAACATGATAAAATGTTACATTTTAACATGTTGCATTTTAACATGATAAAATGTTACATTTTAACATGTTGCATTTTAACATGATAAAATGTTACATTATAACATGTTTCAATTTAACATGATAAAATGATACATTTTAACATGTTACATTTTTATATGTTACATTTTAACATGTTGCATTTTAACATGATAAAATGTTACATTTTAACATGTTGCATTTTAACATGATAAAATGTTACATTTTAACATGTTGCATTTTAACATGATAAAATGTTACATTTTAACATGTTTCATTTTAACATGATAAAATGTTACATTTTAACATGTTTCATTTAAAAATGTTACATTTTAAAATGTTACATTTTAACATGTTACATTTTAATATGTTACATTTTAACATGTTGCATTTTAACATAGTAAAATGTTACATTTTAACATGTTGCATTTTAACATGATAAAATGTTACATTTTAACATATTGCGATTTAACATGATAAAATGTTACATTTTAAAATGTTACATTTGAACATGTTACATTTTAATATGTTACATTTTACCATGTTGCATTTTAACATGATAAAATGTTACATTTTAACATGTTGCATTTTAACATGATAAAATGTTACATTTTAACATGTTTCATTTTAACATGATAAAATGTTACATTTTAACATGTTTCATTTTAACATGATAAAATGTAACATTTTAACATGTTTCATTTTAACATGATAAAATGTTACATTTAAACATGTTTCATTTTAACATGATAAAATTTTACATTTTAACATGCTTCATTTTAACATGTTTCATTTTAACATGATAAAATGTTACATTTTAACATGTTTCATTTTAACATGATAAAATGTTACATTTTAACATGTTGCATTTTAACATGATAAAATGTTACATTTTAACTTGTTTCATTTTAACATGATAAAATGTTACATTTTTACATGTTTCATTTAAAAATGTTACATTAAAAAATGTTACATTTTAACATGTTACATTTTAATATGTTACATTTTAACATGTTGCATTTTATCATGATAAAATGTTACATTTTAACATGTTGCATTTTAACATGATAAAATGTTACATTTTAACATGATAAAATGTTACATTTTAACATGTTTCATTTTAACATGATAAAATGTTACATTTAAAAATGTTACATTTTTACATGTTTCATTTAAACATGATAAAATGTTACATTTTAACATTTTCCATTTTAACATCATAAAATGTTACATTTTAACATGTTACATTTTAATATGTTACATTTAAACATGTTGCATTTTAACATGATAAAATGTTACATTTTAACATGTTGCATTTTAACATGATAAAATGTTACATTTAAACATGTTTCATTTTAACATGATAAAATTTTACATTTTAACATGTTTCATTTTAACATGATAAAATGTTACATTTTAACATGTTTCATTTTAACATGATAAAATGTTACATTTTAACATGTTTCATTTTAACATGATAAAATGTTACATTTTAACATGCTTCATTTTACCATCATAAAATGTTACATTTTAACATGTTTCATTTTAACATGATAAAATGTTACATTTTAACATGTTTCATTTTAACATGGTAAAATGTTACATTTTAACATGTTTCATTTTAACATGATAAAATGTTACATTTTAAAATGTTTCATTTTAAAATGTTACATTTTAAAATGTTACATTTTAACATGTTACATTTTAATATGTTACATTTTAACATGTTGCATTTTAACATGATAAAATGTTACATTTTAACATGTTTCATTTTAACATGATAAAATGTTACATTAAAAAATGTTACATTTTTACATGTTTCATTTAAACATGATAAAATGTTACATTTTAACATTTTTTATTTTAACATCATAAAATGTTACATTTTAACATGTTACATTTTAATATGTTACATTTTAACATGTTGCATTTTAACATGATAAAATGTTACATTTTAACATGTTGCATTTTAACATGTTGCATTTTAACATGATAAAATGTTACATTTTAACATGTTGCATTTTTACATGATAAAATGTTACATTTTAACATGTTGCATTTTAACATGATAAAATGTTACATTTTAACATGTTGCATTTTAACATGATAAAATGTTACATTTTAACATGTTGCATTTTAACATGATAAAATGTTACATTATAACATGTTTCAATTTAACATGATAAAATGTTACATTTTAACATGTTACATTTTTATATGTTACATTTTAACATGTTGCATTTTAACATGATAAAATGTTACATTTTAACATGTTGCATTTTAACATGATAAAATGTTACATTTTAACATGTTGCATTTTAACATGATAAAATGTTACATTTTAACATGTTGCATTTTAACATGATAAAATGTTACATTTTAACATGTTTCATTTTAACATGATAAAATGTTACATTTTAACATGTTTCATTTAAAAATGTTACATTTTAAAATGTTACATTTTAACATGTTACATTTTAATATGTTACATTTTAACATGTTGCATTTTAACATAGTAAAATGTTACATTTTAACATGTTGCATTTTAACATGATAAAATGTTACATTTTAACATATTGCGATTTAACATGATAAAATGTTACATTTTAAAATGTTACATTTGAACATGTTACATTTTAATATGTTACATTTTACCATGTTGCATTTTAACATGATAAAATGTTACATTTTAACATGTTGCATTTTAACATGATAAAATGTTACATTTTAACATGTTTCATTTTAACATGATAAAATGTTACATTTTAACATGTTTCATTTTAACATGATAAAATGTTACATTTTAACATGTTTCATTTTAACATGATAAAATGTTACATTTAAACATGTTTCATTTTAACATGATAAAATTTTACATTTTAACATGCTTCATTTTAACATGTTTCATTTTAACATGATAAAATGTTACATTTTAACATGTTTCATTTTAACATGATAAAATGTTACATTTTAACATGTTGCATTTTAACATGATAAAATGTTACATTTTAACTTGTTTCATTTTAACATGATAAAATGTTACATTTTTACATGTTTCATTTAAAAATGTTACATTAAAAAATGTTACATTTTAACATGTTACATTTTAATATGTTACATTTTAACATGTTGCATTTTATCATGATAAAATGTTACATTTTAACATGTTGCATTTTAACATGATAAAATGTTACATTTTAACATGATAAAATGTTACATTTTAACATGTTTCATTTTAACATGATAAAATGTTACATTTAAAAATGTTACATTTTTACATGTTTCATTTAAACATGATAAAATGTTACATTTTAACATTTTCCATTTTAACATCATAAAATGTTACATTTTAACATGTTACATTTTAATATGTTACATTTAAACATGTTGCATTTTAACATGATAAAATGTTACATTTTAACATGTTGCATTTTAACATGATAAAATGTTACATTTAAACATGTTTCATTTTAACATGATAAAATTTTACATTTTAACATGTTTCATTTTAACATGATAAAATGTTACATTTTAACATGTTTCATTTTAACATGATAAAATGTTACATTTTAACATGTTTCATTTTAACATGATAAAATGTTACATTTTAACATGCTTCATTTTACCATCATAAAATGTTACATTTTAACATGTTTCATTTTAACATGATAAAATGTTACATTTTAACATGTTGCATTTTAACATGATAAAATGTTAGATTTTAACATGTTTCATTTTAACATGATAAAATGTTACATTTTAACATTTTCATTTAAAAATGTTACATTTTAAAATGTTACATTTTAACATGTTACATTTTAATATGTTACATATTAACATGTTGCATTTTAACATAGTAAAATGTTACATTTTAACATGTTGCATTTTAACATGATAAAATGTTACATTTTAACATATTGCGATTTAACATGATAAAATGTTACATTTTAAAATGTTACATTTGAACATGTTACATTTTAATATGTTACATTTTAACATGTTGCATTTTAACATGATAAAATGTTACATTTTAACATGTTGCATTTTAACATGATAAAATGTTACATTTTAACATGTTTCATTTTAACATGATAAAATGTTACATTTTAACATGTTTCATTTTAACATGATAAAATGTTACATTTTAACATGTTTCATTTTAACATGATAAAATGTTACATTTAAACATGTTTCATTTTAACATGATAAAATGTTACATTTAAACATGTTTCATTTTAACATGATAAAATGTTACATTTTAACATGTTTCATTTTAACATGATAAAATGTTACATTTTAACATGTTTCATTTTAACATGATAAAATGTTACATTTTAACTTGTTTCATTTTAACATGATAAAATGTTACATTTTTACGTTTCATTTAAAAATGTTACATTAAAAAATGTTACATTTTAACATGTTACATTTTAATATGTTACATTTTAACATGTTGCATTTTAACATGATAAAATGTTACATTTTAACATGTTGCATTTTAACATGTTGCATTTTAACATGATAAAATGTTACATTTTAACATGTTGCATTTTTACATGATAAAATGTTACATTTTAACATGTTGCATTTTTACATGATAAAATGTTACATTTTAACATGTTGCATTTTAACATGATAAAATGTTACATTTTAACATGTTGCATTTTAACATGATAAAATGTTACATTATAACATGTTTCAATTTAACATGATAAAATGTTACATTTTAACATGTTACATTTTTATATGTTACATTTTAACATGTTGCATTTTAACATGATAAAATGTTACATTTTAACATGTTGCATTTTAACATGATAAAATGTTACATTTTAACATGTTGCATTTTAACATGATAAAATGTTACATTTTAACATGTTTCATTTTAACATGATAAAATGTTACATTTTAACATGTTTCATTTAAAAATGTTACATTTTAAAATGTTACATTTTAACATGTTACATTTTAATATGTTACATTTTAACATGTTGCATTTTAACATAGTAAAATGTTACATTTTAACATGTTGCATTTTAACATGATAAAATGTTACATTTTAACATATTGCGATTTAACATGATAAAATGTTACATTTTAAAATGTTACATTTGAACATGTTACATTTTAATATGTTACATTTTACCATGTTGCATTTTAACATGATAAAATGTTACATTTTAACATGTTGCATTTTAACATGATAAAATGTTACATTTTAACATGTTTCATTTTAACATGATAAAATGTTACATTTTAACATGTTTCATTTTAACATGATAAAATGTTACATTTTAACATGTTTCATTTTAACATGATAAAATGTTACATTTAAACATGTTTCATTTTAACATGATAAAATTTTACATTTTAACATGCTTCATTTTAACATGTTTCATTTTAACATGATAAAATGTTACATTTTAACATGTTTCATTTTAACATGATAAAATGTTACATTTTAACATGTTGCATTTTAACATGATAAAATGTTACATTTTAACTTGTTTCATTTTAACATGATAAAATGTTACATTTTTACATGTTTCATTTAAAAATGTTACATTAAAAAATGTTACATTTTAACATGTTACATTTTAATATGTTACATTTTAACATGTTGCATTTTATCATGATAAAATGTTACATTTTAACATGTTGCATTTTAACATGATAAAATGTTACATTTTAACATGATAAAATGTTACATTTTAACATGTTTCATTTTAACATGATAAAATGTTACATTTAAAAATGTTACATTTTTACATGTTTCATTTAAACATGATAAAATGTTACATTTTAACATTTTCCATTTTAACATCATAAAATGTTACATTTTAACATGTTACATTTTAATATGTTACATTTAAACATGTTGCATTTTAACATGATAAAATGTTACATTTTAACATGTTGCATTTTAACATGATAAAATGTTACATTTAAACATGTTTCATTTTAACATGATAAAATTTTACATTTTAACATGTTTCATTTTAACATGATAAAATGTTACATTTTAACATGTTTCATTTTAACATGATAAAATGTTACATTTTAACATGTTTCATTTTAACATGATAAAATGTTACATTTTAACATGCTTCATTTTAACATCATAAAATGTTACATTTTAACATGTTTCATTTTAACATGATAAAATGTTACATTTTAACATGTTGCATTTTAACATGATAAAATGTTAGATTTTAACATGTTTCATTTTAACATGATAAAATGTTACATTTAAACATGTTTCATTTAAAAATGTTACATTTTAAAATGTTACATTTTAACATGTTACATTTTAATATGTTACATATTAACATGTTGCATTTTAACATAGTAAAATGTTACATTTTAACATGTTGCATTTTAACATGATAAAATGTTACATTTTAACATATTGCGATTTAACATGATAAAATGTTACATTTTAAAATGTTACATTTGAACATGTTACATTTTAATATGTTACATTTTAACATGTTGCATTTTAACATGATAAAATGTTACATTTTAACATGTTGCATTTTAACATGATAAAATGTTACATTTTAACATGTTTCATTTTAACATGATAAAATGTTACATTTTAACATGTTTCATTTTAACATGATAAAATGTTACATTTTAACATGTTTCATTTTAACATGATAAAATGTTACATTTAAACATGTTTCATTTTAACATGATAAAATGTTACATTTAAACATGTTTCATTTTAACATGATAAAATGTTACATTTTAACATGTTTCATTTTAACATGATAAAATGTTACATTTTAACATGTTTCATTTTAACATGATAAAATGTTACATTTTAACATGTTGCATTTTAACATGATAAAATGTTACATTTTAACTTGTTTCATTTTAACATGATAAAATGTTACATTTTTACGTTTCATTTAAAAATGTTACATTAAAAAATGTTACATTTTAACATGTTACATTTTAATATGTTACATTTTAACATGTTGCATTTTAACATGATAAAATGTTACATTTTAACATATTGCATTTTAACATGATAAAATGTTACATTTTAACATGTTGCATTTTAACATGATAAAATGTTTCATTTTAACATGTTGCATTTTTACATGATAAAATGTTACATTTTAACATGTTGCATTTTAACATGATAAAATGTTACATTTTAACATGTTTCATTTTAACATGATATAATGTTACATTTTAACATGTTGCATTTTAACATGATAAAATGTTACATTTTAACATGTTGCATTTTAACATGATAAAATGTTACATTTTAACATGTTTCATTTTATAATGTTACATTTTAAAATGTTACATTTAAAAATGTTAAATTTTAAAATGTTACATTTTAACATGTTACATTTTAATACGTTACATTTTAACATGTTGCATTTTAACATGATATAATGTTACATTTTAACATGTTGCATTTTAACATGATAAAATGTTACATTTTAAAATGTTAAATTTTAAAATGTTACATTTTAAAATGTTACATTTGAACATGTTACATTTTAATATGTTACATTTTATCATGTTGCATTTTAACATGATAAAATGTTACATTTTAACATGTTGCATTTTAACATGATAAAATGTTACATTTTAACATGTTTCATTTTAACATGATAAAATGTCACATTTTAACATGTTTCATTTTAACATGATAAAATGTTACATTTTAACATGTTTCATTTTAACATGATAAAATGTTACATTTTTACATGTTTCATTTTAACATGATAATATGTTACATTTTAACATGTTTCATTTTAAAATGTTACATTTTAACATGTTACATTTTAATATGTTACATTTTAACATGTTGCATTTTAACATGATAAAATGTTACATTTTAACATGTTGCATTTCAACATGATAAAATGTTACATTTTAACATGTTGCATTTTAACATGATAAAATGTTACATTTAAACATGTTTCATTTTAACATGATAAAATGTTACATTTTAACATGTTTCATTTAAAAATGTTACAATTTAAAATGTTACATTTTAACATGTTACATTTTAATATGTTACATTTTAACATGTTGCATTTTAACATGATAAAATGTTACATTTTAACATGTTGCATTTTAACATGATAAAATGTTACATTTTAACATATTGTGATTTAACATGATAAAATGTTAAATTTTAAAATGTTACATTTTAATATGTTACATTTTAACATGTTACATTTTAACATGTTGCATTTTAACATGATAAAATGTTACATTTTAACATATTGCATTTTAACATGATAAAATGTTACATTTTAACATGTTGCATTTTAACATGATAAAATGTTTCATTTTAACATGTTGCATTTTTACATGATAAAATGTTACATTTTAACATGTTGCATTTTAACATGATAAAATGTTACATTTTAACATGTTTCATTTTAACATGATAAAATGTTACATTTTAACATGTTGCATTTTAACATGATAAAATGTTTCATTTTAACATGTTGCATTTTTACATGATAAAATGTTACATTTTAACATGTTGCATTTTAACATGATAAAATGTTACATTTTAACATGTTTCATTTTAACATGATATAATGTTACATTTTAACATGTTGCATTTTAACATGATAAAATGTTACATTTTAACATGTTGCATTTTAACATGATAAAATGTTACATTTTAACATGTTTCATTTTATAATGTTACATTTTAAAATGTTACATTTAAAAATGTTAAATTTTAAAATGTTACATTTTAACATGTTACATTTTAATACGTTACATTTTAACATGTTGCATTTTAACATGATATAATGTTACATTTTAACATGTTGCATTTTAACATGATAAAATGTTACATTTTAAAATGTTAAATTTTAAAATGTTACATTTTAAAATGTTACATTTGAACATGTTACATTTTAATATGTTACATTTTATCATGTTGCATTTTAACATGATAAAATGTTACATTTTAACATGTTGCATTTTAACATGATAAAATGTTACATTTTAACATGTTTCATTTTAACATGATAAAATGTCACATTTTAACATGTTTCATTTTAACATGATAAAATGTTACATTTTAACATGTTTCATTTTAACATGATAAAATGTTACATTTTTACATGTTTCATTTTAACATGATAATATGTTACATTTTAACATGTTTCATTTTAAAATGTTACATTTTAACATGTTACATTTTAATATGTTACATTTTAACATGTTGCATTTTAACATGATAAAATGTTACATTTTAACATGTTGCATTTCAACATGATAAAATGTTACATTTTAACATGTTGCATTTTAACATGATAAAATGTTACATTTAAACATGTTTCATTTTAACATGATAAAATGTTACATTTTAACATGTTTCATTTAAAAATGTTACAATTTAAAATGTTACATTTTAACATGTTACATTTTAATATGTTACATTTTAACATGTTGCATTTTAACATGATAAAATGTTACATTTTAACATGTTGCATTTTAACATGATAAAATGTTACATTTTAACATATTGTGATTTAACATGATAAAATGTTAAATTTTAAAATGTTACATTTTAATATGTTACATTTTAACATGTTACATTTTAATATGTTACATTTTAACATGTTGCATTTTAACATGATAAAATGTTACATTTTAACATGTTGCATTTTAACATGATAAAATGTTACATTTTAACATGTTTCATTTTAACATGATAAAATGTTACATTTTAACATGTTTCATTTTAACATGATAAAATGTTACATTTTAACGTTTCATTTTAACATGATAAAATGTTACATTTTAACATGTTTCATTTTAACATGTTACATTTTAACATGTTGCATTTTAACATGATAAAATGTTACATTTTAACATGTTGCATTTTAACATGATGAAATGTTACATTTTAACATGTTTCATTTTAACATGATAAAATGTTACATTTTAACATGTTGCATTTTAACATGATAAAATGTTACATTTTAACATGTTGCATTTTTACATGATAAAATGTTACATTTTAACATGTTGCATTTTAACATGATAAAATGTTACATTTTAACATGTTGCATTTTAACATGATAAAATGTTACATTTTAACATGTTGCATTTTAACATGATAAAATGTTACATTATAACATGTTTCAATTTAACATGATAAAATGTTACATTTTAACATGTTACATTTTTATATGTTACATTTTAACATGTTGCATTTTAACATGATAAAATGTTACATTTTAACATGTTGCATTTTAACATGATAAAATGTTACATTTTAACATGTTGCATTTTAACATGATAAAATGTTACATTTTAACATGTTTCATTTTAACATGATAAAATGTTACATTTTAACATGTTTCATTTAAAAATGTTACATTTTAAAATGTTACATTTTAACATGTTACATTTTAATATGTTACATTTTAACATGTTGCATTTTAACATAGTAAAATGTTACATTTTAACATGTTGCATTTTAACATGATAAAATGTTACATTTTAACATATTGCGATTTAACATGATAAAATGTTACATTTTAAAATGTTACATTTGAACATGTTACATTTTAATATGTTACATTTTACCATGTTGCATTTTAACATGATAAAATGTTACATTTTAACATGTTGCATTTTAACATGATAAAATGTTACATTTTAACATGTTTCATTTTAACATGATAAAATGTTACATTTTAACATGTTTCATTTTAACATGATAAAATGTTACATTTTAACATGTTTCATTTTAACATGATAAAATGTTACATTTAAACATGTTTCATTTTAACATGATAAAATTTTACATTTTAACATGCTTCATTTTAACATGTTTCATTTTAACATGATAAAATGTTACATTTTAACATGTTTCATTTTAACATGATAAAATGTTACATTTTAACATGTTGCATTTTAACATGATAAAATGTTACATTTTAACTTGTTTCATTTTAACATGATAAAATGTAACATTTTTACATGTTTCATTTAAAAATGTTACATTAAAAAATGTTACATTTTAACATGTTACATTTTAATATGTTACATTTTGACATGTTGCATTTTATCATGATAAAATGTTACATTTTAACATGTTGCATTTTAACATGATAAAATGTTACATTTTAACATGATAAAATGTTACATTTTAACATGTTTCATTTTAACATGATAAAATGTTACATTTAAAAATGTTACATTTTTACATGTTTCATTTAAACATGATAAAATGTTACATTTTAACATTTTCCATTTTAACATCATAAAATGTTACATTTTAACATGTTACATTTTAATATGTTACATTTAAACATGTTGCATTTTAACATGATAAAATGTTACATTTTAACATGTTGCATTTTAACATGATAAAATGTTACATTTAAACATGTTTCATTTTAACATGATAAAATTTTACATTTTAACATGTTTCATTTTAACATGATAAAATTTTACATTTTAACATGTTTCATTTTAACATGATAAAATGTTACATTTTAACATGTTTCATTTTAACATGATAAAATGTTACATTTTAACATGTTTCATTTTAACATGATAAAATGTTACATTTTAACATGCTTCATTTTAACATCATAAAATGTTACATTTTAACATGTTTCATTTTAACATGATAAAATGTTACATTTTAACATGTTGCATTTTAACATGATAAAATGTTAGATTTTAACATGTTTCATTTTAACATGATAAAATGTTACATTTTAACATATTTCATTTAAAAATGTTACATTTTAAAATGTTACATTTTAACATGTTACATTTTAATATGTTACATATTAACATGTTGCATTTTAACACAGTAAAATGTTACATTTTAACATGTTGCATTTTAACATGATAAAATGTTACATTTTAACATATTGCGATTTAACATGATAAAATGTTACATTTTAAAATGTTACATTTGAACATGTTACATTTTAATATGTTACATTTTAACATGTTGCATTTTAACATGATAAAATGTTACATTTTAACATGTTGCATTTTAACATGATAAAATGTTACATTTTAACATGTTTCATTTTAACATGATAAAATGTTACATTTTAACATGTTTCATTTTAACATGATAAAATGTTACATTTTAACATGTTTCATTTTAACATGATAAAATGTTACATTTAAACATGTTTCATTTTAACATGATAAAATGTTACATTTAAACATGTTTCATTTTAACATGATAAAATGTTACATTTTAACATGTTTCATTTTAACATGATAAAATGTTACATTTTACATGTTTCATTTTAACATGATAAAATGTTACATTTTAACATGTTGCATTTTAACATGATAAAATGTTACATTTTAACTTGTTTCATTTTAACATGATAAAATGTTACATTTTTACGTTTCATTTAAAAATGTTACATTAAAAAATGTTACATTTTAACATGTTACATTTTAATATGTTACATTTTAACATGTTGCATTTTAACATGATAAAATGTTACATTTTAACATATTGCATTTTAACATGATAAAATGTTACATTTTAACATGTTGCATTTTAACATGATAAAATGTTTCATTTTAACATGTTGCATTTTTACATGATAAAATGTTACATTTTAACATGTTGCATTTTAACATGATAAAATGTTACATTTTAACATGTTTCATTTTAACATGATATAATGTTACATTTTAACATGTTGCATTTTAACATGATAAAATGTTACATTTTAACATGTTGCATTTTAACATGATAAAATGTTACATTTTAACATGTTTCATTTTATAATGTTACATTTTAAAATGTTACATTTAAAAATGTTAAATTTTAAAATGTTACATTTTAACATGTTACATTTTAATACGTTACATTTTAACATGTTGCATTTTAACATGATATAATGTTACATTTTAACATGTTGCATTTTAACATGATAAAATGTTACATTTTAAAATGTTAAATTTTAAAATGTTACATTTTAAAATGTTACATTTGAACATGTTACATTTTAATATGTTACATTTTATCATGTTGCATTTTAACATGATAAAATGTTACATTTTAACATGTTGCATTTTAACATGATAAAATGTTACATTTTAACATGTTTCATTTTAACATGATAAAATGTCACATTTTAACATGTTTCATTTTAACATGATAAAATGTTACATTTTAACATGTTTCATTTTAACATGATAAAATGTTACATTTTTACATGTTTCATTTTAACATGATAATATGTTACATTTTAACATGTTTCATTTTAAAATGTTACATTTTAACATGTTACATTTTAATATGTTACATTTTAACATGTTGCATTTTAACATGATAAAATGTTACATTTTAACATGTTGCATTTCAACATGATAAAATGTTACATTTTAACATGTTGCATTTTAACATGATAAAATGTTACATTTAAACATGTTTCATTTTAACATGATAAAATGTTACATTTTAACATGTTTCATTTAAAAATGTTACAATTTAAAATGTTACATTTTAACATGTTACATTTTAATATGTTACATTTTAACATGTTGCATTTTAACATGATAAAATGTTACATTTTAACATGTTGCATTTTAACATGATAAAATGTTACATTTTAACATATTGTGATTTAACATGATAAAATGTTAAATTTTAAAATGTTACATTTTAATATGTTACATTTTAACATGTTACATTTTAATATGTTACATTTTAACATGTTGCATTTTAACATGATAAAATGTTACATTTTAACATGTTGCATTTTAACATGATAAAATGTTACATTTTAACATGTTTCATTTTAACATGATAAAATGTTACATTTTAACATGTTTCATTTTAACATGATAAAATGTTACATTTTAACGTTTCATTTTAACATGATAAAATGTTACATTTTAACATGTTTCATTTTAACATGTTACATTTTAACATGTTGCATTTTAACATGATAAAATGTTACATTTTAACATGTTGCATTTTAACATGATGAAATGTTACATTTTAACATGTTTCATTTTAACATGATAAAATGTTACATTTTAACATGTTGCATTTTAACATGATAAAATGTTACATTTTAACATGTTTCATTTTAACATGATAAAATGTTACATTTTAACATGTTTCATTTTAACATGGTAAAATGTTACATTTTAACATGTTTCATTTTAACATGATAAAATGTTACATTTTAACATGTTTCATTTTAACATGATAAAATGTTACATTTTAACATGTTTCATTTTAACATGATAAAATGTGACATTTTAACATGTTTCATTTTAACATGATAAAATCTTACATTTTAACATGTTTCATTTTAACATGATAAAATGTTACTTTTTAACATGTTGCATTTTAACATGATAAAATGTTACATTTTAACATGTTGCATTTTAACATGATAAAATGTTACATTTTAACTTGTTTCATTTTAACATGATAACATGTTACATTTTAACATGTTTCATTTAAAAATGTTACATTAAAAAATGTTACATTTTAACATGTTATATTTTAATATGTTACATTTTAACATGTTGCATTTTAACATGATAAAATGTTACATTTTAACATGTTGCATTTTAACATGATAAAATGTTACATTTTAACATGTTGCAATTTAACATGATAAAATGTTACATTTTAACATGTTGCATTTTAACATGATAAAATGTTACATTTTAACATGTTTCATTTTAACATGATAAAATGTTAAATTTAAAAATGTTACATTTTTACATGTTTCATTTAAACATGATAAAATGTTACATTTTAACATTTTTCATTTTAACATCATAAAATGTTACATTTTAACATGTTTCATTTTAACATGATAAAATCTTACATTTTAACATGTTTCATTTTAACATGATAAAATGTTACATTTTAACATGTTGCATTTTAACATGATAAAATGTTACATTTTAACATGTTGCATTTTAACATGATAAAATGTTACATTTTAACATGTTTCATTTTAACATGATAAAATGTTACATTTTAACATGTTTCATTTTAAAATGTTACATTTTAAAATGTAACATTTTAACATGTTACATTTTAATATGTTACATTTTAACATGTTGCATTTTAACATGATAAAATGTTACATTTTAACATGTTGCATTTTAACATGATAAAATGTTACATTTTAACATGTTGCATTTTAACATGATAAAATGTTACATTATAACATGTTTCATTTTAACATGATAAAATGTTACATTTTAACATGTTGCATTTTAACATTATAAAATGTTACATTTTAACATGTTGCATTTTAACAAGATAAAATGTTACATTTTAACATGTTGCATTTTAACAAGATAAAATGTTACATTTTAACATGTTGCATTTTAACATGATAAAATGTTACATTTTAACATGTTTCATTTTAACATGATAAAATGTTACATTTTAACATGTTTCATTTTAACATGATAAAATGTTACATTTTAACATGTTTCATTTAAAAATGTTACATTTTAAAATATTACATTTTAACATGTTACATTTTAATATGTTACATTTTAACATGTTGCATTTTAACATAGTAAAATGTTACATTTTAACATGTTGCATTTTAACATGATAAAATGTTACATTTTAACATATTGCGATTTAACATGATAAAATGTTACATTTTAAAATGTTACATTTGAACATGTTACATTTTAATATGTTACATTTTAACATGATAAAATGTTACATTTTAACATGTTTCATTTAAAAATGTTACATTAAAAAATGTTACATTTTAACATGTTACATTTTAATATGTTACATTTTAACATGTCTCATTTAAACATGGTAAAATGTTACATTTTAACATGTTGCATTTTAACATGATAAAATGTTACATTTTAACATGTTGCATTTTAACATGATAAAATGTTACATTTTAACATGTTGCATTTTAACATGATAAAATGTTACATTTTAACATGTTTCATTTTAACATGATAAAATGTTAAATTTAAAAATGTTACATTTTTTCATGTTTCATTTAAACATTATAAAATGTTACATTTTAACATTTTTCATTTTAACATCATAAAATGTTACATTTTAACATGTTACATTTTAATATGTCACATTTAAACATGTTGCATTTTAACATGATAAAATGTTACATTTTAACATGTTGTATTTTAACATGATAAAATGTTACATTTTAACATGTTGCATTTTAACATGTTGCATTTTAACATGATAAAATGTTACATTTTACATGTTTCATTTTAACATGATAAAATGTTACATTTAAACATGTTTCATTTTAACATGATAAAATGTTACATTTTAACATGTTTCATTTAAAAATGTTACAATTTAAAATGTTACATTTTAACATGTTACATTTTAATATGTTACATTTTAACATGTTGCATTTTAACATGATAAAATGTTACATTTTAACATGTTGCATTTTAACATGATAAAATGTTACATTTTAACATGTTGCATTTTAACATGATAAAATGTTACATTTTAACATATTGTGATTTAACATGATAAAATGTTACATTTTAAAATGTTACATTTGAACATTTTACATTTTAATATGTTACATTTTAACATGTTACATTTTAATATGTTACATTTTAACATGTTGCATTTTAACATGATAAAATGTTACATTTTAACATGTTGCATTTTAACATGATAAAATGTTACATTTTAACATGTTTCATTTTAACATGATAAAATGTTACATTTTAACATGTTTCATTTTAACATGATAAAATGTTACATTTTAACGTTTCATTTTAACATGATAAAATGTTACATTTTAACATGTTTCATTTTAACATGTTACATTTTAACATGTTGCATTTTAACATGATAAAATGTTAAATTTTAACATGTTGCATTTTAACATGATGAAATGTTACATTTTAACATGTTTCATTTTAACATGATAAAATGTTACATTTTAACATGTTTCATTTTAACATGATAAAATGTTACATTTTAACATGTTGCATTTTAGCATGATAAAATGTTACATTTTAACATGTTTCATTTTAACATGGTAAAATGTTACATTTTAACATATTTCATTTTAACATGATAAAATGTTACATTTTAACATGTTTCATTTTAACATGATAAAATCTTACATTTTAACATGTTTCATTTTAACATGATAAAATGTTACTTTTTAACATGTTGCATTTTAACATGATAAAATGTTACATTTTAACATGTTGCATTTTAACATGATAAAATGTTACATTTTAACTTGTTTCATTTTAACATGATAACATGTTACATTTTAACATGTTTCATTTAAAAATGTTACATTAAAAAATGTTACATTTTAACATGTTATATTTTAATATGTTACATTTTAACATGTTGCATTTTAACATGATAAAATGTTACATTTTAACATGTTGCATTTTAACATGATAAAATTTTACATTTTAACATGTTGTAATTTAACATGATAAAATGTTACATTTTAACATGTTGCATTTTAACATGATAAAATGTTACATTTTAACATGTTTCATTTTAACATGATAAAATGTTAAATTTAAAAATGTTACATTTTTACATGTTTCATTTAAACATGATAAAATGTTACATTTTAACATTTTTCATTTTAACATCATAAAATGTTACATTTCAACATGTTTCATTTTAACATGATAAAATCTTACATTTTAACATGTTTCATTTTAACATGATAAAATGTTACATTTTAACATGTTGCATTTTAACATGATAAAATGTTACATTTTAACATGTTGCATTTTAACATGATAAAATGTTACATTTTAACATGTTTCATTTTAACATGATAAAATGTTACATTTTAACATGTTTCATTTTAAAATGTTACATTTTAAAATGTTACATTTTAACATGTTACATTTTAATATGTTACATTTTAACATGTTGCATTTTAACATGATAAAATGTTACATTTTAACATGTTGCATTTTAACATGATAAAATGTTATATTTTAACATGTTGCATTTTAACATGATAAAATGTTACATTATAACATGTTTCATTTTAACATGATAAAATGTTACATTTTAACATGTTTCATTTTAAAATGTTACATTTTAAAATGTTACATTTTAAAATGTTACATTTTAACATGTTGCATTTTAACATTATAAAATGTTACATTTTAACATGTTGCATTTTAACAAGATAAAATGTTACATTTTAACATGTTGCATTTTAACATGATAAAATGTTACATTTTAACATGTTTCATTTTAACATGATAAAATGTTACATTTTAACATGTTTCATTTTAACATGATAAAATGTTACATTTTAACATGTTTCATTTAAAAATGTTACATTTTAAAATATTACATTTTAACATATTACATTTTAATATGTTACATTTTAACATGTTGCATTTTAACATAGTAAAATGTTACATTTTAACATGTTGCATTTTAACATGATAAAATGTTACATTTTAACATATTGCGATTTAACATGATAAAATGTTACATTTTAAAATGTTACATTTGAACATGTTACATTTTAATATGTTACATTTTAACATGATAAAATGTTACATTTTAACATGTTTCATTTAAAAATGTTACATTAAAAAATGTTACATTTTAACATGTTACATTTTAATATGTTACATTTTAACATGTCTCATTTAAACATGGTAAAATGTTACATTTTAACATGTTGCATTTTAACATGATAAAATGTTACATTTTAACATGTTGCATTTTAACATGATAAAATGTTACATTTTAACATGTTGCATTTTAACATGATAAAATGTTACATTTTAACATGTTTCATTTTAACATGATAAAATGTTAAATTTAAAAATGTTACATTTTTACATGTTTCATTTAAACATTATAAAATGTTACATTTTAACATTTTTCATTTTAACATCATAAAATGTTACATTTTAACATGTTACATTTTAATATGTCACATTTAAACATGTTGCATTTTAACATGATAAAATGTTACATTTTAACATGTTGTATTTTAACATGATAAAATGTTACATTTTAACATGTTGCATTTTAACATGTTGCATTTTAACATGATAAAATGTTACATTTTACATGTTTCATTTTAACATGATAAAATGTTACATTTTAACATGTTTCATTTTAAAATGTTACATTTTAATATGTTACATTTTAACATGTTGCATTTTAACATGATAAAATGTTACATTTTAACATGTTTTATTTTAACATGATAAAATGTTACATTTTAACATGTTTCATTTTAACATCATAAAATGTTACATTTTAACATGTTTCATTTTAACATGGTAAAATGTTACATTTTTACATGTTTCATTTTAACATGATAAAATCTTACATTTTAACATGTTTCATTTTAACATGATAAAATGTTACATTTTAACATGTTGCATTTTAACATGATAAAATGTTACATTTTAACATGTTGCATTTTAACATGATAAAATGTTACATTTTAACATGTTGCATTTTAACATGATAAAATGTTACATTTTAACATGTTGCATTTTAACATGATAAAATGTTACATTATAACATGTTTCAATTTAACATGATAAAATGTTACATTTTAACATTTTTCATTTTAACATCATAAAATGTTACATTTTAACATGTTACATTTTAATATGTTACATTTTAACATGTTGCATTTTAACATGTTGCATTTTAACATGATAAAATATTACATTTTAACATGTTGCATTTTTACATGATAAAATGTTACATTTTAACATGTTGCATTTTAACATGATAAAATGTTACATTTTAACATGTTGCATTTTAACATGATAAAATGTTACATTTTAACATGTTGCATTTTAACATGATAAAATGTTACATTATAACATGTTTCAATTTAACATGATAAAATGTTACATTTTAACATGTTTTATTTTAAAATGTTACATTTTAAAATGTTACATTTACATGTTACATTTTTATATGTTACATTTTAACATGTTGCATTTTAACATGATAAAATGTTACATTTTAACATGTTGCATTTTAACATGATAAAATGTTACATTTTAACATGTTTTATTTTAAAATGTTACATTTTAAAATGTTACATTTACATGTTACATTTTTATATGTTACATTTTAACATGTTGCATTTTAACATGATAAAATGTTACATTTTAATATGTTACATTTTAACATGTTGCATTTTAACATGATAAAATGTTACATTTTAACATGTTGTATTTTAACATGATAAAATGTTACATTTTAACATGTTGCATTTTAACATGTTGCATTTTAACATGATAAAATGTTACATTTTACATGTTTCATTTTAACATGATAAAATGTTACATTTTAACATGTTTCATTTTAAAATGTAACATTTTAATATGTTATAAAATGTAACATTTTAAAATGAAACGTTAAAATGTAACATTTTATCATGTTAAAATGAAACATGTAAAATGTAACATTTTATCATGTTAAAATGCAACATGTTAAAATGTAACATTTTATCATGTTAAAATACAACATGTTAAAATGTAACATTTTATCATGTTAAAATGCAACATGTTTAAATGTGACATATTAAAATGTAACATGTTAAAATGTAACATTTTATGATGTTAAAATGAAAAATGTTAAAATGTAACATTTTATAATGTTTAAATGAAACATGTAAAAATGTAACATTTTTAAATTTAACATTTTATCATGTTAAAATGAAACATGTTAAAATGTAACATTTTATCATGTTAAAATGCAACATGATATATTGCATTTTAACATGTTACATTTTAATATGTTACATTTTAACATGTTGCATTTTTACATGATAAAATGTTACATTTTAACATGTTTCATTTTAACATGAAAAAATGTTACATTTTAACATGTTTCATTTTAACATGATAAAATGTTACATTTTAACATGTTTTATTTTAACATGATAAAATGTTACATTTTAACACGTTTCATTTTAACATGATAAAATGTAACATTTAAACATGTTTCATTTTAACATGATAAAATGTTACAATTAACATGTTTCATTTTAACATGATAAAATGTTACATTTTAACATGTTTCATTTTAACATGATAAAATGTTACATTTTAACATGTTGCATTTTAACATGATAAAATGTTACATTTTAACTTGTTTCATTTTAACATGATAAAATGTTACATTTTTACATGTTTCATTTAAAAATGTTACATTAAAAAATGTTACATTTTAACATGTTACATTTTAATATGTTACATTTTAACATGTTGCATTTTAACATGATAAAATGTTACATTTTAACATGTTGCATTTTAACATGATAAAATGTTACATTTTAACATGTTGCATTTTAACATAAAAAAATGTTACATTTTAACATGTTGCATTTTAACATGATAAAATGTTACATTTTAACATGTTTCATTTTAACATGATAAAATGTTACATTAAAAAATGTTACATTTTTACATGTTTCATTTAAACATGATAAAATGTTACATTTTAACATTTTTCATTTTAACATCATAAAATGTTACATTTTAACATGTTTCATTTTAACATGATAAAATGTTACATTTTAACATGTTTCATTTTAACATGATAAAATGTTACATTTTAACATGTTTCATTTTAACATGATAAAATGTTACATTTTAACATGTTGCATTTTAACATGATAAAATGTTACATTTTAACATGTTTCATTTTAACATGATAAAATGTTAAATTTAAAAATGTTACATTTTTACATGTTTCATTTAAACATGATAAAATGTTACATTTTAACATTTTTCATTTTAACATCATAAAATGTTACATTTTAACATGTTTCATTTTAACATGATAAAATCTTACATTTTAACATGTTTCATTTTAACATGATAAAATGTTACATTTTAACGTGTTGCATTTTAACATGATAAAATGTTACATTTTAACATGTTGCATTTTAACATGATAAAATGTTACATTTTAACATGTTTCATTTTAACATGATAAAATGTTACATTTTAACATGTTGCATTTTAACATGATAAAATGTAACATTTTAACATGTTGCATTTTAACATGATAAAATGTTACATTATAACATGTTTCATTTTAACATGATAAAATGTTACATTTTAACATGTTTCATTTTAAAATGTTACATTTTAAAATGTTACATTTTAACATGTTGCATTTTAACATTATAAAATGTTACATTTTAACATGTTGCATTTAAACATGATGAAATGTTACATTTTAACATGTTGCATTTTAACATGATAAAATGTTACATTTTAACATGTTTCATTTTAACATGATAAAATGTTACATTTTAACATGTTTCATTTTAAAATGTTACATTTTAAAATGTTACATTTTAACATGTTTCATTTTAACATGATAAAATGTTACATTTTAACATGTTTCATTTTAACATGATAAAATGTTACATTTTAACATGTTGCATTTTAACATGATAAAATGTCACATTTTAACATGTTTCATTTTAAACTGTTACATTTTAAAATGTGACATTTTAACATGTTACATTTTAATATGTTACATTTTAACATGTTTCATTTTAACATAATAAAATGTTACATTTTAACATGTTTCATTTTAACATGATAAAATGTTACATTTTAACATGTTGCATTTTAACATGATAAAATGTTACATTTTAACATGTTGCATTTTAACATGATAAAATGTTACATTTTAACATGTTGCATTTTAACATGATAAAATGTTACATTTTAAAATGTTACATTTTAAATTGTTACATTTTAAAATGTTACATTTTAAATTGTAACATTTTAAAATGTTACATTTTAACATGTTACATTTTAATACGTTACATTTTAACATGTTGCATTTTAACATGATAAAATGTTACATTTTAACATGTTGCATTTTAACATGATAAAATGCTACATTTTAACATGTTTCATTTTAACATGATAAAATGTTACATTTTAACATGTTTCATTTTAACATGATAAAATGTTACATTTTAACATGTTGCATTTTAACATGATAAAATGTTACATTTTTACATGTTGCATTTTAACATGATAAAAATGTTACATTTTAACATGTTTCATTTTAACATGATAAAATGTTACATTTTAACATGTTGCATTTTAACATGATAAAATGTTACATTTTTACATGTTGCATTTTAACATGATAAAAATGTTACATTTTAACATGTTGCATTTTAACATGATAAAATGTCACATTTTAACATGTTTCATTTTAAACTGTTACATTTTAAAATGTGACATTTTAACATGTTACATTTTAATATGTTACATTTTAACATGTTTCATTTTAACATAATAAAATGTTACATTTTAACATGTTTCATTTTAACATGATAAAATGTTACATTTTAACATGTTGCATTTTAACATGATAAAATGTTACATTTTAACATGTTGCATTTTAACATGATAAAATGTTACATTTTAACATGTTGCATTTTAACATGATAAAATGTTACATTTTAAAATGTTACATTTTAAATTGTTACATTTTAAAATGTTACATTTTAAATTGTAACATTTTAAAATGTTACATTTGAACATGTTACATTTTAATATGTTACATTTTAACATTTTGCATTTTAACATGATAAAATGTTACATTTTAACATGTTGCATTTTAACATGATAAAATGTTACATTTTAACATGTTACATTTTAATATGTTACATTTTAACATGTTGCATTTTAACATGATAAAATGTTACATTTTAACATGTTACATTTTAATATGTTACATTTTAACATGTTGCATTTTAACATGATAAAATGTTACATTTTAACATGTTTCATTTTAACATGATAAAATGTTACATTTTAACATGTTTCATTTAAAAATGTTACAATTTAAAATGTTACATTTTAACATGTTACATTTTAATATGTTACATTTTAACATGCTGCATTTTAACATGATAAAATGTTACATTTTAACATGTTGCATTTTAACATGATAAATGTTACATTTTAACATGTTTCATTTTAACATGATATAATGTTACATTTTAACATGTTTCATTTTAACATGATAAAATGTTACATTTTAACATGTTTCATTTTAACATGATAAAATGTTACATTTTAACATGTTTCATTTTAACACGATAAAATGTTACATTTTAACATGTTTCATTTTAACATGATAAAATGTTACATTTTAACATGTTTCATTTTAACATGATAAAATGTTACATTTTAACATGTTGCATTTTAACATGATAAAATGTTACATTTTAACATGTTTAATTTTAAAATGTTACATTTTAAAATGTAACATTTTAACATGTTACATTTTAATATGTTACATTTTAACATGTTTCATTTTAACATAATAAAATGTTACATTTTAACATGTTGCATTTTAACATGATAAAATGTTACATTTTAACATGTTGCATTTTAACATGATAAAATGTTACATTTTAACATGTTGCATTTTAACATGATAAAATGTTACATTTTTACATGTTGCATTTAACATGATAAAATGTTACATTTTAACATGTTGCATTTAACATGATAAAATGTTACATTTTAACATGTTGCATTTTAACATGATAAAATGTTACATTTTAACATGTTTCATTTTAACATGATATAATGTTACATTTTAACATTTTTCATTTTAACATGATAAAATGTTACATTTTAACATGTTTCATTTTAACATGATAAAATGTTACATTTTAACATGTTTCATTTTAACATGATAAAATGTTGCATTTTAACATGATAAAATGTTACATTTTAACATGTTTCATTTAAAAATGTTCCATGTTAAAATGTTACATTTTAACATGTTACATTTTAATATGTTACATTTTAACATGTTGCATTTTAACATGATAAAATGTTACATTTTAACATGTTTCATTTTAACATGATAAAATGTTACATTTTAACATGTTTCATTTTAACATGATAATATGTTACATTTTAACATGTTTCATTTTAAAATGTTACATTTTAACATGTTACATTTTAATATGTTACATTTTAACATGTTGCATTTTAACATGATAAAATGTTACATTTTAACATGTTGCATTTCAACATGATAAAATGTTACATTTTAACATGTATTTCAACATGATAAAATGTTACATTTTAACATGTTGCATTTTAACATGATAAAATGTTACATTTTAACATGTTTCATTTTAACATGATAAAATGTTACATTTTAACATGTTTCATTTAAAAATGTTACAATTTAAAATGTTACATTTTAACATGTTACATTTTAATATGTTACATTTTAACATGTTGCATTTTAACATGATAAAATGTTACATTTTAACATGTTTCATTTTAACATGATAAAATGTTACATTTTAACATGTTGCATTTTAACATGATAAAATGTTACATTTTAACATGTTTCATTTTAAATTGTTACATTTTAAAATGTAACATTTTAACATGTTGCATTTTAATATGTAACATTTTAACATGTGTCATTTTAACATAATAAAATGTTACATTTTAACATGTTTCATTTTAACATGATAAAATGTTACATTTTAACGTTTCATTTTAACATGATAAAATGTTACATTTTAACATGTTGCATTTTAACATGATAAAATGTTACATTTTAACATGTTGCATTTTAACATGATAAAATGTTACATTTTAACATGTTTCATTTTAACATGATAAAATGTTACATTTTAACATGTTTCATTTAAAAATGTTACAATTTAAAATGTTACATTTTAACATGTTACATTTTAATATGTTACATTTTAACATGCTGCATTTTAACATGATAAAATGTTACATTTTAACATGTTGCATTTTAACATGATAAATGTTACATTTTAACATGTTTCATTTTAACATGATATAATGTTACATTTTAACATGTTTCATTTTAACATGATAAAATGTTACATTTTAACATGTTTCATTTTAACATGATAAAATGTTACATTTTAACATGTTTCATTTTAACACGATAAAATGTTACATTTTAACATGTTTCATTTTAACATGATAAAATGTTACATTTTAACATGTTTCATTTTAACATGATAAAATGTTACATTTTAACATGTTGCATTTTAACATGATAAAATGTTACATTTTAACATGTTTAATTTTAAAATGTTACATTTTAAAATGTAACATTTTAACATGTTACATTTTAATATGTTACATTTTAACATGTTTCATTTTAACATAATAAAATGTTACATTTTAACATGTTGCATTTTAACATGATAAAATGTTACATTTTAACATGTTGCATTTTAACATGATAAAATGTTACATTTTAACATGTTGCATTTTAACATGATAAAATGTTACATTTTTACATGTTGCATTTAACATGATAAAATGTTACATTTTAACATGTTGCATTTAACATGATAAAATGTTACATTTTAACATGTTGCATTTTAACATGATAAAATGTTACATTTTAACATGTTTCATTTTAACATGATATAATGTTACATTTTAACATTTTTCATTTTAACATGATAAAATGTTACATTTTAACATGTTTCATTTTAACATGATAAAATGTTACATTTTAACATGTTTCATTTTAACATGATAAAATGTTGCATTTTAACATGATAAAATGTTACATTTTAACATGTTTCATTTAAAAATGTTCCATGTTAAAATGTTACATTTTAACATGTTACATTTTAATATGTTACATTTTAACATGTTGCATTTTAACATGATAAAATGTTACATTTTAACATGTTTCATTTTAACATGATAAAATGTTACATTTTAACATGTTTCATTTTAACATGATAATATGTTACATTTTAACATGTTTCATTTTAAAATGTTACATTTTAACATGTTACATTTTAATATGTTACATTTTAACATGTTGCATTTTAACATGATAAAATGTTACATTTTAACATGTTGCATTTCAACATGATAAAATGTTACATTTTAACATGTATTTCAACATGATAAAATGTTACATTTTAACATGTTGCATTTTAACATGATAAAATGTTACATTTTAACATGTTTCATTTTAACATGATAAAATGTTACATTTTAACATGTTTCATTTAAAAATGTTACAATTTAAAATGTTACATTTAACATGTTACATTTTAATATGTTACATTTTAACATGCTGCATTTTAACATGATAAAATGTTACATTTTAACATGTTGCATTTTAACATGATAAATGTTACATTTTAACATGTTTCATTTTAACATGATATAATGTTACATTTTAACATGTTTCATTTTAACATGATAAAATGTTACATTTTAACATGTTTCATTTTAACATGATAAAATGTTACATTTTAACATGTTTCATTTTAACACGATAAAATGTTACATTTTAACATGTTTCATTTTAACATGATAAAATGTTACATTTTAACATGTTTCATTTTAACATGATAAAATGTTACATTTTAACATGTTGCATTTTAACATGATAAAATGTTACATTTTAACATGTTTAATTTTAAAATGTTACATTTTAAAATGTAACATTTTAACATGTTACATTTTAATATGTTACATTTTAACATGTTTCATTTTAACATAATAAAATGTTACATTTTAACATGTTGCATTTTAACATGATAAAATGTTACATTTTAACATGTTGCATTTTAACATGATAAAATGTTACATTTTAACATGTTGCATTTTAACATGATAAAATGTTACATTTTTACATGTTGCATTTAACATGATAAAATGTTACATTTTAACATGTTGCATTTAACATGATAAAATGTTACATTTTAACATGTTGCATTTTAACATGATAAAATGTTACATTTTAACATGTTTCATTTTAACATGATATAATGTTACATTTTAACATTTTTCATTTTAACATGATAAAATGTTACATTTTAACATGTTTCATTTTAACATGATAAAATGTTACATTTTAACATGTTTCATTTTAACATGATAAAATGTTGCATTTTAACATGATAAAATGTTACATTTTAACATGTTTCATTTAAAAATGTTCCATGTTAAAATGTTACATTTTAACATGTTACATTTTAATATGTTACATTTTAACATGTTGCATTTTAACATGATAAAATGTTACATTTTAACGTTTCATTTTAACATGATAAAATGTTACATTTTAACATGTTGCATTTTAACATGATAAAATGTTACATTTTAACATGTTGCATTTTAACATGATAAAATGTTACATTTTAACATGTTTCATTTTAACATGATAAAATGTTACATTTTAACATGTTTCATTTAAAAATGTTACAATTTAAAATGTTACATTTTAACATGTTACATTTTAATATGTTACATTTTAACATGCTGCATTTTAACATGATAAAATGTTACATTTTAACATGTTGCATTTTAACATGATAAATGTTACATTTTAACATGTTTCATTTTAACATGATATAATGTTACATTTTAACATGTTTCATTTTAACATGATAAAATGTTACATTTTAACATGTTTCATTTTAACATGATAAAATGTTACATTTTAACATGTTTCATTTTAACACGATAAAATGTTACATTTTAACATGTTTCATTTTAACATGATAAAATGTTACATTTTAACATGTTTCATTTTAACATGATAAAATGTTACATTTTAACATGTTGCATTTTAACATGATAAAATGTTACATTTTAACATGTTTAATTTTAAAATGTTACATTTTAAAATGTAACATTTTAACATGTTACATTTTAATATGTTACATTTTAACATGTTTCATTTTAACATAATAAAATGTTACATTTTAACATGTTGCATTTTAACATGATAAAATGTTACATTTTAACATGTTGCATTTTAACATGATAAAATGTTACATTTTAACATGTTGCATTTTAACATGATAAAATGTTACATTTTTACATGTTGCATTTAACATGATAAAATGTTACATTTTAACATGTTGCATTTAACATGATAAAATGTTACATTTTAACATGTTGCATTTTAACATGATAAAATGTTACATTTTAACATGTTTCATTTTAACATGATATAATGTTACATTTTAACATTTTTCATTTTAACATGATAAAATGTTACATTTTAACATGTTTCATTTTAACATGATAAAATGTTACATTTTAACATGTTTCATTTTAACATGATAAAATGTTGCATTTTAACATGATAAAATGTTACATTTTAACATGTTTCATTTAAAAATGTTCCATGTTAAAATGTTACATTTTAACATGTTACATTTTAATATGTTACATTTTAACATGTTGCATTTTAACATGATAAAATGTTACATTTTAACATGTTTCATTTTAACATGATAAAATGTTACATTTTAACATGTTTCATTTTAACATGATAATATGTTACATTTTAACATGTTTCATTTTAAAATGTTACATTTTAACATGTTACATTTTAATATGTTACATTTTAACATGTTGCATTTTAACATGATAAAATGTTACATTTTAACATGTTGCATTTCAACATGATAAAATGTTACATTTTAACATGTATTTCAACATGATAAAATGTTACATTTTAACATGTTGCATTTTAACATGATAAAATGTTACATTTTAACATGTTTCATTTTAACATGATAAAATGTTACATTTTAACATGTTTCATTTAAAAATGTTACAATTTAAAATGTTACATTTAACATGTTACATTTTAATATGTTACATTTTAACATGTTGCATTTTAACATGATAAAATGTTACATTTTAACATGTTTCATTTTAACATGATAAAATGTTACATTTTAACATGTTGCATTTTAATATGTAACATTTTAACATGTGTCATTTTAACATAATAAAATGTTACATTTTAACATGTTTCATTTTAACATGATAAAATGTTACATTTTAACGTTTCATTTTAACATGATAAAATGTTACATTTTAACATGTTGCATTTTAACATGATAAAATGTTACATTTTAACATGTTTCATTTTAACATGATAAAATGTTACATTTTAACGTTTCATTTTAACATGATAAAATGTTACATTTTAACATGATAAAATGTTACATTTTAACATGTTTCATTTTAACATGATAAAATGTTACATATTAACATGTTGCATTTTAACATGATAAAATGTTACATTTTAACATGTTTCATTTTAACATGTTTCATTTTAAAATGTTACATTTTAAAATGTAACATTTTAACATGTTACATTTTAATATGTTACATTTTAACATGTTTCATTTTAACATGATAAAATGTTACATTTTAACGTTTCATTTTAACATGATAAAATGTTACATTTTAACATTGTTGCATTTTAACATGATAAAATGTTTCATTTTAACATGTTGCATTTTAACATGATAAAATGTTACATTTTAACATGTTTCATTTTAACATGATAAAATGTTACATTTAAAAATGTTACATTTTTACATGTTTCATTTAAACATGATATAATGTTACATTTTAACATTTTTCATTTTAACATGATAAAATGTTACATTTTAACATGTTGCATTTTAACATGATAAAATGTTACATTTTAACATGTTGCATTTTAACATGATAAAATGTTACATTTTAACATGTTGCATTTTAACATGATAAAATGTTACATTTTAACATGTTTCATTTTAACATGATATAATGTTACATTTTAACATGTTTCATTTTAACATGATAAAATGTTACATTTTAACATGTTTCATTTTAACATGATAAAATGTTACATTTTAATGTTTCATTTTAACATGATAAAATGTTACATTTTAACATGTTGCATTTTAACATGATAAAATGTTACATTTTAACATGTTTCATTTTAAAATGTTACATTTTAAAATGTTACATTTAAAAATGTTAAATTTTAAAATGTTACATTTTAACATGTTACATTTTAATACGTTACATTTTAACATGTTGCATTTTAACATGATAAAATGTTACATTTTAACATGTTGCATTTTAACATGATAAAATGTTACATTTTAAAATGTTAAATTTTAAAATGTTAAATTTTAAAATGTTACATTTTAAAATGTTACATTTGAACATGTTACATTTTAATATGTTACATTTTATCATGTTGCATTTTAACATGATAAAATGTTACATTTTAACATGTTGCATTTTAACATGATAAAATGTTACATTTTAACATGTTTCATTTTAACATGATAAAATGTTACATTTTAACATGTTTCATTTTAACATGATAAAATGTTATATTTTTACATGTTGCATTTTAACATGATAAAAATGTTACATTTTAACATGTTGCATTTAACATGATAAAATGTTACATTTTAAAATGTTACATTTGAACATGTTACATTTTAATATGTTACATTTTAACATTTTGCATTTTAACATGATAAAATGTTACATTTTAACATGTTGCATTTTAACATGATAAAATGTTACATTTTAACATGTTTCATTTTAACATGATAATATGTTACATTTTAACATGTTTCATTTTAAAATGTTACATTTTAACATGTTACATTTTAATATGTTACATTTTAACATGTTGCATTTTAACATGATAAAATGTTACATTTTAACATGTTGCATTTCAACATGATAAAATGTTACATTTTAACATGTTGCATTTCAACATGATAAAATGTTACATTTTAACATGTTGCATTTTAACATGATAAAATGTTACATTTTAACATGTTTCATTTTAACATGATAAAATGTTACATTTTAACATGTTTCATTTAAAAATGTTACATTTTAAAATGTTACATTTAAAAATGTTAAATTTTAAAATGTTACATTTTAACATGTTACATTTTAATACGTTACATTTTAACATGTTGCATTTTAACATGATAAAATGTTACATTTTAACATGTTGCATTTTAACATGATAAAATGTTACATTTTAAAATGTTAAATTTTAAAATGTTACATTTTAAAATGTTAAATTTTAAAATGTTACATTTTAAAATGTTACATTTGAACATGTTACATTTTAATATGTTACATTTTATCATGTTGCATTTTAACATGATAAAATGTTACATTTTAACATGTTGCATTTTAACATGATAAAATGTTACATTTTAACATGTTTCATTTTAACATGATAAAATGTTACATTTTAACATGTTTCATTTTAACATGATAAAATGTTACATTTTAACATGTTGCATTTTAACATGATAAAATGTTACATTTTTACATGTTGCATTTTAACATGATAAAAATGTTACATTTTAACATGTTGCATTTTAACATGATAAAATGTTACATTTTAAAATGTTACATTTGAACATGTTACATTTTAATATGTTACATTTTAACATTTTGCATTTTAACATGATAAAATGTTACATTTTAACATGTTGCATTTTAACATGATAAAATGTTACATTTTAACATGTTTCATTTTAACATGATAATATGTTACATTTTAACATGTTTCATTTTAAAATGTTACATTTTAACATGTTACATTTTAATATGTTACATTTTAACATGTTGCATTTTAACATGATAAAATGTTACATTTTAACATGTTGCATTTCAACATGATAAAATGTTACATTTTAACATGTATTTCAACATGATAAAATGTTACATTTTAACATGTTTCATTTTAAAATGTTACATTTTAAAATGTTACATTTAAAAATGTTAAATTTTAAAATGTTACATTTTAACATGTTACATTTTAACATGATAAAATGTTACATTTTAACATGTTGCATTTTAACATGATAAAATGTTACATTTTAACATGTTGCATTTTAACATGATAAAATGTTACATTTTAACATGTTTCATTTTAACATGATATAATGTTACATTTTAACATGTTTCATTTTAACATGATAAAATGTTACATTTTAACATGTTTCATTTTAAAATGTTACATTTTATCATGTTGCATTTTAACATGATAAAATGTTACATTTTAACATGTTGCATTTTAACATGATAAAATGTTACATTTTAACATGTTTCATTTTAACATGATAAAATGTTACATTTTAACATGTTTCATTTTAACATGATAAAATGTTATATTTTTACATGTTGCATTTTAACATGATAAAAATGTTACATTTTAACATGTTGCATTTTAACATGATAAAATGTTACATTTTAAAATGTTACATTTGAACATGTTACATTTTAATATGTTACATTTTAACATTTTGCATTTTAACATGATAAAATGTTACATTTTAACATGTTGCATTTTAACATGATAAAATGTTACATTTTAACATGTTTCATTTTAACATGATAATATGTTACATTTTAACATGTTTCATTTTAAAATGTTACATTTTAACATGTTACATTTTAATATGTTACATTTTAACATGTTGCATTTTAACATGATAAAATGTTACATTTTAACATGTTGCATTTCAACATGATAAAATGTTACATTTTAACATGTTGCATTTCAACATGATAAAATGTTACATTTTAACATGTTGCATTTTAACATGATAAAATGTTACATTTTAACATGTTTCATATTAACATGATAAAATGTTACATTTTAACATGTTTCATTTAAAAATGTTACAATTTAAAATGTTACATTTTAACATGTTACATTTTAATATGTTACATTTTAACATGTTGCATTTTAACATGATAAAATGTTACATTTTAACATGTTTCATTTTAACATGATATAATGTTACATTTTAACATGTTTCATTTTAACATGATAAAATGTTACATTTTAACATGTTTCATTTTAACATGATAAAATGTTACATTTTAATGTTTCATTTTAACATGATAAAATGTTACACTTTAACATGTTGCATTTTAACATGATAAAATGTTACATTTTAACATGTTTCATTTTAAAATGTTACATTTTAAAATGTTACATTTAAAAATGTTAAATTTTAAAATGTTACATTTTAACATGTTACATTTTAATACGTTACATTTTAACATGTTGCATTTTAACATGATAAAATGTTACATTTTAACATGTTGCATTTTAACATGATAAAATGTTACATTTTAAAATGTTAAATTTTAAAATGTTACATTTTAAAATGTTACATTTGAACATGTTACATTTTAATATGTTACATTTTATCATGTTGCATTTTAACATGATAAAATGTTACATTTTAACATGTTGCATTTTAACATGATAAAATGTTACATTTTAACATGTTTCATTTTAACATGATAAAATGTTACATTTTAACATGTTTCATTTTAACATGATAAAATGTTACATTTTAACATGTTGCATTTTAACATGATAAAATGTTACATTTTTACATGTTGCATTTTAACATGATAAAAATGTTACATTTTAACATGTTGCATTTTAACATGATAAAATGTTACATTTTAAAATGTTACATTTGAACATGTTACATTTTAATATGTTACATTTTAACATTTTGCATTTTAACATGATAAAATGTTACATTTTAACATGTTGCATTTTAACATGATAAAATGTTACATTTTAACATGTTTCATTTTAACATGATAATATGTTACATTTTAACATGTTTCATTTTAAAATGTTACATTTTAACATGTTACATTTTAATATGTTACATTTTAACATGTTGCATTTTAACATGATAAAATGTTACATTTTAACATGTTGCATTTCAACATGATAAAATGTTACATTTTAACATGTATTTCAACATGATAAAATGTTACATTTTAACATGTTGCATTTTAACATGATAAAATGTTACATTTTAACATGTTTCATTTTAACATGATAAAATGTTACATTTTAACATGTTTCATTTAAAAATGTTACAATTTAAAATGTTACATTTTAACATGTTACATTTTAATATGTTACATTTTAACATGTTGCATTTTAACATGATAAAATGTTACATTTTAACATGTTGCATTTTAACATGATAAAATGTTACATTTTAACATATTGCGATTTAACATGATAAAATGTTACATTTTAAAATGTTACATTTGAACCTGTTACATTTTAATATGTTACATTTTAACATGTTGCATTTTAACATGATAAAATGTTACATTTTAACATGTTGCATTTTAACATGATAAAATGTTACATTTTAACATGTTTCATTTTAACATGATAAAATGTTACATTTTAACATGTTTCATTTTAACATGATAAAATGTTACATTTTAACGTTTCATTTTAACATGATAAAATGTTACATTTTAACATGTTTCATTTTAACATGTTACATTTTAACATGTTGCATTTTAACATGATAAAATGTTACATTTTAACATGTTTCATTTTAACATGATAAAATGTTACATTTTAACATGTTGCATTTTAACATGATAAAATGTTACAATTTAACATGTTTCATTTTAACATGATAAAATGTTACATTTTAACATGTTTCATTTTAACATGATAAAATGTTACATTTTAACATGTTTCATTTTAACATGATAAATATTACATTTTAACATGTTTCATTTTAACATGATAAAATGTTACATTTTAACATGTTTCATTTTAACATGATAAAATGTTACATTTTAACATGTTTCATTTTAACATGATAAAATCTTACATTTTAACATGTTTCATTTTAACATGATAAAATGTTACTTTTTAACAAGTTGCATTTTAACATGATAAAATGTTACATTTTAACATGTTGCATTTTAACATGATAAAATGTTACATTTTAACTTGTTTCATTTTAACATGATAAAATGTTACATTTTAACATGTTTCATTTAAAAATGTTACATTAAAAAATGTTACATTTTAACATGTTATATTTTAATATGTTACATTTTAACATGTTGCATTTTAACATGATAAAATGTTACATTTTAACATGTTGCATTTTAACATGATAAAATGTTACATTTTAACATGTTGCATTTTAACATGATAAAATGTTACATTTTAACATGTTTCATTTTTACATGATAAAATGTTAAATTTAAAAATGTTACATTTTTACATGTTTCATTTAAACATGATAAAATGTTACATTTTAACATTTTTCATTTTAACATCATAAAATGTTACATTTTAACATGTTTCATTTTAACATGATAAAATCTTACATGTTAACATGTTTCATTTTAACATGATAAAATGTTACATTTTAACATGTTGCATTTTAACATGATAAAATGTTACATTTTAACTTGTTTCATTTTAACATGATAAAATGTTACATTTTAACATGTTTCATTTAAAAATGTTACATTAAAAAATGTTACATTTTAACATGTTATATTTTAATATGTTACATTTTAACATGTTGCATTTTAACATGATAAAATGTTACATTTTAACATGTTGCATTTTAACATGATAAAATGTTACATTTTAACATGTTGCATTTTAACATGATAAAATGTTACATTTTAACATGTTGCATTTTAACATGATAAAATGTTACATTTTAACATGTTGCATTTTAACATGATAAAATGTTACATTTTAAAATGTTACATTTTAAATTGTTACATTTTAAAATGTTACATTTTAAATTGTAACATTTTAAAATGTTACATTTTAAATTGTAACATTTAAAAATGTTACATTTTAACATGTTACATTTTAATACGTTACATTTTAACATGTTGCATTTTAACATGATAAAATGTTACATTTTAACATGTTGCATTTTAACATGATAAAATGCTACATTTTAACATGTTTCATTTTAACATGATAAAATGTTACATTTTAACATGTTTCATTTTAACATGATAAAATGTTACATTTTAACATGTTGCATTTTAACATGATAAATGTTACATTTTAACATGTTTCATTTTAACATGATATAATGTTACATTTTAACATGTTTCATTTTAACATGATAAAATGTTACATTTTAACATGTTTCATTTTAACATGATAAAATGTTACATTTTAACATGTTTCATTTTAACACGATAAAATGTTACATTTTAACATGTTTCATTTTAACATGATAAAATGTTACATTTTAACATGTTGCATTTAACATGATAAAATGTTACATTTTAACATGTTGCATTTAACATGATAAAATGTTACATTTTAACATGTTGCATTTTAACATGATAAAATGTTACATTTTAACATGTTTCATTTTAACATGATATAATGTTACATTTTAACATTTTTCATTTTAACATGATAAAATGTTACATTTTAACATGTTTCATTTTAACATGATAAAATGTTACATTTTAACATGTTTCATTTTAACATGATAAAATGTTACATTTTAACATGTTTCATTTTAAATTGTTACATTTTAAAATGTAACATTTTAACATGTTGCATTTTAATATGTTACATTTTAACATGTTTCATTTTAACATGATAAAATGTTACATTTTAACGTTTCATTTTAACATGATAAAATGTTACATTTTAACATGTTGCATTTTAACATGATAAAATGTTACATTTTAACATGTTTCATTTTAACATGATAAAATGTTTCATTTTAACGTTTCATTTTTACATGATAAAATGTTACATTTTAACATGATAAAATGTTACATTTTAACATGTTTCATTTTAACATGATAAAATGTTACATATTAACATGTTGCATTTTAACATGATAAAATGTTACATTTTAACATGTTTCATTTTAACATGTTGCATTTTAACATGATAAAATGTTACATTTTAACATGTTGCATTTTAACATGATAAAATGTTACATTTTAACATGATAAAATGTTACATTTTAACATGTTGCATTTTAACATGATAAAATGTTACATTTTAACATGTTGCATTTTAACATGATAAAATGTTACATTTTAAAATGTTACATTTTAAATTGTTACATTTTAAAATGTTACATTTTAAATTGTAACATTTTAAAATGTTACATTTTAAATTGTAACATTTTAAAATGTTACATTTTAACATGTTACATTTTAATACGTTACATTTTAACATGTTGCATTTTAACATGATAAAATGTTACATTTTAACATGTTGCATTTTAACATGATAAAATGCTACATTTTAACATGTTTCATTTTAACATGATAAAATGTTACATTTTAACATGTTTCATTTTAACATGATAAAATGTTACATTTTAACATGTTGCATTTTAACATGATAAAATGTTACATTTTTACATGTTGCATTTTAACATGATAAAAATGTTACATTTTAACATGTTGCATTTTAACATGATAAAATGTTACATTTTAAAATGTTACATTTGAACATGTTACATTTTAATATGTTACATTTTAACATTTTGCATTTTAACATGATAAAATGTTACATTTTAACATGTTGCATTTTAACATGATAAAATGTTACATTTTAACATGTTACATTTTAATATGTTACATTTTAACATGTTGCATTTTAACATGATAAAATGTTACATTTTAACATGTTACATTTTAATATGTTACATTTTAACATGTTGCATTTTAACATGATAAAATGTTACATTTTAACATGTTTCATTTTAACATGATAAAATGTTACATTTTAACATGTTTCATTTAAAAATGTTACAATTTAAAATGTTACATTTTAACATGTTACATTTTAATATGTTACATTTTAACATGCTGCATTTTAACATGATAAAATGTTACATTTTTACATGTTGCATTTTAACATGATAAAAATGTTACATTTTAACATGTTGCATTTTAACATGATAAAAATGTTACATTTTAACATGTTGCATTTTAACATGATAAAATGTTACATTTTAAAATGTTACATTTGAACATGTTACATTTTAATATGTTACATTTTAACATGTTGCATTTTAACATGATAAAATGTTACATTTTAACATGTTTCATTTTAACACGATAAAATGTTACATTTTAACATGTTTCATTTTAACATGATAAAATGTTACATTTTAACATGTTTCATTTTAACATGATAAAATGTTACATTTTAACATGTTGCATTTTAACATGATAAAATGTTACATTTTAACATGTTTAATTTTAAAATGTTACATTTTAAAATGTAACATTTTAACATGTTACATTTTAATATGTTACATTTTAACATGTTTCATTTTAACATAATAAAATGTTACATTTTAACATGTTGCATTTTAACATGATAAAATGTTACATTTTAACATGTTGCATTTTAACATGATAAAATGTTACATTTTAACATGTTGCATTTTAACATGATAAAATGTTACATTTTAACATGTTGCATTTAACATGATAAAATGTTACATTTTAACATGTTGCATTTAACATGATAAAATGTTACATTTTAACATGTTGCATTTTAACATGATAAAATGTTACATTTTAACATGTTTCATTTTAACATGATATAATGTTACATTTTAACATTTTTCATTTTAACATGATAAAATGTTACATTTTAACATGTTTCATTTTAACATGATAAAATGTTACATTTTAACATGTTTCATTTTAACATGATAAAATGTTACATTTTAACATGTTTCATTTTAAATTGTTACATTTTAAAATGTAACATTTTAACATGTTGCATTTTAATATGTTACATTTTAACATGTTTCATTTTAACATGATAAAATGTTACATTTTAACGTTTCATTTTAACATGATAAAATGTTACATTTTAACATGTTGCATTTTAACATGATAAAATGTTACATTTTAACGTTTCATTTTTACATGATAAAATGTTACATTTTAACATGATAAAATGTTACATTTTAACATGTTTCATTTTAACATGATAAAATGTTACATATTAACATGTTGCATTTTAACATGATAAAATGTTACATTTTAACATGTTTCATTTTAACATGTTGCATTTTAACATGATAAAATGTTACATTTTAACATGTTGCATTTTAACATGATAAAATGTTACATTTTAACATGTTGCATTTTAACATGATAAAATGTTACATTTTAACATGTTGCATTTTAACATGATAAAATGTTACATTTTAAAATGTTACATTTTAAATTGTTACATTTTAAAATGTTACATTTTAAATTGTAACATTTTAAAATGTTACATTTTAAATTGTAACATTTTAAAATGTTACATTTTAACATGTTACATTTTAATACGTTACATTTTAACATGTTGCATTTTAACATGATAAAATGTTACATTTTAACATGTTGCATTTTAACATGATAAAATGCTACATTTTAACATGTTTCATTTTAACATGATAAAATGTTACATTTTAACATGTTTCATTTTAACATGATAAAATGTTACATTTTAACATGTTGCATTTTAACATGATAAAATGTTACATTTTTACATGTTGCATTTTAACATGATAAAAATGTTACATTTTAACATGTTGCATTTTAACATGATAAAATGTTACATTTTAAAATGTTACATTTGAACATGTTACATTTTAATATGTTACATTTTAACATTTTGCATTTTAACATGATAAAATGTTACATTTTAACATGTTGCATTTTAACATGATAAAATGTTACATTTTAACATGTTACATTTTAATATGTTACATTTTAACATGTTGCATTTTAACATGATAAAATGTTACATTTTAACATGTTACATTTTAATATGTTACATTTTAACATGTTGCATTTTAACATGATAAAATGTTACATTTTAACATGTTTCATTTTAACATGATAAAATGTTACATTTTAACATGTTTCATTTAAAAATGTTACAATTTAAAATGTTACATTTTAACATGTTACATTTTAATATGTTACATTTTAACATGCTGCATTTTAACATGATAAAATGTTACATTTTAACATGTTGCATTTTAACATGATAAATGTTACATTTTAACATGTTTCATTTTAACATGATATAATGTTACATTTTAACATGTTTCATTTTAACATGATAAAATGTTACATTTTAACATGTTTCATTTTAACATGATAAAATGTTACATTTTAACATGTTTCATTTTAACACGATAAAATGTTACATTTTAACATGTTTCATTTTAACATGATAAAATGTTACATTTTAACATGTTTCATTTTAACATGATAAAATGTTACATTTTAACATGTTGCATTTTAACATGATAAAATGTTACATTTTAACATGTTTAATTTTAAAATGTTACATTTTAAAATGTAACATTTTAACATGTTACATTTTAATATGTTACATTTTAACATGTTTCATTTTAACATAATAAAATGTTACATTTTAACATGTTGCATTTTAACATGATAAAATGTTACATTTTAACATGTTGCATTTTAACATGATAAAATGTTACATTTTAACATGTTGCATTTTAACATGATAAAATGTTACATTTTAACATGTTGCATTTAACATGATAAAATGTTACATTTTAACATGTTGCATTTAACATGATAAAATGTTACATTTTAACATGTTGCATTTTAACATGATAAAATGTTTCATTTTAACATGTTTCATTTTAACATGATATAATGTTACATTTTAACATTTTTCATTTTAACATGATAAAATGTTACATTTTAACATGTTTCATTTTAACATGATAAAATGTTACATTTTAACATGTTTCATTTTAACATGATAAAATGTTACATTTTAACATGTTTCATTTTAAATTGTTACATTTTAAAATGTAACATTTTAACATGTTGCATTTTAATATGTTACATTTTAACATGTTTCATTTTAACATGATAAAATGTTACATTTTAACGTTTCATTTTAACATGATAAAATGTTACATTTTAACATGTTGCATTTTAACATGATAAAATGTTACATTTTAACATGTTTCATTTTAACATGATAAAATGTTACATTTTAACGTTTCATTTTTACATGATAAAATGTTACATTTTAACATGATAAAATGTTACATTTTAACATGTTTCATTTTAACATGATAAAATGTTACATATTAACATGTTGCATTTTAACATGATAAAATGTTACATTTTAACATGTTTCATTTCAACATGTTTCATTTTAAAATGTTACATTTTAAAATGTAACATTTTAACATGTTACATTTTAATATGTTACATTTTAACATGTTTCATTTTAACATGATAAAATGTTACATTTTAACGTTTCATTTTAACATGATAAAATGTTACATTTTAACATGTTGCATTTTAACATGATAAAATGTTTCATTTTAACATGTTGCATTTTAACATGATAAAATGTTACATTTTAACATGTTTCATTTTAACATGATAAAATGTTACATTTAAAAATGTTACATTTTTACATGTTTCATTTAAACATGATATAATGTTACATTTTAACATTTTTCATTTTAACATGATAAAATGTTACATTTTAACATGTTGCATTTTATAATGATAAAATGTTACATTTTAACATGTTGCATTTTAACATGATAAAATGTTACATTTTAACATGTTGCATTTTAACATGATAAAATGTTACATTTTAACATGTTTCATTTTAACATGATATAATGTTACATTTTAACATGTTTCATTTTAACATGATAAAATGTTACATTTTAACATGTTTCATTTTAAATTGTTACATTTTAAAATGTAACATTTTAACATGTTGCATTTTAATATGTTACATTTTAACATGTTTCATTTTAACATGATAAAATGTTACATTTTAACGTTTCATTTTAACATGATAAAATGTTACATTTTAACATGTTGCATTTTAACATGATAAAATGTTACATTTTAACATGTTTCATTTTAACATGATAAAATGTTACATTTTAACGTTTCATTTTTACATGATAAAATGTTACATTTTAACATGATAAAATGTTACATTTTAACATGTTTCATTTTAACATGATAAAATGTTACATATTAACATGTTGCATTTTAACATGATAAAATGTTACATTTTAACATGTTTCATTTTAACATGTTTCATTTTAAAATGTTACATTTTAAAATGTAACATTTTAACATGTTACATTTTAATATGTTACATTTTAACATGTTTCATTTTAACATGATCAAAAAATGTTACATTTTAACGTTTCATTTTAACATGATAAAATGTTACATTTTAAAATGTTACATTTGAACATGTTACATTTTAATATGTTACATTTTAACATTTTGCATTTTAACATGATAAAATGTTACATTTTAACATGTTGCATTTTAACATGATAAAATGTTACATTTTAACATGTTACATTTTAATATGTTACATTTTAACATGTTGCATTTTAACATGATAAAATGTTACATTTTAACATGTTACATTTTAATATGTTACATTTTAACATGTTGCATTTTAACATGATAAAATGTTACATTTTAACATGTTTCATTTTAACATGATAAAATGTTACATTTTAACATGTTTCATTTAAAAATGTTACAATTTAAAATGTTACATTTTAACATGTTACATTTTAATATGTTACATTTTAACATGCTGCATTTTAACATGATAAAATGTTACATTTTAACATGTTGCATTTTAACATGATAAATGTTACATTTTAACATGTTTCATTTTAACATGATATAATGTTACATTTTAACATGTTTCATTTTAACATGATAAAATGTTACATTTTAACATGTTTCATTTTAACATGATAAAATGTTACATTTTAACATGTTTCATTTTAACATGTTTCATTTTAAAATGTTACATTTTAAAATGTAACATTTTAACATGTTACATTTTAATATGTTACATTTTAACATGTTTCATTTTAACATGATAAAATGTTACATTTTAACGTTTCATTTTAACATGATAAAATGTTACATTTTAACATGTTGCATTTTAACATGATAAAATGTTTCATTTTAACATGTTGCATTTTAACATGATAAAATGTTACATTTTAACATGTTTCATTTTAACATGATAAAATGTTACATTTAAAAATGTTACATTTTTACATGTTTCATTTAAACATGATATAATGTTACATTTTAACATTTTTCATTTTAACATGATAAAATGTTACATTTTAACATGTTGCATTTTAACATGATAAAATGTTACGTTTTAACATGTTGCATTTTATTATGATAAAATGTTACATTTTAACATGTTGCATTTTAACATGATAAAATGTTACATTTTAACATGTTGCATTTTAACATGATAAAATGTTACATTTTAACATGTTGCATTTTAACATGATAAAATGTTACATTTTAAAATGTTACATTTTAAATTGTTACATTTTAAAATGTTACATTTTAAATTGTAACATTTTAAAATGTTACATTTTAAATTGTAACATTTTAAAATGTTACATTTTAACATGTTACATTTTAATACGTTACATTTTAACATGTTGCATTTTAACATGATAAAATGTTACATTTTAACATGTTGCATTTTAACATGATAAAATGCTACATTTTAACATGTTTCATTTTAACATGATAAAATGTTACATTTTAACATGTTTCATTTTAACATGATAAAATGTTACATTTTAACATGTTGCATTTTAACATGATAAAATGTTACATTTTTACATGTTGCATTTTAACATGATAAAAATGTTACATTTTAACATGTTGCATTTTAACATGATAAAATGTTACATTTTAAAATGTTACATTTGAACATGTTACATTTTAATATGTTACATTTTAACATTTTGCATTTTAACATGATAAAATGTTACATTTTAACATGTTGCATTTTAACATGATAAAATGTTACATTTTAACATGTTACATTTTAATATGTTACATTTTAACATGTTGCATTTTAACATGATAAAATGTTACATTTTAACATGTTACATTTTAATATGTTACATTTTAACATGTTGCATTTTAACATGATAAAATGTTACATTTTAACATGTTTCATTTTAACATGATAAAATGTTACATTTTAACATGTTTCATTTAAAAATGTTACAATTTAAAATGTTACATTTTAACATGTTACATTTTAATATGTTACATTTTAACATGCTGCATTTTAACATGATAAAATGTTACATTTTAACATGTTGCATTTTAACATGATAAATGTTACATTTTAACATGTTTCATTTTAACATGATATAATGTTACATTTTAACATGTTTCATTTTAACATGATAAAATGTTACATTTTAACATGTTTCATTTTAACATGATAAAATGTTACATTTTAACATGTTTCATTTTAACACGATAAAATGTTACATTTTAACATGTTTCATTTTAACATGATAAAATGTTACATTTTAACATGTTTCATTTTAACATGATAAAATGTTACATTTTAACATGTTGCATTTTAACATGATAAAATGTTACATTTTAACATGTTTAATTTTAAAATGTTACATTTTAAAATGTAACATTTTAACATGTTACATTTTAATATGTTACATTTTAACATGTTTCATTTTAACATAATAAAATGTTACATTTTAACATGTTGCATTTTAACATGATAAAATGTTACATTTTAACATGTTGCATTTTAACATGATAAAATGTTACATTTTAACATGTTGCATTTTAACATGATAAAATGTTACATTTTAACATGTTGCATTTAACATGATAAAATGTTACATTTTAACATGTTGCATTTAACATGATAAAATGTTACATTTTAACATGTTGCATTTTAACATGATAAAATGTTACATTTTAACATGTTTCATTTTAACATGATATAATGTTACATTTTAACATTTTTCATTTTAACATGATAAAATGTTACATTTTAACATGTTTCATTTTAACATGATAAAATGTTACATTTTAACATGTTTCATTTTAACATGATAAAATGTTACATTTTAACATGTTTCATTTTAAATTGTTACATTTTAAAATGTAACATTTTAACATGTTGCATTTTAATATGTTACATTTTAACATGTTTCATTTTAACATGATAAAATGTTACATTTTAACGTTTCATTTTAACATGATAAAATGTTACATTTTAACATGTTGCATTTTAACATGATAAAATGTTACATTTTAACATGTTTCATTTTAACATGATAAAATGTTACATTTTAACGTTTCATTTTTACATGATAAAATGTTACATTTTAACATGATAAAATGTTACATTTTAACATGTTTCATTTTAACATGATAAAATGTTACATATTAACATGTTGCATTTTAACATGATAAAATGTTACATTTTAACATGTTTCATTTTAACATGTTTCATTTTAAAATGTTACATTTTAAAATGTAACATTTTAACATGTTACATTTTAATATGTTACATTTTAACATGTTTCATTTTAACATGATAAAATGTTACATTTTAACGTTTCATTTTAACATGATAAAATGTTACATTTTAACATGTTGCATTTTAACATGATAAAATGTTTCATTTTAACATGTTGCATTTTAACATGATAAAATGTTACATTTTAACATGTTTCATTTTAACATGATAAAATGTTACATTTAAAAATGTTACATTTTTACATGTTTCATTTAAACATGATATAATGTTACATTTTAACATTTTTCATTTTAACATGATAAAATGTTACATTTTAACATGTTGCATTTTATAATGATAAAATGTTACATTTTAACATGTTGCATTTTAACATGATAAAATGTTACATTTTAACATGTTGCATTTTAACATGATAAAATGTTACATTTTAACATGTTTCATTTTAACATGATATAATGTTACATTTTAACATGTTTCATTTTAACATGATAAAATGTTACATTTTAACATGTTTCATTTTAAATTGTTACATTTTAAAATGTAACATTTTAACATGTTGCATTTTAATATGTTACATTTTAACATGTTTCATTTTAACATGATAAAATGTTACATTTTAACGTTTCATTTTAACATGATAAAATGTTACATTTTAACATGTTGCATTTTAACATGATAAAATGTTACATTTTAACATGTTTCATTTTAACATGATAAAATGTTACATTTTAACGTTTCATTTTTACATGATAAAATGTTACATTTTAACATGATAAAATGTTACATTTTAACATGTTTCATTTTAACATGATAAAATGTTACATATTAACATGTTGCATTTTAACATGATAAAATGTTACATTTTAACATGTTTCATTTTAACATGTTTCATTTTAAAATGTTACATTTTAAAATGTAACATTTTAACATGTTACATTTTAATATGTTACATTTTAACATGTTTCATTTTAACATGATCAAAAAATGTTACATTTTAACGTTTCATTTTAACATGATAAAATGTTACATTTTAAAATGTTACATTTGAACATGTTACATTTTAATATGTTACATTTTAACATTTTGCATTTTAACATGATAAAATGTTACATTTTAACATGTTGCATTTTAACATGATAAAATGTTACATTTTAACATGTTACATTTTAATATGTTACATTTTAACATGTTGCATTTTAACATGATAAAATGTTACATTTTAACATGTTACATTTTAATATGTTACATTTTAACATGTTGCATTTTAACATGATAAAATGTTACATTTTAACATGTTTCATTTTAACATGATAAAATGTTACATTTTAACATGTTTCATTTAAAAATGTTACAATTTAAAATGTTACATTTTAACATGTTACATTTTAATATGTTACATTTTAACATGCTGCATTTTAACATGATAAAATGTTTCATTTTAACATGTTGCATTTTAACATGATAAATGTTACATTTTAACATGTTTCATTTTAACATGATATAATGTTACATTTTAACATGTTTCATTTTAACATGATAAAATGTTACATTTTAACATGTTTCATTTTAACATGATAAAATGTTACATTTTAACATGTTTCATTTTAACATGTTTCATTTTAAAATGTTACATTTTAAAATGTAACATTTTAACATGTTACATTTTAATATGTTACATTCTAACATGTTTCATTTTAACATGATAAAATGTTACATTTTAACGTTTCATTTTAACATGATAAAATGTTACATTTTAACATGTTGCATTTTAACATGATAAAATGTTTCATTTTAACATGTTGCATTTTAACATGATAAAATGTTACATTTTAACATGTTTCATTTTAACATGATAAAATGTTACATTTAAAAATGTTACATTTTTACATGTTTCATTTAAACATGATATAATGTTACATTTTAACATTTTTCATTTTAACATGATAAAATGTTACATTTTAACATGTTGCATTTTAACATGATAAAATGTTACGTTTTAACATGTTGCATTTTAACATGATAAAATGTTACATTTTAACATGTTGCATTTTAACATGATAAAATGTTACATTTTAACATGTTTCATTTTAACATGATATAATGTTACATTTTAACATGTTTCATTTTAACATGATAAAATGTTACATTTTAACATGTTTCATTTTAAATTGTTACATTTTAAAATGTAACATTTTAACATGTTGCATTTTAATATGTTACATTTTAACATGTTTCATTTTAACATGATAAAATGTTACATTTTAACGTTTCATTTTAACATGATAAAATGTTACATTTTAACATGTTGCATTTTAACATGATAAAATGTTACATTTTAACATGTTTCATTTTAACATGATAAAATGTTACATTTTAACGTTTCATTTTTACATGATAAAATGTTACATTTTAACATGATAAAATGTTACATTTTAACATGTTTCATTTTAACATGATAAAATGTTACATATTAACATGTTGCATTTTAACATGATAAAATGTTACATTTTAACATGTTTCATTTTAACATGTTTCATTTTAAAATGTTACATTTTAAAATGTAACATTTTAACATGTTACATTTTAATATGTTACATTTTAACATGTTTCATTTTAACATGATAAAATGTTACATTTTAACGTTTCATTTTAACATGATAAAATGTTACATTTTAAAATGTTACATTTGAACATGTTACATTTTAATATGTTACATTTTAACATTTTGCATTTTAACATGATAAAATGTTACATTTTAACATGTTGCATTTTAACATGATAAAATGTTACATTTTAACATGTTACATTTTAATATGTTACATTTTAACATGTTGCATTTTAACATGATAAAATGTTACATTTTAACATGTTACATTTTAATATGTTACATTTTAACATGTTGCATTTTAACATGATAAAATGTTACATTTTAACATGTTTCATTTTAACATGATAAAATGTTACATTTTAACATGTTTCATTTAAAAATGTTACAATTTAAAATGTTACATTTTAACATGTTACATTTTAATATGTTACATTTTAACATGCTGCATTTTAACATGATAAAATGTTACATTTTAACATGTTGCATTTTAACATGATAAATGTTACATTTTAACATGTTTCATTTTAACATGATATAATGTTACATTTTAACATGTTTCATTTTAACATGATAAAATGTTACATTTTAACATGTTTCATTTTAACATGATAAAATGTTACATTTTAACATGTTTCATTTTAACACGATAAAATGTTACATTTTAACATGTTTCATTTTAACATGATAAAATGTTACATTTTAACATGTTTCATTTTAACATGATAAAATGTTACATTTTAACATGTTGCATTTTAACATGATAAAATGTTACATTTTAACATGTTTAATTTTAAAATGTTACATTTTAAAATGTAACATTTTAACATGTTACATTTTAATATGTTACATTTTAACATGTTTCATTTTAACATAATAAAATGTTACATTTTAACATGTTGCATTTTAACATGATAAAATGTTACATTTTAACATGTTGCATTTTAACATGATAAAATGTTACATTTTAACATGTTGCATTTTAACATGATAAAATGTTACATTTTAACATGTTGCATTTAACATGATAAAATGTTACATTTTAACATGTTGCATTTAACATGATAAAATGTTACATTTTAACATGTTGCATTTTAACATGATAAAATGTTACATTTTAACATGTTTCATTTTAACATGATATAATGTTACATTTTAACATTTTTCATTTTAACATGATAAAATGTTACATTTTAACATGTTTCATTTTAACATGATAAAATGTTACATTTTAACATGTTTCATTTTAACATGATAAAATGTTACATTTTAACATGTTTCATTTTAAATTGTTACATTTTAAAATGTAACATTTTAACATGTTGCATTTTAATATGTTACATTTTAACATGTTTCATTTTAACATGATAAAATGTTACATTTTAACGTTTCATTTTAACATGATAAAATGTTACATTTTAACATGTTGCATTTTAACATGATAAAATGTTACATTTTAACATGTTTCATTTTAACATGATAAAATGTTACATTTTAACGTTTCATTTTTACATGATAAAATGTTACATTTTAACATGATAAAATGCTACATTTTAACATGTTTCATTTTAACATGATAAAATGTTACATATTAACATGTTGCATTTTAACATGATAAAATGTTACATTTTAACATGTTTCATTTTAACATGTTTCATTTTAAAATGTTACATTTTAAAATGTAACATTTTAACATGTTACATTTTAATATGTTACATTTTAACATGTTTCATTTTAACATGATAAAATGTTACATTTTAACGTTTCATTTTAACATGATAAAATGTTACATTTTAACATGTTGCATTTTAACATGATAAAATGTTTCATTTTAACATGTTGCATTTTAACATGATAAAATGTTACATTTTATTATGTTTCATTTTAACATGATAAAATGTTACATTTAAAAATGTTACATTTTTACATGTTTCATTTAAACATGATATAATGTTACATTTTAACATTTTTCATTTTAACATGATAAAATGTTACATTTTAACATGTTGCATTTTAACATGATAAAATGTTACATTTTAACATGTTGCATTTTAACATGATAAAATGTTACATTTTAACATGTTGCATTTTAACATGATAAAATGTTACATTTTAACATGTTTCATTTTAACATGATATAATGTTACATTTTAACATGTTTCATTTTAACATGATAAAATGTTACATTTTAACATGTTTCATTTTAACATGATAAAATGTTACATTTTAATGTTTCATTTTAACATGATAAAATGTTACATTTTAACATGTTGCATTTTAACATGATAAAATGTTACATTTTAACATGTTTCATTTTAAAGGGGAGCTGTCTGGGTCCCATTTTATTCACCTTGTACACTGCAGACATATCCAATTGCGTGCACTTCTGCAACGTGCACGCCTATGCAGATGACTGTCAGATGCATTTATCCTATGATGTCAATTCAGTTGACCAAGCTGTTGCGAGGATGAACTTGGATTTGGCGAATGTCAGTGAGTGGTCCATGAATCATGGTCTCAAGTTAAACCGAGAGAAATGCACTGTTCTTCATATTGCTCCACCCAACTATGTTCAATTGATCATTGATGGAGACGTGCAGATAAAACTTGATGACGTGGAGTTGAAGGTGAGCCACACTGCCAGGACTTTGGGCGTAATACTGGACAGTGGTCTTACCTTCTCTGATCATATCACCCATGTTTCCCAGCTGGCGTTGGGTAGATTGCGGGGTCTGTACAAATGCCGAACCATCCTACCTGAGTCAGCCAAGATTCAGTTGATTCAATCAATTGTCTTGTCAGTGCTATACTACTGTTTTCCTGCATATGGCAACAGCATCACGAATGAGGGCATGGAAAGGATTCAAAAACTTCAGAACACCGCAGTAAGATTTATATATGGTCTGCGGAAACGCGATCATATATCTGAATTTGAAAAAACTGCCGGTCTTTTGCCCTCAGCAGCCGTATGCAGGATGCAAACCTGCACTCTGGTTCATCGGGTACTGGTCAAAAAAGAACCAGCTTACCTGATGGAAAGACTGGTCTCCCGCGATCGTGTGTCTCGGTGCAATACTCGACAGGAAAAGCTGTTTCACTTCCCGAGAGTGAGGCTGGAGATTGGCAGGAGAGGCTTTTCATACTTTGGGCCAAAGTTGTATAATGACCTCCCCTGTGATCTTAAGTTGCTGGGTGTTCCAGCTTTTAGAAATAAGCTAAAAGAAATGTATAGAAAGGACCTCAAATTTTGTAAATAGATTATGTATTTTTGTTATTAGTTTTATTTAGTATTAGTAATTAAATTGACAAGAGTTATCCTGTAAAGCAGTATGTACTGAGGAACGCTTGCTAAATAAAGGCATTTTTATTTATTTATTTATTTATTTAAAATGTTACATTTTAAAAAGTTACATTTAAAAATGTTAAATTTTAAAATGTTACATTTTAACATGTTACATTTTAATACGTTACATTTTAACATGTTGCATTTTAACATGATAAAATGTTACATTTTAACATGTTGCATTTTAACATGATAAAATGTTACATTTTAAAATGTTAAATTTAAAATGTTACATTTTAAAATGTTACATTTGAACATGTTACATTTTAATATGTTACATTTTATCATGTTGCATTTTAACATGATAAAATGTTACATTTTAACATGTTGCATTTTAACATGATAAAATGTTACATTTTAACATGTTTCATTTTAACATGATAAAATGTTACATTTTAACATGTTTCATTTTAACATGATAAAATGTTACATTTTAACATGTTGCATTTTAACATGATAAAATGTTACATTTTAACATGTTGCATTTTAACATGATAAAATGTTATATTTTTACATGTTGCATTTTAACATGATAAAAATGTTACATTTTAACATGTTGCATTTTAACATGATAAAATGTTACATTTTAAAATGTTACATTTGAACATGTTACATTTTAATATGTTACATTTTAACATTTTGCATTTTAACATGATAAAATGTTACATTTTAACATGTTGCATTTTAACATGATAAAATGTTACATTTTAACATGTTTCATTTTAACATGATAATATGTTACATTTTAACATGTTTCATTTTAAAATGTTACATTTTAACATGTTACATTTTAATATGTTACATTTTAACATGTTGCATTTTAACATGATAAAATGTTACATTTTAACATGTTGCATTTCAACATGATAAAATGTTACATTTAAACTTTAAATTTAAAAATGTTACATTTTTACATGTTTCATTTAAACATGATAAAATGTTACATTTTAACATTTTTCATTTTAACATCATAAAATCTTACATTTTAACATGTTTCATTTTAACATGGTAAAATCTTACATGTTAACATGTTTCATTTTAACATGATAAAATGTTACATTTTAACATGTTGCATTTTAACATGATAAAATGTTACATTTTAACATGTTTCATTTTAAAATGTTACATTTTAAAATGTTACATTTTAACATGTTGCATTTTAACATGATAAAATGTTACATTTTAACATGTTGCATTTTAACATAGTAAAATGTTACATTTTAACATGTTGCATTTTAACATGATAAAATGTTACATTTTAACATATTGCGATTTAACATGATAAAATGTTACATTTTAAAATGTTACATTTGAACATGTTACATTTTAATATGTTACATTTTAACATGATAAAATGTTACATTTTAACATGTTTCATTTAAAAATGTTACATTAAAAAATGTTACATTTTAACATGTTACATTTTAATATGTTACATTTTAACATGTTGCATTTTAACATGATAAAATGTTACATTTTAACATGTTGCATTTTAACATGATAAAATGTTACATTTTAACATGTTGCATTTTAACATGATAAAATGTTACATTTTAACATGTTTCATTTTAAAATGTTACATTTTAAAATGTTACATTTTAACATGTTGCATTTTAACATGATAAAATGTTACATTTTAACATGTTGCATTTTAACATGATAAAATGTTACATTTTAACATGTTGCATTTTAACATGATAAAATGTTACATTTTAACATGTTTCATTTTAACATGATAAAATGTTACATTTTAACATGTTTCATTTAAAAATGTTACATTTTAAAATGTTACATTTTAACATGTTACATTTTAATATGTTACATTTTAACATGTTGCATTTTAACATAGTAAAATGTTACATTTTAACATGTTGCATTTTAACATGATAAAATGTTACATTTTAACATATTGCGATTTAACATGATAAAATGTTACATTTTAAAATGTTACATTTGAACATGTTACATTTTAATATGTTACATTTTAACATGATAAAATGTTACATTTTAACATGTTTCATTTAAAAATGTTACATTAAAAAATGTTACATTTTAAAATGTTACATTTTAATATGTTACATTTTAACATGTTGCATTTTAACATGATAAAATGTTACATTTTAACATGTTGCATTTTAACATGATAAAATGTTACATTTTAACATGTTGCATTTTAACATGATAAAATGTTACATTTTAACATGTTTCATTTTAACATGATAAAATGTTAAATTTAAAAATGTTACATTTTTACATGTTTCATTTAAACATTATAAAATGTTACATTTTAACATTTTTCATTTTAACATCATAAAAAGTTACATTTTAACATGTTAAATTTTAATATGTCACATTTAAACATGTTGCATTTTAACATGATAAAATGTTACATTTTAACATGTTGTATTTTAACATGATAAAATGTAACATTTTAACATGTTGCATTTTAACATGTTGCATTTTAACATAATAAAATGTTACATTTTACATGTTTCATTTTAACATCATAAAATGTTACATTTTAACATGTTACATTTTAATATGTCACATTTAAACATGTTGCATTTTAACATGATAAAATGTTACATTTTAACATGTTTTATTTTAACATGATAAAATGTTACATTTTAACATGTTTCATTTTAACATCATAAAATGTTACATTTTAACATGTTTCATTTTAACATGATAAAATGTTACATTTTTACATGTTTCATTTTAACATGATAAAATGTTACATTTTTACATGTTTCATTTTAACATGATAAAATCTTACATTTTAACATGTTTCATTTTAACATGTTTCATTTTAACATGATAAAATGTTACATTTTAACATGTTGCATTTTAACATGATAAAATGTTACATTTTAACATGTTGCATTTTAACATGATAAAATGTTACAATTTAACATGTTTCATTTTAACATGATAAAATGTTACATTTTAACATGTTTCATTTTAAAATGTTACATTTTAAAATGTTACATTTTAACATGTTACATTTTAATATGTTACATTTTAACATGTTGCATTTTAACATGATAAAATGTTACTTTTTAACATGTTGCATTTTAACATGTTGCATTTTAACATGATAAAATGTTACATTTTAACATGTTACATTTTAATATGTTACATTTTAACATGTTGCATTTTAACATGATAAAATGTTACATTTTAACATGTTTCATTTTAACATGATAAAATGTTACATTTTAACATGTTTCATTTAAAAATGTTACAATTTAAAATGTTACATTTTAACATGTTACATTTTAATATGTTACATTTTAACATGCTGCATTTTAACATGATAAAATGTTACATTTTAACATGTTGCATTTTAACATGATAAATGTTACATTTTAACATGTTTCATTTTAACATGATATAATGTTACATTTTAACATGTTTCATTTTAACATGATAAAATGTTACATTTTAACATGTTTCATTTTAACATGATAAAATGTTACATTTTAACATGTTTCATTTTAACACGATAAAATGTTACATTTTAACATGTTTCATTTTAACATGATAAAATGTTACATTTTAACATGTTTCATTTTAACATGATAAAATGTTACATTTTAACATGTTGCATTTTAACATGATAAAATGTTACATTTTAACATGTTTAATTTTAAAATGTTACATTTTAAAATGTAACATTTTAACATGTTACATTTTAATATGTTACATTTTAACATGTTTCATTTTAACATAATAAAATGTTACATTTTAACATGTTGCATTTTAACATGATAAAATGTTACATTTTAACATGTTGCATTTTAACATGATAAAATGTTACATTTTAACATGTTGCATTTTAACATGATAAAATGTTACATTTTAACATGTTGCATTTAACATGATAAAATGTTACATTTTAACATGTTGCATTTAACATGATAAAATGTTACATTTTAACATGTTGCATTTTAACATGATAAAATGTTACATTTTAACATGTTTCATTTTAACATGATATAATGTTACATTTTAACATTTTTCATTTTAACTTGATAAAATGTTACATTTTAACATGTTTCATTTTAACATGATAAAATGTTACATTTTAACATGTTTCATTTTAACATGATAAAATGTTACATTTTAACATGTTTCATTTTAAATTGTTACATTTTAAAATGTAACATTTTAACATGTTGCATTTTAATATGTTACATTTTAACATGTTTCATTTTAACATGATAAAATGTTACATTTTAACGTTTCATTTTAACATGATAAAATGTTACATTTTAACATGTTGCATTTTAACATGATAAAATGTTACATTTTAACATGTTTCATTTTAACATGATAAAATGTTACATTTTAACGTTTCATTTTTACATGATAAAATGTTACATTTTAACATGATAAAATGTTACATTTTAACATGTTTCATTTTAACATGATAAAATGTTACATTTTAACATGTTTCATTTTAACATGTTTCATTTTAACATGATAAAATGTTACATTTTAACATGTTTCATTTTAACATGTTGCATTTTAACATGATAAAATGTTACATTTTAACATGTTGCATTTTAACATGATAAAATGTTACATTTTAACATGTTGCATTTTAACATGATAAAATGTTACATTTTAACATGTTGCATTTTAACATGATAAAATGTTACATTTTAAAATGTTACATTTTAAATTGTTACATTTTAAAATGTTACATTTTAAATTGTAACATTTTAAAATGTTACATTTTAAATTGTAACATTTTAAAATGTTACATTTTAACATGTTACATTTTAACATGTTACATTTTAATACGTTACATTTTAACATGTTGCATTTTAACATGATAAAATGTTACATTTTAACATGTTGCATTTTAACATGATAAAATGCTACATTTTAACATGTTTCATTTTAACATGATAAAATGTTACATTTTAACATGTTTCATTTTAACATGATAAAATGTTACATTTTAACATGTTGCATTTTAACATGATAAAATGTTACATTTTTACATGTTGCATTTTAACATGATAAAAATGTTACATTTTAACATGTTGCATTTTAACATGATAAAATGTTACATTTTAAAATGTTACATTTGAACATGTTACATTTTAATATGTTACATTTTAACATTTTGCATTTTAACATGATAAAATGTTACATTTTAACATGATAAAATGTTACATTTTAACATGTTACATTTTAATATGTTACATTTTAACATGTTGCATTTTAACATGATAAAATGTTACATTTTAACATGTTACATTTTAATATGTTACATTTTAACATGTTGCATTTTAACATGATAAAATGTTACATTTTAACATGTTTCATTTTAACATGATAAAATGTTACATTTTAACATGTTTCATTTAAAAATGTTACAATTTAAAATGTTACATTTTAACATGTTACATTTTAATATGTTACATTTTAACATGCTGCATTTTAACATGATAAAATGTTACATTTTTACATGTTGCATTTTAACATGATAAAAATGTTACATTTTAACATGTTGCATTTTAACATGATAAAATGTTACATTTTAAAATGTTACATTTGAACATGTTACATTTTAATATGTTACATTTTAACATGTTGCATTTTAACATGATAAAATGTTACATTTTAACATGTTTCATTTTAACACGATAAAATGTTACATTTTAACATGTTTCATTTTAACATGATAAAATGTTACATTTTAACATGTTTCATTTTAACATGATAAAATGTTACATTTTAACATGTTGCATTTTAACATGATAAAATGTTACATTTTAACATGTTTAATTTTAAAATGTTACATTTTAAAATGTAACATTTTAACATGTTACATTTTAATATGTTACATTTTAACATGTTTCATTTTAACATAATAAAATGTTACATTTTAACATGTTGCATTTTAACATGATAAAATGTTACATTTTAACATGTTGCATTTTAACATGATAAAATGTTACATTTTAACATGTTGCATTTTAACATGATAAAATGTTACATTTTAACATGTTGCATTTAACATGATAAAATGTTACATTTTAACATGTTGCATTTAACATGATAAAATGTTACATTTTAACATGTTGCATTTTAACATGATAAAATGTTACATTTTAACATGTTTCATTTTAACATGATATAATGTTACATTTTAACATTTTTCATTTTAACATGATAAAATGTTACATTTTAACATGTTTCATTTTAACATGATAAAATGTTACATTTTAACATGTTTCATTTTAACATGATAAAATGTTACATTTTAACATGTTTCATTTTAAATTGTTACATTTTAAAATGTAACATTTTAACATGTTGCATTTTAATATGTTACATTTTAACATGTTTCATTTTAACATGATAAAATGTTACATTTTAACGTTTCATTTTAACATGATAAAATGTTACATTTTAACATGTTGCATTTTAACATGATAAAATGTTACATTTTAACATGTTTCATTTTAACATGATAAAATGTTACATTTTAACGTTTCATTTTTACATGATAAAATGTTACATTTTAACATGATAAAATGTTACATTTTAACATGTTTCATTTTAACATGATAAAATGTTACATATTAACATGTTGCATTTTAACATGATAAAATGTTACATTTTAACATGTTTCATTTTAACATGTTGCATTTTAACATGATAAAATGTTACATTTTAACATGCTGCATTTTAACATGATAAAATGTTACATTTTAACATGTTGCATTTTAACATGATAAAATGTTACATTTTAACATGTTGCATTTTAACATGATAAAATGTTACATTTTAAAATGTTACATTTTAAATTGTTACATTTTAAAATGTTACATTTTAAATTGTAACATTTTAAAATGTTACATTTTAAATTGTAACATTTTAAAATGTTACATTTTAACATGTTACATTTTAATACGTTACATTTTAACATGTTGCATTTTAACATGATAAAATGTTACATTTTAACATGTTGCATTTTAACATGATAAAATGCTACATTTTAACATGTTTCATTTTAACATGATAAAATGTTACATTTTAACATGTTTCATTTTAACATGATAAAATGTTACATTTTAACATGTTGCATTTTAACATGATAAAATGTTACATTTTTACATGTTGCATTTTAACATGATAAAAATGTTACATTTTAACATGTTGCATTTTAACATGATAAAATGTTACATTTTAAAATGTTACATTTGAACATGTTACATTTTAATATGTTACATTTTAACATTTTGCATTTTAACATGATAAAATGTTACATTTTAACATGTTGCATTTTAACATGATAAAATGTTACATTTTAACATGTTACATTTTAATATGTTACATTTTAACATGTTGCATTTTAACATGATAAAATGTTACATTTTAACATGATACATTTTAATATGTTACATTTTAACATGTTGCATTTTAACATGATAAAATGTTACATTTTAACATGTTTCATTTTAACATGATAAAATGTTACATTTTAACATGTTTCATTTAAAAATGTTACAATTTAAAATGTTACATTTTAACATGTTACATTTTAATATGTTACATTTTAACATGCTGCATTTTAACATGATAAAATGTTACATTTTAACATGTTGCATTTTAACATGATAAATGTTACATTTTAACATGTTTCATTTTAACATGATATAATGTTACATTTTAACATGTTTCATTTTAACATGATAAAATGTTACATTTTAACATGTTTCATTTTAACATGATAAAATGTTACATTTTAACATGTTTCATTTTAACACGATAAAATGTTACATTTTAACATGTTTCATTTTAACATGATAAAATGTTACATTTTAACATGTTTCATTTTAACATGATAAAATGTTACATTTTAACATGTTGCATTTTAACATGATAAAATGTTACATTTTAACATGTTTAATTTTAAAATGTTACATTTTAAAATGTAACATTTTAACATGTTACATTTTAATATGTTACATTTTAACATGTTTCATTTTAACATAATAAAATGTTACATTTTAACATGTTGCATTTTAACATGATAAAATGTTACATTTTAACATGTTTCATTTTAACATGATAAAATGTTACATTTTAACGTTTCATTTTTACATGATAAAATGTTACATTTTAACATGATAAAATGTTACATTTTAACATGTTTCATTTTAACATGATAAAATGTTACATTTTAACATGTTTCATTTTAACATGTTTCATTTTAACATGATAAAATGTTACATTTTAACATGTTTCATTTTAACATGTTGCATTTTAACATGATAAAATGTTACATTTTAACATGTTGCATTTTAACATGATAAAATGTTACATTTTAACATGTTGCATTTTAACATGATAAAATGTTACATTTTAAAATGTTACATTTTAAATTGTTACATTTTAAAATGTTACATTTTAAATTGTAACATTTTAAAATGTTACATTTTAAATTGTAACATTTTAAAATGTTACATTTTAACATGTTACATTTTAACATGTTACATTTTAATACGTTACATTTTAACATGTTGCATTTTAACATGATAAAATGTTACATTTTAACATGTTGCATTTTAACATGATAAAATGCTACATTTTAACATGTTTCATTTTAACATGATAAAATGTTACATTTTAACATGTTTCATTTTAACATGATAAAATGTTACATTTTAACATGTTGCATTTTAACATGATAAAATGTTACATTTTTACATGTTGCATTTTAACATGATAAAAATGTTACATTTTAACATGTTGCATTTTAACATGATAAAATGTTACATTTTAAAATGTTACATTTGAACATGTTACATTTTAATATGTTACATTTTAACATTTTGCATTTTAACATGATAAAATGTTACATTTTAACATGATAAAATGTTACATTTTAACATGTTACATTTTAATATGTTACATTTTAACATGTTGCATTTTAACATGATAAAATGTTACATTTTAACATGTTACATTTTAATATGTTACATTTTAACATGTTGCATTTTAACATGATAAAATGTTACATTTTAACATGTTTCATTTTAACATGATAAAATGTTACATTTTAACATGTTTCATTTAAAAATGTTACAATTTAAAATGTTACATTTTAACATGTTACATTTTAATATGTTACATTTTAACATGCTGCATTTTAACATGATAAAATGTTACATTTTTACATGTTGCATTTTAACATGATAAAAATGTTACATTTTAACATGTTGCATTTTAACATGATAAAATGTTACATTTTAAAATGTTACATTTGAACATGTTACATTTTAATATGTTACATTTTAACATGTTGCATTTTAACATGATAAAATGTTACATTTTAACATGTTTCATTTTAACACGATAAAATGTTACATTTTAACATGTTTCATTTTAACATGATAAAATGTTACATTTTAACATGTTTCATTTTAACATGATAAAATGTTACATTTTAACATGTTGCATTTTAACATGATAAAATGTTACATTTTAACATGTTTAATTTTAAAATGTTACATTTTAAAATGTAACATTTTAACATGTTACATTTTAATATGTTACATTTTAACATGTTTCATTTTAACATAATAAAATGTTACATTTTAACATGTTGCATTTTAACATGATAAAATGTTACATTTTAACATGTTGCATTTTAACATGATAAAATGTTACATTTTAACATGTTGCATTTTAACATGATAAAATGTTACATTTTAACATGTTGCATTTAACATGATAAAATGTTACATTTTAACATGTTGCATTTAACATGATAAAATGTTACATTTTAACATGTTGCATTTTAACATGATAAAATGTTACATTTTAACATGTTTCATTTTAACATGATATAATGTTACATTTTAACATTTTTCATTTTAACATGATAAAATGTTACATTTTAACATGTTTCATTTTAACATGATAAAATGTTACATTTTAACATGTTTCATTTTAACATGATAAAATGTTACATTTTAACATGTTTCATTTTAAATTGTTACATTTTAAAATGTAACATTTTAACATGTTGCATTTTAATATGTTACATTTTAACATGTTTCATTTTAACATGATAAAATGTTACATTTTAACGTTTCATTTTAACATGATAAAATGTTACATTTTAACATGTTGCATTTTAACATGATAAAATGTTACATTTTAACATGTTTCATTTTAACATGATAAAATGTTACATTTTAACGTTTCATTTTTACATGATAAAATGTTACATTTTAACATGATAAAATGTTACATTTTAACATGTTTCATTTTAACATGATAAAATGTTACATATTAACATGTTGCATTTTAACATGATAAAATGTTACATTTTAACATGTTTCATTTTAACATGTTGCATTTTAACATGATAAAATGTTACATTTTAACATGCTGCATTTTAACATGATAAAATGTTACATTTTAACATGTTGCATTTTAACATGATAAAATGTTACATTTTAACATGTTGCATTTTAACATGATAAAATGTTACATTTTAAAATGTTACATTTTAAATTGTTACATTTTAAAATGTTACATTTTAAATTGTAACATTTTAAAATGTTACATTTTAAATTGTAACATTTTAAAATGTTACATTTTAACATGTTACATTTTAATACGTTACATTTTAACATGTTGCATTTTAACATGATAAAATGTTACATTTTAACATGTTGCATTTTAACATGATAAAATGCTACATTTTAACATGTTTCATTTTAACATGATAAAATGTTACATTTTAACATGTTTCATTTTAACATGATAAAATGTTACATTTTAACATGTTGCATTTTAACATGATAAAATGTTACATTTTTACATGTTGCATTTTAACATGATAAAAATGTTACATTTTAACATGTTGCATTTTAACATGATAAAATGTTACATTTTAAAATGTTACATTTGAACATGTTACATTTTAATATGTTACATTTTAACATTTTGCATTTTAACATGATAAAATGTTACATTTTAACATGTTGCATTTTAACATGATAAAATGTTACATTTTAACATGTTACATTTTAATATGTTACATTTTAACATGTTGCATTTTAACATGATAAAATGTTACATTTTAACATGATACATTTTAATATGTTACATTTTAACATGTTGCATTTTAACATGATAAAATGTTACATTTTAACATGTTTCATTTTAACATGATAAAATGTTACATTTTAACATGTTTCATTTAAAAATGTTACAATTTAAAATGTTACATTTTAACATGTTACATTTTAATATGTTACATTTTAACATGCTGCATTTTAACATGATAAAATGTTACATTTTAACATGTTGCATTTTAACATGATAAATGTTACATTTTAACATGTTTCATTTTAACATGATATAATGTTACATTTTAACATGTTTCATTTTAACATGATAAAATGTTACATTTTAACATGTTTCATTTTAACATGATAAAATGTTACATTTTAACATGTTTCATTTTAACACGATAAAATGTTACATTTTAACATGTTTCATTTTAACATGATAAAATGTTACATTTTAACATGTTTCATTTTAACATGATAAAATGTTACATTTTAACATGTTGCATTTTAACATGATAAAATGTTACATTTTAACATGTTTAATTTTAAAATGTTACATTTTAAAATGTAACATTTTAACATGTTACATTTTAATATGTTACATTTTAACATGTTTCATTTTAACATAATAAAATGTTACATTTTAACATGTTGCATTTTAACATGATAAAATGTTACATTTTAACATGTTGCATTTTAACATGATAAAATGTTACATTTTAACATGTTGCATTTTAACATGATAAAATGTTACATTTTAACATGTTGCATTTAACATGATAAAATGTTACATTTTAACATGTTGCATTTAACATGATAAAATGTTACATTTTAACATGTTGCATTTTAACATGATAAAATGTTATATTTTAACATGTTTCATTTTAACATGATATAATGTTACATTTTAACATTTTTCATTTTAACATGATAAAATGTTACATTTTAACATGTTTCATTTTAACATGATAAAATGTTACATTTTAACTTGTTTCATTTTAACATGATAAAATGTTACATTTTAACATGTGTCATTTTAAATTGTTACATTTTAAAATGTAACATTTTAACATGTTGCATTTTAATATGTTACATTTTAACATGTTTCATTTTAACATGATAAAATGTTACATTTTAACGTTTCATTTTAACATGATAAAATGTTACATTTTAACATGTTGCATTTTAACATGATAAAATGTTACATTTTAACATGTTTCATTTTAACATGATAAAATGTTACATTTTAACGTTTCATTTTTACATGATAAAATGTTACATTTTAACATGATAAAATGTTACATTTTAACATGTTTCATTTTAACATGATAAAATGTTACATATTAACATGTTGCATTTTAACATGATAAAATGTTACATTTTAACATGTTTCATTTTAACATGTTTCATTTTAAAATGTTACATTTTAAAATGTAACATTTTAACATGTTACATTTTAATATGTTACATTTTAACATGTTTCATTTTAACATGATAAAATGTTACATTTTAACGTTTCATTTTAACATGATAAAATGTTACATTTTAACATGTTGCATTTTAACATGATAAAATGTTTCATTTTAACATGTTGCATTTTAACATGATAAAATGTTACATTTTAACATGTTTCATTTTAACATGATAAAATGTTACATTTAAAAATGTTACATTTTTACATGTTTCATTTAAACATGATATAATGTTACATTTTAACATTTTTCATTTTAACATGATAAAATGTTACATTTTAACATGTTGCATTTTAACATGATAAAATGTTACATTTTAACATGTTGCATTTTAACATGATAAAATGTTACATTTTAACATGTTGCATTTTAACATGATAAAATGTTACATTTTAACATGTTTCATTTTAACATGATATAATGTTACATTTTAACATGTTTCATTTTAACATGATAAAATGTTACATTTTAACATGTTTCATTTTAACATGATAAAATGTTACATTTTAATGTTTCATTTTAACATGATAAAATGTTACATTTTAACATGTTGCATTTTAACATGATAAAATGTTACATTTTAACATGTTTCATTTTAAAGGGGAGCTGTCTGGGTCCCATTTTATTCACCTTGTACACTGCAGACATATCCAATTGCGTGCACTTCTGCAACGTGCACGCCTATGCAGATGACTGTCAGATGCATTTATCCTATGATGTCAATTCAGTTGACCAAGCTGTTGCGAGGATGAACTTGGATTTGGCGAATGTCAGTGAGTGGTCCATGAATCATGGTCTCAAGTTAAACCGAGAGAAATGCACTGTTCTTCATATTGCTCCACCCAACTATGTTCAATTGATCATTGATGGAGACGTGCAGATAAAACTTGATGACGTGGAGTTGAAGGTGAGCCACACTGCCAGGACTTTGGGCGTAATACTGGACAGTGGTCTTACCTTCTCTGATCATATCACCCATGTTTCCCAGCTGGCGTTGGGTAGATTGCGGGGTCTGTACAAATGCCGAACCATCCTACCTGAGTCAGCCAAGATTCAGTTGATTCAATCAATTGTCTTGTCAGTGCTATACTACTGTTTTCCTGCATATGGCAACAGCATCACGAATGAGGGCATGGAAAGGATTCAAAAACTTCAGAACACCGCAGTAAGATTTATATATGGTCTGCGGAAACGCGATCATATATCTGAATTTGAAAAAACTGCCGGTCTTTTGCCCTCAGCAGCCGTATGCAGGATGCAAACCTGCACTCTGGTTCATCGGGTACTGGTCAAAAAAGAACCAGCTTACCTGATGGAAAGACTGGTCTCCCACGATCGTGTGTCTCGGTGCAATACTCGACAGGAAAAGCTGTTTCACTTCCCGAGAGTGAGGCTGGAGATTGGCAGGAGAGGCTTTTCATACTTTGGGCCAAAGTTGTATAATGACCTCCCCTGTGATCTTAAGTTGCTGGGTGTTCCAGCTTTTAGAAATAAGCTAAAAGAAATGTATAGAAAGGACCTCAAATTTTGTAAATAGATTATGTATTTTTGTTATTAGTTTTATTTAGTATTAGTAATTAAATTGACAAGAGTTATCCTGTAAAGCAGTATGTACTGAGGAACGCTTGCTAAATAAAGGCATTTTTATTTATTTATTTATTTATTTAAAATGTTACATTTTAAAAAGTTACATTTAAAAATGTTAAATTTTAAAATGTTACATTTTAACATGTTACATTTTAATACGTTACATTTTAACATGTTGCATTTTAACATGATAAAATGTTACATTTTAACATGTTGCATTTTAACATGATAAAATGTTACATTTTAAAATGTTAAATTTTAAAATGTTACATTTTAAAATGTTACATTTGAACATGTTACATTTTAATATGTTACATTTTATCATGTTGCATTTTAACATGATAAAATGTTACATTTTAACATGTTGCATTTTAACATGATAAAATGTTACATTTTAACATGTTTCATTTTAACATGATAAAATGTTACATTTTAACATGTTTCATTTTAACATGATAAAATGTTACATTTTAACATGTTGCATTTTAACATGATAAAATGTTACATTTTAACATGTTGCATTTTAACATGATAAAATGTTATATTTTTACATGTTGCATTTTAACATGATAAAAATGTTACATTTTAACATGTTGCATTTTAACATGATAAAATGTTACATTTTAAAATGTTACATTTGAACATGTTACATTTTAATATGTTACATTTTAACATTTTGCATTTTAACATGATAAAATGTTACATTTTAACATGTTGCATTTTAACATGATAAAATGTTACATTTTAACATGTTTCATTTTAACATGATAATATGTTACATTTTAACATGTTTCATTTTAAAATGTTACATTTTAACATGTTACATTTTAATATGTTACATTTTAACATTTTGCATTTTAACATGATAAAATGTTACATTTTAACATGTTGCATTTCAACATGATAAAATGTTACATTTAAACTTTAAATTTAAAAATGTTACATTTTTACATGTTTCATTTAAACATGATAAAATGTTACATTTTAACATTTTTCATTTTAACATCATAAAATGTTACATTTTAACATGTTTCATTTTAACATGATAAAATCTTACATGTTAACATGTTTCATTTTAACATGATAAAATGTTACATTTTAACATGTTGCATTTTAACATGATAAAATGTTACATTTTAACATGTTTCATTTTAAAATGTTACATTTTAAAATGTTACATTTTAACATGTTGCATTTTAACATGATAAAATGTTACATTTTAACATGTTGCATTTTAACATAGTAAAATGTTACATTTTAACATGTTGCATTTTAACATGATAAAATGTTACATTTTAACATATTGCGATTTAACATGATAAAATGTTACATTTTAAAATGTTACATTTGAACATGTTACATTTTAATATGTTACATTTTAACATGATAAAATGTTACATTTTAACATGTTTCATTTAAAAATGTTACATTAAAAAATGTTACATATTAACATGTTACATTTTAATATGTTACATTTTAACATGTTGCATTTTAACATGATAAAATGTTACATTTTAACATGTTGCATTTTAACATGATAAAATGTTACATTTTAACATGTTTCATTTTAAAATGTTACATTTTAAAATGTTACATTTTAACATGTTGCATTTTAACATGATAAAATGTTACATTTTAACATGTTGCATTTTAACATGATAAAATGTTACATTTTAACATGTTTCATTTTAACATGATAAAATGTTACATTTTAACATGTTTCATTTAAAAATGTTACATTTTAAAATGTTACATTTTAACATGTTACATTTTAATATGTTACATTTTAACATGTTGCATTTTAACATAGTAAAATGTTACATTTTAACATGTTGCATTTTAACATGATAAAATGTTACATTTTAACATATTGCGATTTAACATGATAAAATGTTACATTTTAAAATGTTACATTAGAACATGTTACATTTTAATATGTTACATTTTAACATGATAAAATGTTACATTTTAACATGTTTCATTTAAAAATGTTACATTAAAAAATGTTACATTTTAACATGTTACATTTTAATATGTTACATTTTAACATGTTGCATTTTAACATGATAAAATGTTACATTTTAACATGTTGCATTTTAACATGATAAAATGTTACATTTTAACATGTTGCATTTTAACATGATAAAATGTTACATTTTAACATGTTTCATTTTAACATGATAAAATGTTAAATTTAAAAATGTTACATTTTTACATGTTTCATTTAAACATTATAAAATGTTACATTTTAACATTTTTCATTTTAACATCATAAAAAGTTACATTTTAACATGTTAAATTTTAATATGTCACATTTAAACATGTTGCATTTTAACATGATAAAATGTTACATTTTAACATGTTGTATTTTAACATGATAAAATGTAACATTTTAACATGTTGCATTTTAACATGTTGCATTTTAACATAATAAAATGTTACATTTTACATGTTTCATTTTAACATCATAAAATGTTACATTTTAACATGTTACATTTTATATGTCACATTTAAACATGTTGCATTTTAACATGATAAAATGTTACATTTTAACATGTTTTATTTTAACATGATAAAATGTTACATTTTAACATGTTTCATTTTAACATCATAAAATGTTACATTTTAACATGTTTCATTTTAACATGATAAAATGTTACATTTTTACATGTTTCACTTTAACATGATAAAATGTTACATTTTTACATGTTTCATTTTAACATGATGAAATCTTACATTTTAACATGTTTCATTTTAACATGTTTCATTTTAACATGATAAAATGTTACATTTTAACATGTTGCATTTTAACATGATAAAATGTTACATTTTAACATGTTGCATTTTAACATGATAAAATGTTACATTTTAACATGTTTCATTTTAACATGATAAAATGTTACATTTTAACATGTTTCATTTTAAAATGTTACATTTTAAAATGTTACATTTTAACATGTTACATTTTAATATGTTACATTTTAACATGTTGCATTTTAACATGATAAAATGTTACTTTTTAACATGTTGCATTTTAACATGTTGCATTTTAACATGATAAAATGTTACATTTTAACATGTTGCATTTTTACATGATAAAATGTTACATTTTAACATGTTGCATTTTAACATGATAAAATGTTACATTTTAACATGTTGCATTTTAACATGATAAAATGTTACATTTTAACATGTTTCATTTTAACATGATAAAATGTAACATTTTAACATGTTTCATTTTAACATGATAAAATGTTACATTTTAACATGTTGCATTTTAACATGATAAAATGTTACATTTTAACATGTTGCATTTTAACATGATAAAATGTTATATTTTTACATGTTGCATTTTAACATGATAAAAATGTTACATTTTAACATGTTGCATTTTAACATGATAAAATGTTACATTTTAAAATGTTACATTTGAACATGTTACATTTTAATATGTTACATTTTAACATTTTGCATTTTAACATGATAAAATGTTACATTTTAACATGTTTCATTTTAACATGATAAAATGTTACATTTTAACATGTTTCATTTAAAAATGTTACAATTTAAAATGTTACATTTTAACATGTTACATTTTAATATGTTACATTTTAACATGTTGCATTTTAACATGATAAAATGTTACATTTTAACATGTTTCATTTTAACATGATATAATGTTACATTTTAACATGTTTCATTTTAACATGATAAAATGTTACATTTTAACATGTTTCATTTTAACGTGATAAAATGTTACATTTTAATGTTTCATTTTAACATGATAAAATGTTACACTTTAACATGTTGCATTTTAACATGATAAAATGTTACATTTTAACATGTTTCATTTTAAAATGTTACATTTTAAAATGTTACATTTAAAAATGTTAAATTTTAAAATGTTACATTTTAACATGTTACATTTTAATACGTTACATTTTAACATGTTGCATTTTAACATGATAAAATGTTACATTTTAACATGTTGCATTTTAATATGTTACATTTTATCATGTTGCATTTTAACATGATAAAATGTTACATTTTAACATGTTGCATTTTGATAAAATGTTACATTTTAACATGTTTCATTTTAACATGATAAAATGTTACATTTTAACATGTTTCATTTTAACATGATAAAATGTTACATTTTAACATGTTGCATTTTAACATGATAAAATGTTACATTTTAACATGTTGCATTTTAACATGATAAAATGTTACATTTTTACATGTTGCATTTTAACATGATAAAAATGTTACATTTTAACATGTTGCATTTTAACATGATAAAATGTTACATTTTAAAATGTTACATTTGAACATGTTACATTTTAATATGTTACATTTTAACATTTTGCATTTTAACATGATAAAATGTTACATTTTAACATGTTGCATTTTAACATGATAAAATGTTACATTTTAACATGTTTCATTTTAACATGATAATATGTTACATTTTAACATGTTTCATTTTAAAATGTTACATTTTAACATGTTACATTTTAATATGTTACATTTTAACATGTTGCATTTTAACATGATAAAATGTTACATTTTAACATGTTGCATTTCAACATGATAAAATGTTACATTTTAACATGTATTTCAACATGATAAAATGTTACATTTTAACATGTTGCATTTTAACATGATAAAATGTTACATTTTAACATGTTTCATTTTAACATGATAAAATGTTACATTTTAACATGTTTCATTTAAAAATGTTACAATTTAAAATGTTACATTTTAACATGTTGCATTTTAACATGATAAAATGTTACATTTTAACATGTTGCATTTTAACATGATAAAATGTTACATTTTAACATGTTTCATTTTAACATGATAAAATGTTACATTTTAACATGTTTCATTTTAACATGATAAAATGTTACATTTTAACGTTTCATTTTAACATGATAAAATGTTACATTTTAACATGTTTCATTTTAACATGTTACATTTTAACATGTTGCATTTTAACATGATAAAATGTTACATTTTAACATGTTGCATTTTAACATGATAAAATGTTACATTTTAACATGTTTCATTTTAACATGATAAAATGTTACATTTTAACATGTTGCATTTTAACATGATAAAATGTTACAATTTAACATGTTTCATTTTAACATGATAAAATGTTACATTTTAACATGTTTCATTTTAACATGATAAAATGTTACATTTTAACATGTTTCATTTTAACATGATAAATATTACATTTTAACATGTTTCATTTTAACATGATAAAATGTTACATTTTAACATGTTTCATTTTAACATGATAAAATGTTACATTTTAACATGTTTCATTTTAACATGATAAAATCTTACATTTTAACATGTTTCATTTTAACATGATAAAATGTTACTTTTTAACAAGTTGCATTTTAACATGATAAAATGTTACATTTTAACATGTTGCATTTTAACATGATAAAATGTTACATTTTAACTTGTTTCATTTTAACATGATAAAATGTTACATTTTAACATGTTTCATTTAAAGATGTTACATTAAAAAATGTTACATTTTAACATGTTATATTTTAATATGTTACATTTTAACATGTTGCATTTTAACAAGATAAAATGTTACATATTAACATGTTGCATTTTAACATGATAAAATGTTACATTTTAACATGTTGCATTTTAACATGATAAAATGTTACATTTTAACATGTTGCATTTTAACATGATAAAATGTTACATTTTAACATGTTTCATTTTTACATGATAAAATGTTAAATTTAAAAATGTTACATTTTTACATGTTTCATTTAAACATGATAAAATGTTACATTTTAACATTTTTCATTTTAACATCATAAAATGTTACATTTTAACATGTTTCATTTTAACATGATAAAATCTTACATGTTAACATGTTTCATTTTAACATGATAAAATGTTACATTTTAACATGTTGCATTTTAACATGATAAAATGTTACATTTTAACATGTTTCATTTTAAAATGTTACATTTTAAAATGTTACATTTTAACATGTTGCATTTTAACATGATAAAATGTTACATTTTAACATGTTGCATTTTAACATGGTAAAATGTTACATTTTAACATGTTGCATTTTAACATGATAAAATGTTACATTTTAACATATTGCGATTTAACATGATAAAATGTTACATTTTAACATATTGCGATTTAACATGATAAAATGTTACATTTTAAAATGTTACATTTGAACATGTTACATTTTAATATGTTACATTTTAACATGATAAAATGTTACATTTTAACATGTTTTATTTAAAAATGTTACATTAAAAAATGTTACATTTTAACATGTTACATTTTAATATGTTACATTTTAACATGTTGCATTTTAACATGATAAAATGTTACATTTTAACATGTTGCATTTTAACATGATAAAATGTTACATTTTAACATGTTGCATTTTAACATGATAAAATGTTACATTTTAACATGTTTCATTTTAAAATGTTACATTTTAAAATGTTACATTTTAACATGTTGCATTTTAACATGATAAAATGTTACATTTTAACATGTTGCATTTTAACATGATAAAATGTTACATTTTAACATGTTGCATTTTAACATGATAAAATGTTACATTTTAACATGTTGCATTTTAACATGATAAAATGTTACATTTTAACATGTTTCATTTTAACATGATAAAATGTTACATTTTAACATGTTGCATTTTAACATGATAAAATGTTACATTTTTACATGTTGCATTTTAACATGATAAAAATGTTACATTTTAACATGTTGCATTTTAACATGATAAAATGTTACATTTTAAAATGTTACATTTGAACATGTTACATTTTAATATGTTACATTTTAACATTTTGCATTTTAACATGATAAAATGTTACATTTTAACATGTTGCATTTTAACATGATAAAATGTTACATTTTAACATGTTTCATTTTAACATGATAATATGTTATATTTTTACATGTTGCATTTTAACATGATAAAAATGTTACATTTTAACATGTTGCATTTTAACATGATAAAATGTTACATTTTAAAATGTTACATTTGAACATGTTACATTTTAATATGTTACATTTTAACATTTTGCATTTTAACATGATAAAATGTTACATTTTAACATGTTTCATTTTAACATGATAAAATGTTACATTTTAACATGTTTCATTTAAAAATGTTACAATTTAAAATGTTACATTTTAACATGTTACATTTTAATATGTTACATTTTAACATGTTGCATTTTAACATGATAAAATGTTACATTTTAACATGTTTCATTTTAACATGATATAATGTTACATTTTAACATGTTTCATTTTAACATGATAAAATGTTACATTTTAACATGTTTCATTTTAACGTGATAAAATGTTACATTTTAATGTTTCATTTTAACATGATAAAATGTTACACTTTAACATGTTGCATTTTAACATGATAAAATGTTACATTTTAACATGTTTCATTTTAAAATGTTACATTTTAAAATGTTACATTTAAAAATGTTAAATTTTAAAATGTTACATTTTAACATGTTACATTTTAATACGTTACATTTTAACATGTTGCATTTTAACATGATAAAATGTTACATTTTAACATGTTGCATTTTAATATGTTACATTTTATCATGTTGCATTTTAACATGTTGCATTTTGATAAAATGTTACATTTTAACATGTTTCATTTTAACATGATAAAATGTTACATTTTAACATGTTTCATTTTAACATGATAAAATGTTACATTTTAACATGTTGCATTTTAACATGATAAAATGTTACATTTTAACATGTTGCATTTTAACATGATAAAATGTTACATTTTTACATGTTGCATTTTAACATGATAAAAATGTTACATTTTAACATGTTGCATTTTAACATGATAAAATGTTACATTTTAAAATGTTACATTTGAACATGTTACATTTTAATATGTTACATTTTAACATTTTGCATTTTAACATGATAAAATGTTACATTTTAACATGTTGCATTTTAACATGATAAAATGTTACATTTTAACATGTTTCATTTTAACATGATAATATGTTACATTTTAACATGTTTCATTTTAAAATGTTACATTTTAACATGTTACATTTTAATATGTTACATTTTAACATGTTGCATTTTAACATGATAAAATGTTACATTTTAACATGTTGCATTTCAACATGATAAAATGTTACATTTTAACATGTATTTCAACATGATAAAATGTTACATTTTAACATGTTGCATTTTAACATGATAAAATGTTACATTTTAACATGTTTCATTTTAACATGATAAAATGTTACATTTTAACATGTTTCATTTAAAAATGTTACAATTTAAAATGTTACATTTTAACATGTTGCATTTTAACATGATAAAATGTTACATTTTAACATGTTGCATTTTAACATGATAAAATGTTACATTTTAACATGTTTCATTTTAACATGATAAAATGTTACATTTTAACATGTTTCATTTTAACATGATAAAATGTTACATTTTAACGTTTCATTTTAACATGATAAAATGTTACATTTTAACATGTTTCATTTTAACATGTTACATTTTAACATGTTGCATTTTAACATGATAAAATGTTACATTTTAACATGTTGCATTTTAACATGATAAAATGTTACATTTTAACATGTTTCATTTTAACATGATAAAATGTTACATTTTAACATGTTGCATTTTAACATGATAAAATGTTACAATTTAACATGTTTCATTTTAACATGATAAAATGTTACATTTTAACATGTTTCATTTTAACATGATAAAATGTTACATTTTAACATGTTTCATTTTAACATGATAAATATTACATTTTAACATGTTTCATTTTAACATGATAAAATGTTACATTTTAACATGTTTCATTTTAACATGATAAAATGTTACATTTTAACATGTTTCATTTTAACATGATAAAATCTTACATTTTAACATGTTTCATTTTAACATGATAAAATGTTACTTTTTAACAAGTTGCATTTTAACATGATAAAATGTTACATTTTAACATGTTGCATTTTAACATGATAAAATGTTACATTTTAACTTGTTTCATTTTAACATGATAAAATGTTACATTTTAACATGTTTCATTTAAAGATGTTACATTAAAAAATGTTACATTTTAACATGTTATATTTTAATATGTTACATTTTAACATGTTGCATTTTAACAAGATAAAATGTTACATTTTAACATGTTGCATTTTAACATGATAAAATGTTACATTTTAACATGTTGCATTTTAACATGATAAAATGTTACATTTTAACATGTTGCATTTTAACATGATAAAATGTTACATTTTAACATGTTTCATTTTTACATGATAAAATGTTAAATTTAAAAATGTTACATTTTTACATGTTTCATTTAAACATGATAAAATGTTACATTTTAACATTTTTCATTTTAACATCATAAAATGTTACATTTTAACATGTTTCATTTTAACATGATAAAATCTTACATGTTAACATGTTTCATTTTAACATGGTAAAATGTTACATTTTAACATGTTGCATTTTAACATGATAAAATGTTACATTTTAACATGTTTCATTTTAAAATGTTACATTTTAAAATGTTACATTTTAACATGTTGCATTTTAACATGATAAAATGTTACATTTTAACATGTTGCATTTTAACATGGTAAAATGTTACATTTTAACATGTTGCATTTTAACATGATAAAATGTTACATTTTAACATATTGCGATTTAACATGATAAAATGTTACATTTTAACATATTGCGATTTAACATGATAAAATGTTACATTTTAAAATGTTACATTTGAACATGTTACATTTTAATATGTTACATTTTAACATGATAAAATGTTACATTTTAACATGTTTCATTTAAAAATGTTACATTAAAAAATGTTACATTTTAACATGTTACATTTTAATATGTTACATTTTAACATGTTGCATTTTAACATGATAAAATGTTACATTTTAACATGTTGCATTTTAACATGATAAAATGTTACATTTTAACATGTTGCATTTTAACATGATAAAATGTTACATTTTAACATGTTTCATTTTAAAATGTTACATTTTAAAATGTTACATTTTAACATGTTGCATTTTAACATGATAAAATGTTACATTTTAACATGTTGCATTTTAACATGATAAAATGTTACATTTTAACATGTTGCATTTTAACATGATAAAATGTTACATTTTAACATGTTGCATTTTAACATGATAAAATGTTACATTTTAACATGTTTCATTTTAACATGATAAAATGTTACATTTTAACATGTTGCATTTTAACATGATAAAATGTTACATTTTTACATGTTGCATTTTAACATGATAAAAATGTTACATTTTAACATGTTGCATTTTAACATGATAAAATGTTACATTTTAAAATGTTACATTTGAACATGTTACATTTTAATATGTTACATTTTAACATTTTGCATTTTAACATGATAAAATGTTACATTTTAACATGTTGCATTTTAACATGATAAAATGTTACATTTTAACATGTTTCATTTTAACATGATAATATGTTATATTTTTACATGTTGCATTTTAACATGATAAAAATGTTACATTTTAACATGTTGCATTTTAACATGATAAAATGTTACATTTTAAAATGTTACATTTGAACATGTTACATTTTAATATGTTACATTTTAACATTTTGCATTTTAACATGATAAAATGTTACATTTTAACATGTTTCATTTTAACATGATAAAATGTTACATTTTAACATGTTTCATTTAAAAATGTTACAATTTAAAATGTTACATTTTAACATGTTACATTTTAATATGTTACATTTTAACATGTTGCATTTTAACATGATAAAATGTTACATTTTAACATGTTTCATTTTAACATGATATAATGTTACATTTTAACATGTTTCATTTTAACATGATAAAATGTTACATTTTAACATGTTTCATTTTAACGTGATAAAATGTTACATTTTAATGTTTCATTTTAACATGATAAAATGTTACACTTTAACATGTTGCATTTTAACATGATAAAATGTTACATTTTAACATGTTTCATTTTAAAATGTTACATTTTAAAATGTTACATTTAAAAATGTTAAATTTTAAAATGTTACATTTTAACATGTTACATTTTAATACGTTACATTTTAACATGTTGCATTTTAACATGATAAAATGTTACATTTTAACATGTTGCATTTTAATATGTTACATTTTATCATGTTGCATTTTAACATGTTGCATTTTGATAAAATGTTACATTTTAACATGTTTCATTTTAACATGATAAAATGTTACATTTTAACATGTTTCATTTTAACATGATAAAATGTTACATTTTAACATGTTGCATTTTAACATGATAAAATGTTACATTTTAACATGTTGCATTTTAACATGATAAAATGTTACATTTTTACATGTTGCATTTTAACATGATAAAAATGTTACATTTTAACATGTTGCATTTTAACATGATAAAATGTTACATTTTAAAATGTTACATTTGAACATGTTACATTTTAATATGTTACATTTTAACATTTTGCATTTTAACATGATAAAATGTTACATTTTAACATGTTGCATTTTAACATGATAAAATGTTACATTTTAACATGTTTCATTTTAACATGATAATATGTTACATTTTAACATGTTTCATTTTAAAATGTTACATTTTAACATGTTACATTTTAATATGTTACATTTTAACATGTTGCATTTTAACATGATAAAATGTTACATTTTAACATGTTGCATTTCAACATGATAAAATGTTACATTTTAACATGTATTTCAACATGATAAAATGTTACATTTTAACATGTTGCATTTTAACATGATAAAATGTTACATTTTAACATGTTTCATTTTAACATGATAAAATGTTACATTTTAACATGTTTCATTTAAAAATGTTACAATTTAAAATGTTACATTTTAACATGTTGCATTTTAACATGATAAAATGTTACATTTTAACATGTTGCATTTTAACATGATAAAATGTTACATTTTAACATGTTTCATTTTAACATGATAAAATGTTACATTTTAACATGTTTCATTTTAACATGATAAAATGTTACATTTTAACGTTTCATTTTAACATGATAAAATGTTACATTTTAACATGTTTCATTTTAACATGTTACATTTTAACATGTTGCATTTTAACATGATAAAATGTTACATTTTAACATGTTATATTTTAATATGTTACATTTTAACATGTTGCATTTTAACAAGATAAAATGTTACATTTTAACATGTTGCATTTTAACATGATAAAATGTTACATTTTAACATGTTGCATTTTAACATGATAAAATGTTACATTTTAACATGTTGCATTTTAACATGATAAAATGTTACATTTTAACATGTTTCATTTTTACATGATAAAATGTTAAATTTAAAAATGTTACATTTTTACATGTTTCATTTAAACATGATAAAATGTTACATTTTAACATTTTTCATTTTAACATCATAAAATGTTACATTTTAACATGTTTCATTTTAACATGATAAAATCTTACATGTTAACATGTTTCATTTTAACATGGTAAAATGTTACATTTTAACATGTTGCATTTTAACATGATAAAATGTTACATTTTAACATGTTTCATTTTAAAATGTTACATTTTAAAATGTTACATTTTAACATGTTGCATTTTAACATGATAAAATGTTACATTTTAACATGTTGCATTTTAACATGGTAAAATGTTACATTTTAACATGTTGCATTTTAACATGATAAAATGTTACATTTTAACATATTGCGATTTAACATGATAAAATGTTACATTTTAACATATTGCGATTTAACATGATAAAATGTTACATTTTAAAATGTTACATTTGAACATGTTACATTTTAATATGTTACATTTTAACATGATAAAATGTTACATTTTAACATGTTTCATTTAAAAATGTTACATTAAAAAATGTTACATTTTAACATGTTACATTTTAATATGTTACATTTTAACATGTTGCATTTTAACATGATAAAATGTTACATTTTAACATGTTGCATTTTAACATGATAAAATGTTACATTTTAACATGTTGCATTTTAACATGATAAAATGTGACATTTTAACATGTTTCATTTTAAAATGTTACATTTTAAAATGTTACATTTTAACATGTTGCATTTTAACATGATAAAATGTTACATTTTAACATGTTGCATTTTAACATGATAAAATGTTACATTTTAACATGTTGCATTTTAACATGATAAAATGTTACATTTTAACATGTTTCATTTTAACATGATAAAATGTTACATTTTAACATGTTTCATTTTAACATGATAAAATGTTACATTTTAACATGTTGCATTTTAACATGATAAAAATGTTACATTTTAACATGTTGCATTTTAACATGATAAAATGTTACATTTTAAAATGTTACATTTGAACATGTTACATTTTAATATGTTACATTTTAACATTTTGCATTTTAACATGATAAAATGTTACATTTTAACATTTTGCATTTTAACATGATAAAATGTTACATTTTAACATGTTGCATTTTAACATGATAAAATGTTACATTTTAACATGTTTCATTTTAACATGATAATATGTTACATTTTAACATGTTTCATTTTAAAATGTTACATTTTAACATGTTACATTTTAATATGTTACATTTTAACATGTTGCATTTTAACATGATAAAATGTTACATTTTAACATGTTGCATTTCAACATGATAAAATGTTACATTTTAACATGTATTTCAACATGATAAAATGTTACATTTTAACATGTTGCATTTTAACATGATAAAATGTTACATTTTAACATGTTTCATTTTAACATGATAAAATGTTACATTTTAACATGTTTCATTTAAAAATGTTACAATTTAAAATGTTACATTTTAACATGATAAAATGTTACATTTTAACATGTTGCATTTTAACATGATAAAATGTTACATTTTAACATGTTTCATTTTAACATGATAAAATGTTACATTTTAACATGTTTCATTTTAACATGATAAAATGTTACATTTTAACGTTTCATTTTAACATGATAAAATGTTACATTTTAACATGTTTCATTTTAACATGTTACATTTTAACATGTTGCATTTTAACATGATAAAATGTTACATTTTAACATGTTGCATTTTAACATGATAAAATGTTACATTTTAACATGTTTCATTTTAACATGATAAAATGTTACATTTTAACATGTTGCATTTTAACATGATAAAATGTTACAATTTAACATGTTTCATTTTAACATGATAAAATGTTACATTTTAACATGTTTCATTTTAACATGATAAAATGTTACATTTTAACATGTTTCATTTTAACATGATAAATATTACATTTTAACATGTTTCATTTTAACATGATAAAATGTTACATTTTAACATGTTTCATTTTAACATGATAAAATGTTACATTTCAACATGTTTCATTTTAACATGATAAAATCTTACATTTTAACATGTTTCATTTTAACATGATAAAATGTTACTTTTTAACAAGTTGCATTTTAACATGATAAAATGTTACATTTTAACATGTTGCATTTTAACATGATAAAATGTTTCATTTTAACTTGTTTCATTTTAACATGATAAAATGTTACATTTTAACATGTTTCATTTAAAAATGTTACATTAAAAAATGTTACATTTTAACATGTTATATTTTAATATGTTACATTTTAACATGTTGCATTTTAACAAGATAAAATGTTACATTTTAACATGTTGCATTTTAACATGATAAAATGTTACATTTTAACATGTTGCATTTTAACATGATAAAATGTTACATTTTAACATGTTGCATTTTAACATGATAAAATGTTACATTTTAACATGTTTCATTTTTACATGATAAAATGTTAAATTTAAAAATGTTACATTTTTACATGTTTCATTTAAACATGATAAAATGTTACATTTTAACATTTTTCATTTTAACATCATAAAATGTTACATTTTAACATGTTTCATTTTAACATGATAAAATCTTACATGTTAACATGTTTCATTTTAACATGATAAAATGTTACATTTTAACATGTTGCATTTTAACATGATAAAATGTTACATTTTAACATGTTTCATTTTAAAATGTTACATTTTAAAATGTTACATTTTAACATGTTGCATTTTAACATGATAAAATGTTACATTTTAACATGTTGCATTTTAACATGGTAAAATGTTACATTTTAACATGTTGCATTTTAACATGATAAAATGTTACATTTTAACATATTGCGATTTAACATGATAAAATGTTACATTTTAACATATTGCGATTTAACATGATAAAATGTTACATTTTAAAATGTTACATTTGAACATGTTACATTTTAATATGTTACATTTTAACATGATAAAATGTTACATTTTAACATGTTTCATTTAAAAATGTTACATTAAAAAATGTTACATTTTAACATGTTACATTTTAATATGTTACATTTTAACATGTTGCATTTTAACATGATAAAATGTTACATTTTAACATGTTGCATTTTAACATGATAAAATGTTACATTTTAACATGTTTCATTTTAAAATGTTACATTTTAAAATGTTACATTTTAACATGTTGCATTTTAACATGATAAAATGTTACATTTTAACATGTTGCATTTTAACATGATAAAATGTTACATTTTAACATGTTGCATTTTAACATGATAAAATGTTACATTTTAACATGTTGCATTTTAACATGATAAAATGTTACATTTTAACATGTTTCATTTTAACATGATAAAATGTTACATTTTAACATGTTTCATTTAAAAATGTTACATTTTAAAATGTTACATTTTAACATGTTACATTTTAATATGTTACATTTTAACATGTTGCATTTTAACATAGTAAAATGTTAAATTTTAACATGTTGCATTTTAACATGATAAAATGTTACATTTAAACATATTGCGATTTAACATGATAAAATGTTACATTTTAAAATGTTACATTTGAACATGTTACATTTTAATATGTTACATTTTAACATGATAAAATGTTACATTTTAACATGTTTCATTTAAAAATGTTACATTAAAAAATGTTACATTTTAACATGTTACATTTTAATATGTTACATTTTAACATGTTGCATTTTAACATGATAAAATGTTACATTTTAACATGTTGTATTTTAACATGATAAAATGTAACATTTTAACATGTTGCATTTTAACATGTTGCATTTTAACATAATAAAATGTTACATTTTACATGTTTCATTTTAACATCATAAAATGTTACATTTTAACATGTTACATTTTAATATGTCACATTTAAACATGTTGCATTTTAACATGATAAAATGTTACATTTTAACATGTTTTATTTTAACATGATAAAATGTTACATTTTAACATGTTTCATTTTAACATCATAAAATGTTACATTTTAACATGTTTCATTTTAACATGATAAAATGTTACATTTTAACATGTTACATTTTAATATGTTACATTTTAACATGTTGCATTTTAACATGATAAAATGTTACATTTTAACATGTTGCATTTTAACATGTTGCATTTTAACATGATAAAATGTTACATTTTAACATGTTGCATTTTTACATGATAAAATGTTACATTTTAACATGTTGCATTTTAACATGATAAAATGTTACATTTTAACATGTTGCATTTTAACATGATAAAATGTTACATTTTAACATGTTGCATTTTAACATGATAAAATGTTACATTTTAACATGTTGCATTTTAACATGATAAAATGTTACATTTTAACATGTTTCATTTTAACATGATAAAATGTTACATTTTAACATGTTGCATTTTAACATGATAAAATGTTACATTTTAACATGTTTCATTTTAACATGATAAAATGTTACATTTAAACATGTTTCATTTTAACATGATAAAATGTTACATTTTAACATGTTTCATTTTAACATGATAAAATGTTAAATTTAAAAATGTTACATTTTTACATGTTTCATTTAAACATTATAAAATGATACATTTTAACATTTTTCATTTTAACATCATAAAAAGTTACATTTTAACATGTTAAATTTTAATATGTCACATTTAAACATGTTGCATTTTAACATGATAAAATGTTACATTTTAACATGTTGTATTTTAACATGATAAAATGTAACATTTTAACATGTTGCATTTTAACATGTTGCATTTTAACATAATAAAATGTTACATTTTACATGTTTCATTTTAACATCATAAAATGTTACATTTTAACATGTTACATTTTAATATGTCACATTTAAACATGTTGCATTTTAACATGATAAAATGTTACATTTTAACATGTTTTATTTTAACATGATAAAATGTTACATTTTAACATGTTTCATTTTAACATCATAAAATGTTACATTTTAACATGTTTCATTTTAACATGATAAAATGTTACATTTTAACATGTTACATTTTAATATGTTACATTTTAACATGTTGCATTTTTACATGATAAAATGTTACATTTTAACATGTTGCATTTTAACATGATAAAATGTTACATTTTAACATGTTGCATTTTAACATGATAAAATGTTACATTTTAACATGTTGCATTTTAACAGGATAAAATGTTACATTATAACATGTTTCAATTTAACATGATAAAATGTTACATTTTAACATGTTACATTTTTATATGTTACATTTTAACATGTTGCATTTTAACATGATAAAATGATACATTTTAACATGTTGCATTTTAACATGATAAAATGTTACATTTTAACATGTTGCATTTTAACATGATAAAATGTTACATTTTAACATGTTTCATTTTAACATGATAAAATGTTACATTTTAACATGTTGCATTTTAACATGATAAAATGTTACATTTTAACATGTTTCATTTTAACATGATAAAATGTTACATTTAAACATGTTTCATTTTAACATGATAAAATGTTACATTTTAACATGTTTCATTTTAACATGATAAAATGTTACATTTAAACATGTTTCATTTTAACATGATAAAATTTTACATTTTAACATGTTTCGTTTTTACATGATAAAATGTTACATTTTAACATGTTTCATTTTAACATGATAAAATGTTACATTTTAACATGTTTCATTTTAACATGATAAAATGTTACATTTTAACATGTTGCATTTTAACATGATAAAATGTTACATTTTAACTTGTTTCATTTTAACATGATAAAATGTTACATTTTTACATGTTTCATTTAAAAATGTTACATTAAAAAATGTTACATTTTAACATGTTACATTTTAATATGTTACATTTTAACATGTTGCATTTTAACATGATAAAATGTTACATTTTAACATGTTGCATTTTAACATGATAAAATGTTACATTTTAACATGTTGCATTTTAACATGATAAAATGTTACATTTTAACATGTTTCATTTTAACATGATAAAATGTAACATTTTAACATGTTTCATTTTAACATGATAAAATGTTACATTTAAAAATGTTACATTTTTACATGTTTCATTTAAACATGATAAAATGTTACATTTTAACATTTTTCATTTTAACATGATAAAATGTTACATTTTAACATGTTACATTTTAATATGTTACATTTTAACATGATAAAATGTTACATTTTAACATGTTTCATTTAAAAATGTTACATTAAAAAATGTTACATTTTAACATGTTACATTTTAATATGTTACATTTTAACATGTTGCATTTTAACATGATAAAATGTTAAATTTAAAAATGTTACATTTTTACATGTTTCATTTAAACATTATAAAATGTTACATTTTAACATTTTTCATTTTAACATCATAAAAAGTTACATTTTAACATGTTAAATTTTAATATGTCACATTTAAACATGTTGCATTTTAACATGATAAAATGTTACATTTTAACATGTTGTATTTTAACATGATAAAATGTAACATTTTAACATGTTGCATTTTAACATGTTGCATTTTAACATAATAAAATGTTACATTTTACATGTTTCATTTTAACATCATAAAATGTTACATTTTAACATGTTACATTTTAAAATGTCACATTTAAACATGTTTTATTTTAACATGATAAAATGTTACATTTTAACATGTTTTATTTTAACATGATAAAATGTTACATTTTAACATGTTTCATTTTAACATCATAAAATGTTACATTTTAACATGTTTCATTTTAACATGATAAAATGTTACATTTTAACATGTTACATTTTAATATGTTACATTTTAACATGTTGCATTTTAACATGATAAAATGTTACATTTTAACATGTTGTATTTTAACATGATAAAATGTAACATTTTAACATGTTGCATTTTAACATGTTGCATTTTAACATAATAAAATGTTACATTTTACATGTTTCATTTTAACATCATAAAATGTTACATTTTAACATGTTACATTTTAATATGTCACATTTAAACATGTTGCATTTTAACATGATAAAATGTTACATTTTAACATGTTTTATTTTAACATGATAAAATGTTACATTTTAACATGTTTCATTTTAACATCATAAAATGTTACATTTTAACATGTTTCATTTTAACATGATAAAATGTTACATTTTAACATGTTACATTTTAACATGTTGCATTTTAACATGTTGCATTTTAACATGATAAAATGTTACATTTTAACATGTTGCATTTTTACATGATAAAATGTTACATTTTAACATGTTGCATTTTAACATGATAAAATGTTACATTTTAACATGTTGCATTTTAACATGATAAAATGTTACATTTTAACATGTTGCATTTTAACATGATAAAATGTTACATTATAACATGTTTCAATTTAACATGATAAAATGTTACATTTTAACATGTTACATTTTTATATGTTACATTTTAACATGTTGCATTTTAACATGATAAAATGTTACATTTTAACATGTTGCATTTTAACATGATAAAATGTTACATTTTAACATGTTGCATTTTAACATGATAAAATGTTACATTTTAACATGTTTCATTTTAACATGATAAAATGTTACATTTTAACATGTTGCATTTTAACATGATAAAATGTTACATTTTAACATGTTTCATTTTAACATGATAAAATGTTACATTTAAACATGTTTCATTTTAACATGATAAAATGTTACATTTTAACATGTTTCATTTTAACATGATAAAATGTTACATTTAAACATGTTTCATTTTAACATGATAAAATTTTACATTTTAACATGTTTCATTTTAACATGATAAAATGTTACATTTTAACATGTTTCATTTTAACATGATAAAATGTTACATTTTAACATGTTTCATTTTAACATGATAAAATGTTACATTTTAACATGTTGCATTTTAACATGATAAAATGTTACATTTTAACTTGTTTCATTTTAACATGATAAAATGTTACATTTTTACATGTTTCATTTAAAAATGTTACATTAAAAAATGTTACATTTTAACATGTTACATTTTAATATGTTACATTTTAACATGTTGCATTTTAACATGATAAAATGTTACATTTTAACATGTTGCATTTTAACATGATAAAATGTTACATTTTAACATGTTGCATTTTAACATGATAAAATGTTACATTTTAACATGTTTCATTTTAACATGATAAAATGTTACATTTTAACATGTTTCATTTTAACATGATAAAATGTTACATTTAAAAATGTTACATTTTTACATGTTTCATTTAAACATGATAAAATGTTACATTTTAACATTTTTCATTTTAACATGATAAAATGTTACATTTTAACATGTTACATTTTAATATGTTACATTTTAACATGATAAAATGTTACATTTTAACATGTTTCATTTAAAAATGTTACATTAAAAAATGTTACATTTTAACATGTTACATTTTAATATGTTACATTTTAACATGTTGCATTTTAACATGATAAATTGTTACATTTTAACATGTTGCATTTTAACATGATAAAATGTTACATTTTAACATGTTGCATTTTAACATGATAAAATGTTACATTTTAACATGTTTCATTTTAAAATGTTACATTTTAAAATGTTACATTTTAACATGTTGCATTTTAACATGATAAAATGTTACATTTTAACATGTTTCATTTAAAAATGTTACATTTTAAAATGTTACATTTTAACATGTTACATTTTAATATGTTACATTTTAACATGTTGCATTTTAACATAGTAAAATGTTACATTTTAACATGTTGCATTTTAACATGATAAAATGTTACATTTTAACATATTGCGATTTAACATGATAAAATGTTACATTTTAAAATGTTACATTTGAACATGTTACATTTTAATATGTTACATTTTAACATGTTGCATTTTAACATAGTAAAATGTTACATTTTAACATGTTGCATTTAAACATGATAAAATGTTACATTTTAACATATTGCGATTTAACATGATAAAATGTTACATTTTAAAAAGTTACATTTGAACATGTTACATTTTAATATGTTACATTTTAACATGATAAAATGTTAAAATTTAACATTTTTCATTTTAACATCATAAAATGTTACATTTTAACATGTTACATTTTAATATGTTACATTTTAACATGTTGCATTTTAACATGATAAAATGTTACATTTTAACATGTTGCATTTTAACATGTTGCATTTTAACATGATAAAATGTTACATTTTAACATGTTGCATTTTTACATGATAAAATGTTACATTTTAACATGTTGCATTTTAACATGATAAAATGTTACATTTTAACATGTTGCATTTTAACATGATAAAATGTTACATTTTAACATGTTGCATTTTAACATGATAAAATGTTACATTATAACATGTTTCAATTTAACATGATAAAATGTTACATTTTAACATGTTACATTTTTATATGTTACATTTTAACATGTTGCATTTTAACATGATAAAATGTTACATTTTAACATGTTGCATTTTAACATGATAAAATGTTACATTTTAACATGTTGCATTTTAACATGATAAAATGTTACATTTTAACATGTTTCATTTTAACATGATAAAATGTTACATTTTAACATGTTGCATTTTAACATGATAAAATGTTACATTTTAACATGTTTCATTTTAACATGATAAAATGTTACATTTAAACATGTTTCATTTTAACATGATAAAATGTTACATTTTAACATGTTTCATTTTAACATGATAAAATGTTACATTTAAACATGTTTCATTTTAACATGATAAAATTTTACATTTTAACATGTTTCATTTTAACATGATAAAATGTTACATTTTAACATGTTTCATTTTAACATGATAAAATGTTACATTTTAACATGTTTCATTTTAAAATGTAACATTTTTTAATGTAACATTTTATCATGTTAAAATGAAACATGTTAAAATGTAACATTTTATCATGTTAAAATGCAACATGTTAAAATGTAACATTTTATCATGTTAAAATGCAACATGTTAAAATGTAACATTTTATCATGTTAAAATGAAACATGTTAAAATGTAAGATTTTATCATGTTAAAATGAAACATGTAAAAATGTAACATTTTATCATGTTAAAATGAAACATGTAAAAATGTAACATTTTATCATGTTAAAATGAAACATGTTAAAATGTAACATTTTATGATGTTAAAATGAAACATGTTAAAATGTAACATTTTATCATGTTAAAATAAAACATGTAAAAATGTAACATTTTATCATGTTAAAATGCAACATGTTTAAATGTGACATATTAAAATGTAACATGTTAAAATGTAACATTTTATGATGTTAAAATGAAACATGTAAAATGTAACATTTTATTATGTTAAAATGCAACATGTTAAAATGCAACATGTTAAAATGTTACATTTTATCATGTTAAAATACAACATGTTAAAATGTAACATTTTATCATGTTAAAATGCAACATGTTTAAATGTGACATATTAAAATTTAACATGTTAAAATGTAACATTTTATGATGTTAAAATGAAAAATGTTAAAATGTAACATTTTATAATGTTTAAATGAAACATGTAAAAATGTAACATTTTTAAATTTAACATTTTATCATGTTAAAATGAAACATGTTAAAATGTAACATTTTATCATGTTAAAATGCAACATGTTAAAATGTAACATTTTATCATGTTAAAATGCAACATGTTAAAATGTAACATTTTATCATGTTAAAATGCAACATGTTAAAATGTAACATATTAAAATGTAACATGTTAAAATGTAACATTTTTTAATGTAACATTTTTAAATGAAACATGTTAAAATGTAACATTTTATCATGTTAAAATGTAACATATTAAAATGTAACATGTTCAAATGTAACATTTTAAAATGTAACATTTTATCATGTTAAATCGCAATATGTTAAAATGTAACATTTTATCATGTTAAAATGCAACATGTTAAAATGTAACATTTTACTATGTTAAAATGCAACATGTTAAAATGTAACATATTAAAATGTAACATGTTAAAATGTAACATTTTAAAATGTAACATTTTTAAATGAAACATGTTAAAATGTAACATTTTATCATGTTAAAATGAAACATGTTAAAATGTAACATTTTATCATGTTAAAATGCAACATGTTAAAATGTAACATTTTATCATGATAAAATGCAACATGTTAAAATGTAACATTTTATCATGTTAAAATGCAACATGTTAAAATGTAACATTTTAAAATGTAACATTTTAAAATGAAACATGTTAAAATGTAACATTTTATCATGTTAAAATGCAACATGTTAAAATGTAACATTTTATCATGTTAAAATGCAACATGTTAAAATGTAACATTTTATCATGTTAAAATGCAACATGTTAAAATGTAACATATTAAAATGTAACATGTTAAAATGTAACATTTTTTAATGTAACATTTTTAAATGAAACATGTTAAAATGTAACATTTTATCATGTTAAAATGTAACATATTAAAATGTAACATGTTAAAATGTAACATTTTATCATGTTAAAATGAAAAATGTTAAAATGTAACATTTTATCATGTTTAAATGAAACATGTAAAAATGTAACATTTTTAAATGTAACATTTTATCATGTTAAAATGAAACATGTTAAAATGTAACATTTTATCATGTTAAAATGAAACATGTTAAAATGTAACATTTTATCATGTTAAAATGAAACATGTTAAAATGTAACATTTTATCATGTTAAAATGCAACATGTTAAAATGTAACATTTTATCATGTTAAAATGCAACATGTTATAATGTAACATTTTATCATGTTAAAATGCAACATGTTAAAATGTAACATATTAAAATGTAACATGTTAAAATGTAACATTTTTTAATGTAACATTTTTAAATGAAACATGTAAAAATGTAACATTTTATCATGTTAAAATGAAACAAGTTAAAATGTAACATTTTATCATGTTAAAATGCAACATGTTAAAATGTAACATTTTATCATGTTAAAATGAAACATGTTAAAATGTAACATTTTATCATGTTAAAATGAAACATGTTAAAATGTAACATTTTATCATGTTAAAATGAAACATGTTAAAATGTAAAATTTTATCATGTTAAAATGAAACATGTTAAAATGTAACATTTTATCATGTTAAAATGAAACATGTTAAAATGTAACATTTTATCATGTTAAAATGAAACATGTTTAAATGTAACATTTTATCATGTTAAAATGAAACATGTTAAAATGTAACATTTTATCATGTTAAAATGCAACATGTTAAAATGTAACATTTTATCATGTTAAAATGAAACATGTTAAAATGTAACATTTTATCATGTTAAAATGCAACATGTTAAAATGTAACATTTTATCATGTTAAAATGCATCATGTTAAAATGTAACATATAAAAATGTAACATGTTAAAATGTAACATTTTATCATGTTAAATTGAAACATGTTATAATGTAACATTTTATCATGTTAAAATGCAACATGTTAAAATGTAACATTTTATCATGTTAAAATGCAACATGTTAAAATGTAACATTTTATCATGTTAAAATGCAACATGTTAAAATGTAACATTTTATCATGTAAAAATGCAACATGTTAAAATGTAACATTTTATCATGTTAAAATGCAACATGTTAAAATGTAACATTTTATCATGTTAAAATGCAACATGTTAAAATGTAACATATTAAAATGTAACATGTTAAAATGTAACATTTTAAAATGTAACATTTTAAAATGAAACATGTTAAAATGTAACATTTTATCATGTTAAAATGAAACATGTTAAAATGTAACATTTTATCATGTTAAAATGCAACATGTTGAATTGTAACATTTTATCATGTTAAAATGCAACATGTTAAAATGTAACATTTTATCATGTTAAAATGAAACATGTTAAAATGTAAGATTTTATCATGTTAAAATGAAACATGTAAAAATGTAACATTTTATCATGTTAAAATGAAACATGTAAAAATGTAACATTTTATCATGTTAAAATGAAACATGTTAAAATGTAACATTTTATGATGTTAAAATGAAACATGTTAAAATGTAACATTTTATCATGTTAAAATAAAACATGTAAAAATGTAACATTTTATCATGTTAAAATGCAACATGTTTAAATGTGACATATTAAAATGTAACATGTTAAAATGTAACATTTTATGATGTTAAAATGAAACATGTAAAATGTAACATTTTATTATGTTAAAATGCAACATGTTAAAATGCAACATGTTAAAATGTTACATTTTATCATGTTAAAATACAACATGTTAAAATGTAACATTTTATCATGTTAAAATGCAACATGTTTAAATGTGACATATTAAAATTTAACATGTTAAAATGTAACATTTTATGATGTTAAAATGAAAAATGTTAAAATGTAACATTTTATAATGTTTAAATGAAACATGTAAAAAGAACATTTTTAAATTTAACATTTTATCATGTTAAAATGAAACATGTTAAAATGTAACATTTTATCATGTTAAAATGCAACATGTTAAAATGTAACATTTTATCATGTTAAAATGCAACATGTTAAAATGTAACATTTTATCATGTTAAAATGCAACATGTTAAAATGTAACATATTAAAATGTAACATGTTAAAATGTAACATTTTTTAATGTAACATTTTTAAATGAAACATGTTAAAATGTAACATTTTATCATGTTAAAATGTAACATATTAAAATGTAACATGTTCAAATGTAACATTTTAAAATGTAACATTTTATCATGTTAAATCGCAATATGTTAAAATGTAACATTTTATCATGTTAAAATGCAACATGTTAAAATGTAACATATTAAAATGTAACATGTTAAAATGTAACATTTTAAAATGTAACATTTTTAAATGAAACATGTTAAAATGTAACATTTTATCATGTTAAAATGAAACATGTTAAAATGTAACATTTTATCATGTTAAAATGCAACATGTTAAAATGTAACATTTTATCATGTTAAAATGCAACATGTTAAAATGTAACATTTTATCATGTTAAAATGCAACATGTTAAAATGTAACATTTTAAAATGTAACATTTTAAAATGAAACATGTTAAAATGTAACATTTTATCATGTTAAAATGCAACATGTTAAAATGTAACATTTTATCATGTTAAAATGCAACATGTTAAAATGTAACATATTAAAATGTAACATGTTAAAATGTAACATTTTTAAATGAAACATGTTAAAATGTAACATTTTATCATGTTAAAATGTAACATATTAAAATGTAACATGTTAAAATGTAACATTTTATCATGTTAAAATGAAAAATGTTAAAATGTAACATTTTATCATGTTTAAATGAAACATGTAAAAATGTAACATTTTTAAATGTAACATTTTATCATGTTAAAATGAAACATGTTAAAATGAAACATGTTAAAATGTAACATTTTATCATGTTAAAATGCAACATGTTAAAATGTAACATTTTATCATGTTAAAATGCAACATGTTAAAATGTAACATTTTATCATGTTAAAATGCAACATGTTAAAATGTAACATTTTATCATGTTAAAATGCAACATGTTAAAATGTAACATATTAAAATGTAACATGTTAAAATGTAACATTTTTTAATGTAACATTTTTAAATGAAACATGTAAAAATGTAACATTTTATCATGTTAAAATGAAACAAGTTAAAATGTAACATTTTATCATGTTAAAATGCAACATGTTAAAATGTAACATTTTATCATGTTAAAATGAAACATGTTAAAATGTAACATTTTATCATGTTAAAATGAAACATGTTAAAATGTAACATTTTATCATGTTAAAATGAAACATGTTAAAATGTAAAATTTTATCATGTTAAAATGAAACATGTTTAAATGTAACATTTTATCATGTTAAAATGAAACATGTTAAAATGTAACATTTTATCATGTTAAAATGAAACATGTTTAAATGTAACATTTTATCATGTTAAAATGAAACATGTTAAAATGTAACATTTTATCATGTTAAAATGCAACATGTTAAAATGTAACATTTTATCATGTTAAAATGAAACATGTTAAAATGTAACATTTTATCATGTTAAAATGCAACATGTTAAAATGTAACATTTTATCATGTTAAAATGCAACATGTTAAAATGTAACATATAAAAATGTAACATGTTAAAATGTAACATTTTATCATGTTAAATTGAAACATGTTATAATGTAACATTTTATCATGTTAAAATGCAACATGTTAAAACGTAACATTTTATCATGTTAAAATGCAACATGTTAAAATGTAACATTTTATCATGTTAAAATGCAACATGTTAAAATGTAACATTTTATCATGTAAAAATGCAACATGTTAAAATGTAACATTTTATCATGTTAAAATGCAACATGTTAAAATGCAACATGTTAAAATGTAACATTTTATCATGTTAAAATGCAACATGTTAAAATGTAACATATTAAAATGTAACATGTTAAAATGTAACATTTTATGATGTTAAAATGAAAAATGTTAAAATGTAACATTTTATCATGTTTAAATGAAACATGTAAAAATGTAACATTTTTTAATGTAACATTTTATCATGTTAAAATGAAACATGTTAAAATGTAACATTTTATCATGTTAAAATGCAACATGTTAAAATGTAACATATTAAAATGTAACATGTTAAAATGTAACATTTTAAAATGTAACATTTTAAAATGAAACATGTTAAAATGTAACATTTTATCATGTTAAAATGAAACATGTTAAAATGTAACATTTTATCATGTTAAAATGCAACATGTTAAAATGTAACATTTTATCATGTTAAAATGCAACATGTTAAAATGTAACATTTTATCATGTTAAAATGAAACATGTTAAAATGTAAGATTTTATCATGTTAAAATGAAACATGTAAAAATGTAACATTTTATCATGTTAAAATGAAACATGTAAAAATGTAACATTTTATCATGTTAAAATGAAACATGTTAAAATGTAACATTTTATGATGTTAAAATGAAACATGTTAAAATGTAACATTTTATCATGTTAAAATGCAACATGTTAAAATGTAACATATTAAAATGTAACATGTTAAAATGTAACATTTTTTAATGTAACATTTTTAAATGAAACATGTAAAAATGTAACATTTTATCATGTTAAAATGAAACAAGTTAAAATGTAACATTTTATCATATTAAAATGTAACATGTTAAAATGTAACATTTTATCATGTTAAAATGAAAAATGTTAAAATGTAACATTTTATCATGTTTAAATGAAACATGTAAAAATGTAACATTTTTAAATGTAACATTTTATCATGTTAAAATAAAACATGTAAAAATGTAACATTTTATCATGTTAAAATGCAACATGTTTAAATGTGACATATTAAAATGTAACATGTTAAAATGTAACATTTTATGATGTTAAAATGAAACATGTAAAATGTAACATTTTATTATGTTAAAATGCAACATGTTAAAATGCAACATGTTAAAATGTTACATTTTATCATGTTAAAATACAACATGTTAAAATGTAACATTTTATCATGTTAAAATGCAACATGTTTAAATGTGACATATTAAAATTTAACATGTTAAAATGTAACATTTTATGATGTTAAAATGAAAAATGTTAAAATGTAACATTTTATAATGTTTAAATGAAACATGTAAAAATGTAACATTTTTAAATTTAACATTTTATCATGTTAAAATGAAACATGTTAAAATGTAACATTTTATCATGTTAAAATGCAACATGTTAAAATGTAACATTTTATCATGTTAAAATGCAACATGTTAAAATGTAACATTTTATCATGTTAAAATGCAACATGTTAAAATGTAACATATTAAAATGTAACATGTTAAAATGTAACATTTTTTAATGTAACATTTTTAAATGAAACATGTTAAAATGTAACATTTTATCATGTTAAAATGTAACATATTAAAATGTAACATGTTCAAATGTAACATTTTAAAATGTAACATTTTATCATGTTAAATCGCAATATGTTAAAATGTAACATTTTATCATGTTAAAATGCAACATGTTAAAATGTAACATTTTACTATGTTAAAATGCAACATGTTAAAATGTAACATATTAAAATGTAACATGTTAAAATGTAACATTTTTTAATGTAACATTTTTAAATGAAACATGTAAAAATGTAACATTTTATCATGTTAAAATGAAACAAGTTAAAATGTAACATTTTATCATATTAAAATGTAACATGTTAAAATGTAACATTTTATCATGTTAAAATGAAAAATGTTAAAATGTAACATTTTATCATGTTTAAATGAAACATGTAAAAATGTAACATTTTTAAATGTAACATTTTATCATGTTAAAATAAAACATGTAAAAATGTAACATTTTATCATGTTAAAATGCAACATGTTTAAATGTGACATATTAAAATGTAACATGTTAAAATGTAACATTTTATGATGTTAAAATGAAACATGTAAAATGTAACATTTTATTATGTTAAAATGCAACATGTTAAAATGCAACATGTTAAAATGTTACATTTTATCATGTTAAAATACAACATGTTAAAATGTAACATTTTATCATGTTAAAATGCAACATGTTTAAATGTGACATATTAAAATTTAACATGTTAAAATGTAACATTTTATGATGTTAAAATGAAAAATGTTAAAATGTAACATTTTATAATGTTTAAATGAAACATGTAAAAATGTAACATTTTTAAATTTAACATTTTATCATGTTAAAATGAAACATGTTAAAATGTAACATTTTATCATGTTAAAATGCAACATGTTAAAATGTAACATTTTATCATGTTAAAATGCAACATGTTAAAATGTAACATTTTATCATGTTAAAATGCAACATGTTAAAATGTAACATATTAAAATGTAACATGTTAAAATGTAACATTTTTTAATGTAACATTTTTAAATGAAACATGTTAAAATGTAACATTTTATCATGTTAAAATGTAACATATTAAAATGTAACATGTTCAAATGTAACATTTTAAAATGTAACATTTTATCATGTTAAATCGCAATATGTTAAAATGTAACATTTTATCATGTTAAAATGCAACATGTTAAAATGTAACATTTTACTATGTTAAAATGCAACATGTTAAAATGTAACATATTAAAATGTAACATGTTAAAATGTAACATTTTAAAATGTAACATTTTTAAATGAAACATGTTAAAATGTAACATTTTATCATGTTAAAATGAAACATGTTAAAATGTAACATTTTATCATGTTAAAATGCAACATGTTAAAATGTAACATTTTATCATGATAAAATGCAACATGTTAAAATGTAACATTTTATCATGTTAAAATGCAACATGTTAAAATGTAACATTTTAAAATGTAACATTTTAAAATGAAACATGTTAAAATGTAACATTTTATCATGTTAAAATGCAACATGTTAAAATGTAACATTTTATCATGTTAAAATGCAACATGTTAAAATGTAACATTTTATCATGTTAAAATGCAACATGTTAAAATGTAACATATTAAAATGTAACATGTTAAAATGTAACATTTTATGATGTTAAAATGAAAAATGTTAAAATGTAACATTTTATCATGTTTAAATGAAACATGTAAAAATGTAACATTTTTTAATGTAACATTTTATCATGTTAAAATGAAACATGTTAAAATGTAACATTTTATCATGTTAAAATGCAACATGTTAAAATGTAACATATTAAAATGTAACATGTTAAAATGTAACATTTTAAAATGTAACATTTTAAAATGAAACATGTTAAAATGTAACATTTTATCATGTTAAAATGAAACATGTTTAAATGTAACATTTTATCATGTTAAAATGCAACATGTTAAAATGTAACATTTTATCATGTTAAAATGCAACATGTTAAAATGTAACATTTTATCATGTTAAAATGAAACATGTTAAAATGTAAGATTTTATCATGTTAAAATGAAACATGTAAAAATGTAACATTTTATCATGTTAAAATGAAACATGTAAAAATGTAACATTTTATCATGTTAAAATGAAACATGTTAAAATGTAACATTTTATGATGTTAAAATGAAACATGTTAAAATGTAACATTTTATCATGTTAAAATGCAACATGTTAAAATGTAACATATTAAAATGTAACATGTTAAAATGTAACATTTTTTAATGTAACATTTTTAAATGAAACATGTAAAAATGTAACATTTTATCATGTTAAAATGAAACAAGTTAAAATGTAACATTTTATCATATTAAAATGTAACATGTTAAAATGTAACATTTTATCATGTTAAAATGAAAAATGTTAAAATGTAACATTTTATCATGTTTAAATGAAACATGTAAAAATGTAACATTTTTAAATGTAACATTTTATCATGTTAAAATAAAACATGTAAAAATGTAACATTTTATCATGTTAAAATGCAACATGTTTAAATGTGACATATTAAAATGTAACATGTTAAAATGTAACATTTTATGATGTTAAAATGAAACATGTAAAATGTAACATTTTATTATGTTAAAATGCAACATGTTAAAATGCAACATGTTAAAATGTTACATTTTATCATGTTAAAATACAACATGTTAAAATGTAACATTTTATCATGTTAAAATGCAACATGTTTAAATGTGACATATTAAAATTTAACATGTTAAAATGTAACATTTTATGATGTTAAAATGAAAAATGTTAAAATGTAACATTTTATAATGTTTAAATGAAACATGTAAAAATGTAACATTTTTAAATTTAACATTTTATCATGTTAAAATGAAACATGTTAAAATGTAACATTTTATCATGTTAAAATGCAACATGTTAAAATGTAACATTTTATCATGTTAAAATGCAACATGTTAAAATGTAACATTTTATCATGTTAAAATGCAACATGTTAAAATGTAACATATTAAAATGTAACATGTTAAAATGTAACATTTTTTAATGTAACATTTTTAAATGAAACATGTTAAAATGTAACATTTTATCATGTTAAAATGTAACATATTAAAATGTAACATGTTCAAATGTAACATTTTAAAATGTAACATTTTATCATGTTAAATCGCAATATGTTAAAATGTAACATTTTATCATGTTAAAATGCAACATGTTAAAATGTAACATATTAAAATGTAACATGTTAAAATGTAACATTTTATGATGTTAAAATGAAAAATGTTAAAATGTAACATTTTATCATGTTTAAATGAAACATGTAAAAATGTAACATTTTTTAATGTAACATTTTATCATGTTAAAATGAAACATGTTAAAATGTAACATTTTATCATGTTAAAATGCAACATGTTAAAATGTAACATATTAAAATGTAACATGTTAAAATGTAACATTTTAAAATGTAACATTTTAAAATGAAACATGTTAAAATGTAACATTTTATCATGTTAAAATGAAACATGTTAAAATGTAACATTTTATCATGTTAAAATGAAACATGTTAAAATGTAACATTTTATCATGTTAAAATGCAACATGTTAAAATGTAACATTTTATCATGTTAAAATGCAACATGTTAAAATGTAACATTTTATCATGTTAAAATGAAACATGTTAAAATGTAAGATTTTATCATGTTAAAATGAAACATGTAAAAATGTAACATTTTATCATGTTAAAATGAAACATGTAAAAATGTAACATTTTATCATGTTAAAATGAAACATGTTAAAATGTAACATTTTATGATGTTAAAATGAAACATGTTAAAATGTAACATTTTATCATGTTAAAATGCAACATGTTAAAATGTAACATATTAAAATGTAACATGTTAAAATGTAACATTTTTTAATGTAACATTTTTAAATGAAACATGTAAAAATGTAACATTTTATCATGTTAAAATGAAACAAGTTAAAATGTAACATTTTATCATATTAAAATGTAACATGTTAAAATGTAACATTTTATCATGTTAAAATGAAAAATGTTAAAATGTAACATTTTATCATGTTTAAATGAAACATGTAAAAATGTAACATTTTTAAATGTAACATTTTATCATGTTAAAATAAAACATGTAAAAATGTAACATTTTATCATGTTAAAATGCAACATGTTTAAATGTGACATATTAAAATGTAACATGTTAAAATGTAACATTTTATGATGTTAAAATGAAACATGTAAAATGTAACATTTTATTATGTTAAAATGCAACATGTTAAAATGCAACATGTTAAAATGTTACATTTTATCATGTTAAAATACAACATGTTAAAATGTAACATTTTATCATGTTAAAATGCAACATGTTTAAATGTGACATATTAAAATTTAACATGTTAAAATGTAACATTTTATGATGTTAAAATGAAAAATGTTAAAATGTAACATTTTATAATGTTTAAATGAAACATGTAAAAATGTAACATTTTTAAATTTAACATTTTATCATGTTAAAATGAAACATGTTAAAATGTAACATTTTATCATGTTAAAATGCAACATGTTAAAATGTAACATTTTATCATGTTAAAATGCAACATGTTAAAATGTAACATTTTATCATGTTAAAATGCAACATGTTAAAATGTAACATATTAAAATGTAACATGTTAAAATGTAACATTTTTTAATGTAACATTTTTAAATGAAACATGTTAAAATGTAACATTTTATCATGTTAAAATGTAACATATTAAAATGTAACATGTTCAAATGTAACATTTAAAAATGTAACATTTTATCATGTTAAATCGCAATATGTTAAAATGTAACATTTTATCATGTTAAAATGCAACATGTTAAAATGTAACATTTTACTATGTTAAAATGCAACATGTTAAAATGTAACATATTAAAATGTAACATGTTAAAATGTAACATTTTAAAATGTAACATTTTTAAATGAAACATGTTAAAATGTAACATTTTATCATGTTAAAATGAAACATGTTAAAATGTAACATTTTATCATGTTAAAATGCAACATGTTAAAATGTAACATTTTATCATGATAAAATGCAACATGTTAAAATGTAACATTTTATCATGTTAAAATGCAACATGTTAAAATGTAACATTTTAAAATGTAACATTTTAAAATGAAACATGTTAAAATGTAACATTTTATCATGTTAAAATGCAACATGTTAAAATGTAACATTTTATCATGTTAAAATGCAACATGTTAAAATGTAACATTTTATCATGTTAAAATGCAACATGTTAAAATGTAACATATTAAAATGTAACATGTTAAAATGTAACATTTTTTAATGTAACATTTTTAAATGAAACATGTTAAAATGTAACATTTTAAAATGTAACATTTTAAAATGAAACATGTTAAAATGTAACATTTTATCATGTTAAAATGCAACATGTTAAAATGTAACATTTTATCATGTTAAAATGCAACATGTTAAAATGTAACATTTTATCATGTTAAAATGCAACATGTTAAAATGTAACATATTAAAATGTAACATGTTAAAATGTAACATTTTATCATGTTAAAATGAAAAATGTTAAAATGTAACATTTTATCATGTTTAAATGAAACATGTAAAAATGTAACATTTTTAAATGTAACATTTTATCATGTTAAAATGAAACATGTTAAAATGTAACATTTTATCATGTTAAAATGAAACATGTTAAAATGTAACATTTTATCATGTTAAAATGAAACATGTTAAAATGTAACATTTTATCATGTTAAAATGCAACATGTTAAAATGAAACATTTTATCATGTTAAAATGCAACATGTTATAATGTAACATTTTATCATGTTAAAATGCAACATGTTAAAATGTAACATATTAAAATGTAACATGTTAAAATGTAACATTTTTTAATGTAACATTTTTAAATGAAACATGTAAAAATGTAACATTTTATCATGTTAAAATGAAACAAGTTAAAATGTAACATTTTATCATGTTAAAATGCAACATGTTAAAATGTAACATTTTATCATGTTAAAATGAAACATGTTAAAATGTAACATTTTATCATGTTAAAATGAAACATGTTAAAATGTAACATTTTATCATGTTAAAATGAAACATGTTAAAATGTAAAATTTTATCATGTTAAAATGAAACATGTTAAAATGTAACATTTTATCATGTTAAAATGAAACTTGTTAAAATGTAACATTTTATCATGTTAAAATGAAACATGTTTAAATGTAACATTTTATCATGTTAAAATGAAACATGTTAAAATGTAACATTTTATCATGTTAAAATGCAACATGTTAAAATGTAACATTTTATCATGTTAAAATGAAACATGTTAAAATGTAACATTTTATCATGTTAAAATGCAACATGTTAAAATGTAACATTTTATCATGTTAAAATGCATCATGTTAAAATGTAACATATAAAAATGTAACATGTTAAAATGTAACATTTTATCATGTTAAATTGAAACATGTTATAATGTAACATTTTATCATGTTAAAATGCAACATGTTAAAATGTAACATTTTATCATGTTAAAATGCAACATGTTAAAATGTAACATTTTATCATGTTAAAATGCAACATGTTAAAATGTAAAATTTTATCATGTAAAAATGCAACATGTTAAAATGTAACATTTTATCATGTTAAAATGCAACATGTTAAAATGCAACATGTTAAAATGTAACATTTTATCATGTTAAAATGCAACATGTTAAAATGTAACATATTAAAATGTAACATGTTAAAATGTAACATTTTAAAATGTAACATTTTAAAATGAAACATGTTAAAATGTAACATTTTATCATGTTAAAATGAAACATGTTAAAATGTAACATTTTATCATGTTAAAATGCAACATGTTAAAATGTAACATTTTATCATGTTAAAATGCAACATGTTAAAATGTAACATTTTATCATGTTAAAATGAAACATGTTAAAATGTAAGATTTTATCATGTTAAAATGAAACATGTAAAAATGTAACATTTTATCATGTTAAAATGAAACATGTAAAAATGTAACATTTTATCATGTTAAAATGAAACATGTTAAAATGTAACATTTTATGATGTTAAAATGAAACATGTTAAAATGTAACATTTTATCATGTTAAAATAAAACATGTAAAAATGTAACATTTTATCATGTTAAAATGCAACATGTTTAAATGTGACATATTAAAATGTAACATGTTAAAATGTAACATTTTATGATGTTAAAATGAAACATGTAAAATGTAACATTTTATTATGTTAAAATGCAACATGTTAAAATGCAACATGTTAAAATGTTACATTTTATCATGTTAAAATACAACATGTTAAAATGTAACATTTTATCATGTTAAAATGCAACATGTTTAAATGTGACATATTAAAATTTAACATGTTAAAATGTAACATTCTATGATGTTAAAATGAAAAATGTTAAAATGTAACATTTTATAATGTTTAAATGAAACATGTAAAAATGTAACATTTTTAAATTTAACATTTTATCATGTTAAAATGAAACATGTTAAAATGTAACATTTTATCATGTTAAAATGCAACATGTTAAAATGTAACATTTTATCATGTTAAAATGCAACATGTTAAAATGTAACATTTTATCATGTTAAAATGCAACATGTTAAAATGTAACATATTAAAATGTAACATGTTAAAATGTAACATTTTTTAATGTAACATTTTTAAATGAAACATGTTAAAATGTAACATTTTATCATGTTAAAATGTAACATATTAAAATGTAACATGTTCAAATGTAACATTTTAAAATGTAACATTTTATCATGTTAAATCGCAATATGTTAAAATGTAACATTTTATCATGTTAAAATGCAACATGTTAAAATGTAACATATTAAAATGTAACATGTTAAAATGTAACATTTTAAAATGTAACATTTTTAAATGAAACATGTTAAAATGTAACATTTTATCATGTTAAAATGAAACATGTTAAAATGTAACATTTTATCATGTTAAAATGCAACATGTTAAAATGTAACATTTTATCATGTTAAAATGCAACATGTTAAAATGTAACATTTTATCATGTTAAAATGCAACATGTTAAAATGTAACATATTAAAATGTAACATGTTAAAATGTAACATTTTAAAATGTAACATTTTAAAATGAAACATTTTAAAATGAAACATGTTAAAATGTAACATTTTATCATGTTAAAATGAAACATGTTAAAATGTAACATTTTATCATGTTAAAATGCAACATGTTAAAATGTAACATTTTATCATGTTAAAATGCAACATGTTAAAATGTAACATTTTATCATGTTAAAATGAAACATGTTAAAATGTAAGATTTTATCATGTTAAAATGAAACATGTAAAAATGTAACATTTTATCATGTTAAAATGAAACATGTAAAAATGTAACATTTTATCATGTTAAAATGAAACATGTTAAAATGTAACATTTTATGATGTTAAAATGAAACATGTTAAAATGTAACATTTTATCATGTTAAAATGCAACATGTTAAAATGTAACATATTAAAATGTAACATGTTAAAATGTAACATTTTTTAATGTAACATTTTTAAATGAAACATGTAAAAATGTAACATTTTATCATGTTAAAATGAAACAAGTTAAAATGTAACATTTTATTATATTAAAATGTAACATGTTAAAATGTAACATTTTATCATGTTAAAATGAAAAATGTTAAAATGTAACATTTTATCATGTTTAAATGAAACATGTAAAAATGTAACATTTTTAAATGTAACATTTTATCATGTTAAAATAAAACATGTAAAAATGTAACATTTTATCATGTTAAAATGCAACATGTTTAAATGTGACATATTAAAATGTAACATGTTAAAATGTAACATTTTATGATGTTAAAATGAAACATGTAAAATGTAACATTTTATTATGTTAAAATGCAACATGTTAAAATGCAACATGTTAAAATGTTACATTTTATCATGTTAAAATACAACATGTTAAAATGTAACATTTTATCATGTTAAAATGCAACATGTTTAAATGTGACATATTAAAATTTAACATGTTAAAATGTAACATTTTATGATGTTAAAATGAAAAATGTTAAAATGTAACATTTTATAATGTTTAAATGAAACATGTAAAAATGTAACATTTTTAAATTTAACATTTTATCATGTTAAAATGAAACATGTTAAAATGTAACATTTTATCATGTTAAAATGCAACATGTTAAAATGTAACATTTTATCATGTTAAAATGCAACATGTTAAAATGTAACATTTTATCATGTTAAAATGCAACATGTTAAAATGTAACATATTAAAATGTAACATGTTAAAATGTAACATTTTTTAATGTAACATTTTTAAATGAAACATGTTAAAATGTAACATTTTATCATGTTAAAATGTAACATATTAAAATGTAACATGTTCAAATGTAACATTTTAAAATGTAACATTTTATCATGTTAAATCGCAATATGTTAAAATGTAACATTTTATCATGTTAAAATGCAACATGTTAAAATGTAACATTTTACTATGTTAAAATGCAACATGTTAAAATGTAACATATTAAAATGTAACATGTTAAAATGTAACATTTTAAAATGTAACATTTTTAAATGAAACATGTTAAAATGTAACATTTTATCATGTTAAAATGAAACATGTTAAAATGTAACATTTTATCATGTTAAAATGCAACATGTTAAAATGTAACATTTTATCATGATAAAATGCAACATGTTAAAATGTAACATTTTATCATGTTAAAATGCAACATGTTAAAATGTAACATTTTAAAATGTAACATTTTAAAATGAAACATGTTAAAATGTAACATTTTATCATGTTAAAATGCAACATGTTAAAATGTAACATTTTATCATGTTAAAATGCAACATGTTAAAATGTAACATTTTATCATGTTAAAATGCAACATGTTAAAATGTAACATATTAAAATGTAACATGTTAAAATGTAACATTTTTTAATGTAACATTTTTAAATGAAACATGTTAAAATGTAACATTTTAAAATGTAACATTTCAAAATGAAACATGTTAAAATGTAACATTTTATCATGTTAAAATGCAACATGTTAAAATGTTGCATTTTAACATGATAAAATGTTACATTTTAACATGTTGCATTTTTACATGATAAAATGTTACATTTTAACATGTTGCATTTTAACATGATAAAATGTTACATTTTAACATGTTGCATTTTAACATGATAAAATGTTACGTTTTAACATGTTGCATTTTAACATGATAAAATGTTACATTATAACATGTTTCAATTTAACATGATAAAATGTTACATTTTAACATGTTACATTTTTATATGTTACATTTTAACATGTTGCATTTTAACATGATAAAATGTTACATTTTAACATGTTGCATTTTAACATGATAAAATGTTACATTTTAACATGTTTCATTTTAACATGATAAAATGTTACATTTTAACATGTTGCATTTTAACATGATAAAATGTTACATTTTAACATGTTTCATTTTAACATGATAAAATGTTACATTTAAACATGTTTCATTTTAACATGATAAAATGTTACATTTTAACATGTTTCATTTTAACATGATAAAATGTTACATTTAAACATGTTTCATTTTAACATGATAAAATTTTACATTTTAACATGTTTCATTTTAACATGATAAAATGTTACATTTTAACATGTTTCATTTTAACATGATAAAATGTTACATTTTAACATGTTTCATTTTAACATGATAAAATGTTACATTTTAACATGTTGCATTTTAACATGATAAAATGTTACATTTTAACTTGTTTCATTTTAACATGATAAAATGTTACATTTTTACATGTTTCATTTAAAAATGTTACATTAAAAAATGTTACATTTTAACATGTTACATTTTAATATGTTACATTTTAACATGTTGCATTTTAACATGATAAAATGTTACATTTTAACATGTTGCATTTTAACATGATAAAATGTTACATTTTAACATGTTGCATTTTAACATGATAAAATGTTACATTTTAACATGTTTCATTTTAACATGATAAAATGTTACATTTAAAAATGTTACATTTTTACATGTTTCATTTAAACATGATAAAATGTTACATTTTAACATTTTTCATTTTAACATGATAAAATGTTACATTTTAACATGTTACATTTTAATATGTTACATTTTAACATGATAAAATGTTACATTTTAACATGTTTCATTTAAAAATGTTACATTTTAACATGTTACATTTTAATATGTTACATTTTAACATGTTGCATTTTAACATGATAAAATGTTACATTTTAACATGTTGCATTTTAACATGATAAAATGTTACATTTTAACATGTTGCATTTTAACATGATAAAATGTTACATTTTAACATGTTGCATTTTAACATGATAAAATGTTACATTTTAACATGTTTCATTTTAAAATGTTACATTTTAAAATGTTACATTTTAACATGTTGCATTTTAACATGATAAAATGTTACATTTTAACATGTTGCATTTTAACATGATAAAATGTTACATTTTAACATGTTGCATTTTAACATGATAAAATGTTACATTTTAACATGTTTCATTTTAACATGATAAAATGTTACATTTTAACATGTTTCATTTAAAAATGTTACATTTTAAAATGTTACATTTTAACATGTTACATTTTAATATGTTACATTTTAACATGTTGCATTTTAACATGATAAAATGTTACATTTTAACATATTGCGATTTAACATGATAAAATGTTACATTTTAAAATGTTACATTTGAACATGTTACATTTTAATATGTTACATTTTAACATGATAAAATGTTACATTTTAACATGTTTCATTTAAAAATGTTACATTAAAAAATGTTACATTTTAACATGTTACATTTTAATATGTTACATTTTAACATGTTGCATTTTAACATGATAAAATGTTACATTTTAACATGTTGCATTTTAACATGATAAAATGTTACATTTTAACATGTTGCATTTTAACATGATAAAATGTTACATTTTAACATGTTTCATTTTAACATGATAAAATGTTAAATTTAAAAATAAAAAGTTAAAATGCAACATGTTAAAATGTAACATATTAAAATGTAACATGTTAAAATGTAACATTTTTTAATGTAACATTTTTAAATGAAACATGTAAAAATGTAACATTTTATCATGTTAAAATGAAACAAGTTAAAATGTAACATTTTATCATGTTAAAATGCAACATGTTAAAATGTAACATTTTATCATGTTAAAATGAAACATGTTAAAATGTAACATTTTATCATGTTAAAATGAAACATGTTAAAATGTAACATTTTATCATGTTAAAATGAAACATGTTAAAATGTAAAATTTTATCATGTTAAAATGAAACATGTTAAAATGTAACATTTTATCATGTTAAAATGAAACATGTTAAAATGTAACATTTTATCATGTTAAAATGAAACATGTTTAAATGTAACATTTTATCATGTTAAAATGAAACATGTTAAAATGTAACATTTTATCATGTTAAAATGCAACATGTTAAAATGTAACATTTTATCATGTTAAAATGAAACATGTTAAAATGTAACATTTTATCATGTTAAAATGCAACATGTTAAAATGTAACATTTTATCATGTTAAAATGCATCATGTTAAAATGTAACATATAAAAATGTAACATGTTAAAATGTAACATTTTATCATGTTAAATTGAAACATGTTATAATGTAACATTTTATCATGTTAAAATGCAACATGTTAAAATGTAACATTTTATCATGTTAAAATGCAACATGTTAAAATGTAACATTTTATCATGTTAAAATGCAACATGTTAAAATGTAACATTTTATCATGTAAAAATGCAACATGTTAAAATGTAACATTTTATCATGTTAAAATGCAACATGTTAAAATGCAACATGTTAAAATGTAACATTTTATCATGTTAAAATGCAACATGTTAAAATGTAACATATTAAAATGTAACATGTTAAAATGTAACATTTTAAAATGTAACATTTTAAAATGAAACATGTTAAAATGTAACATTTTATCATGTTAAAATGAAACATGTTAAAATGTAACATTTTATCATGTTAAAATGCAACATGTTAAAATGTAACATTTTATCATGTTAAAATGCAACATGTTAAAATGTAACATTTTATCATGTTAAAATGAAACATGTTAAAATGTAAGATTTTATCATGTTAAAATGAAACATGTAAAAATGTAACATTTTATCATGTTAAAATGAAACATGTAAAAATGTAACATTTTATCATGTTAAAATGAAACATGTTAAAATGTAACATTTTATGATGTTAAAATGAAACATGTTAAAATGTAACATTTTATCATGTTAAAATAAAACATGTAAAAATGTAACATTTTATCATGTTAAAATGCAACATGTTTAAATGTGACATATTAAAATGTAACATGTTAAAATGTAACATTTTATGATGTTAAAATGAAACATGTAAAATGTAACATTTTATTATGTTAAAATGCAACATGTTAAAATGCAACATGTTAAAATGTTACATTTTATCATGTTAAAATACAACATGTTAAAATGTAACATTTTATCATGTTAAAATGCAACATGTTTAAATGTGACATATTAAAATTTAACATGTTAAAATGTAACATTTTATGATGTTAAAATGAAAAATGTTAAAATGTAACATTTTATAATGTTTAAATGAAACATGTAAAAATGTAACATTTTTAAATTTAACATTTTATCATGTTAAAATGAAACATGTTAAAATGTAACATTTTATCATGTTAAAATGCAACATGTTAAAATGTAACATTTTATCATGTTAAAATGCAACATGTTAAAATGTAACATTTTATCATGTTAAAATGCAACATGTTAAAATGTAACATATTAAAATGTAACATGTTAAAATGTAACATTTTTTAATGTAACATTTTTAAATGAAACATGTTAAAATGTAACATTTTATCATGTTAAAATGTAACATATTAAAATGTAACATGTTCAAATGTAACATTTTAAAATGTAACATTTTATCATGTTAAATCGCAATATGTTAAAATGTAACATTTTATCATGTTAAAATGCAACATGTTAAAATGTAACATTTTACTATGTTAAAATGCAACATGTTAAAATGTAACATATTAAAATGTAACATGTTAAAATGTAACATTTTAAAATGTAACATTTTTAAATGAAACATGTTAAAATGTAACATTTTATCATGTTAAAATGAAACATGTTAAAATGTAACATTTTATCATGTTAAAATGCAACATGTTAAAATGTAACATTTTATCATGATAAAATGCAACATGTTAAAATGTAACATTTTATCATGTTAAAATGCAACATGTTAAAATGTAACATTTTAAAATGTAACATTTTAAAATGAAACATGTTAAAATGTAACATTTTATCATGTTAAAATGCAACATGTTAAAATGTAACATTTTATCATGTTAAAATGCAACATGTTAAAATGTAACATTTTATCATGTTAAAATGCAACATGTTAAAATGTAACATATTAAAATGTAACATGTTAAAATGTAACATTTTTTAATGTAACATTTTTAAATGAAACATGTTAAAATGTAACATTTTAAAATGTAACATTTTAAAATGAAACATGTTAAAATGTAACATTTTATCATGTTAAAATGCAACATGTTAAAATGTTGCATTTTAACATGATAAAATGTTACATTTTAACATGTTGCATTTTTACATGATAAAATGTTACATTTTAACATGTTGCATTTTAACATGATAAAATGTTACATTTTAACATGTTGCATTTTAACATGATAAAATGTTACGTTTTAACATGTTGCATTTTAACATGATAAAATGTTACATTATAACATGTTTCAATTTAACATGATAAAATGTTACATTTTAACATGTTACATTTTTATATGTTACATTTTAACATGTTGCATTTTAACATGATAAAATGTTACATTTTAACATGTTGCATTTTAACATGATAAAATGTTACATTTTAACATGTTTCATTTTAACATGATAAAATGTTACATTTTAACATGTTGCATTTTAACATGATAAAATGTTACATTTTAACATGTTTCATTTTAACATGATAAAATGTTACATTTAAACATGTTTCATTTTAACATGATAAAATGTTACATTTTAACATGTTTCATTTTAACATGATAAAATGTTACATTTAAACATGTTTCATTTTAACATGATAAAATTTTACATTTTAACATGTTTCATTTTAACATGATAAAATGTTACATTTTAACATGTTTCATTTTAACATGATAAAATGTTACATTTTAACATGTTTCATTTTAACATGATAAAATGTTACATTTTAACATGTTGCATTTTAACATGATAAAATGTTACATTTTAACTTGTTTCATTTTAACATGATAAAATGTTACATTTTTACATGTTTCATTTAAAAATGTTACATTAAAAAATGTTACATTTTAACATGTTACATTTTAATATGTTACATTTTAACATGTTGCATTTTAACATGATAAAATGTTACATTTTAACATGTTGCATTTTAACATGATAAAATGTTACATTTTAACATGTTGCATTTTAACATGATAAAATGTTACATTTTAACATGTTTCATTTTAACATGATAAAATGTTACATTTAAAAATGTTACATTTTTACATGTTTCATTTAAACATGATAAAATGTTACATTTTAACATTTTTCATTTTAACATGATAAAATGTTACATTTTAACATGTTACATTTTAATATGTTACATTTTAACATGATAAAATGTTACATTTTAACATGTTTCATTTAAAAATGTTACATTTTAACATGTTACATTTTAATATGTTACATTTTAACATGTTGCATTTTAACATGATAAAATGTTACATTTTAACATGTTGCATTTTAACATGATAAAATGTTACATTTTAACATGTTGCATTTTAACATGATAAAATGTTACATTTTAACATGTTGCATTTTAACATGATAAAATGTTACATTTTAACATGTTTCATTTTAAAATGTTACATTTTAAAATGTTACATTTTAACATGTTGCATTTTAACATGATAAAATGTTACATTTTAACATGTTGCATTTTAACATGATAAAATGTTACATTTTAACATGTTGCATTTTAACATGATAAAATGTTACATTTTAACATGTTTCATTTTAACATGATAAAATGTTACATTTTAACATGTTTCATTTAAAAATGTTACATTTTAAAATGTTACATTTTAACATGTTACATTTTAATATGTTACATTTTAACATGTTGCATTTTAACATGATAAAATGTTACATTTTAACATATTGCGATTTAACATGATAAAATGTTACATTTTAAAATGTTACATTTGAACATGTTACATTTTAATATGTTACATTTTAACATGATAAAATGTTACATTTTAACATGTTTCATTTAAAAATGTTACATTAAAAAATGTTACATTTTAACATGTTACATTTTAATATGTTACATTTTAACATGTTGCATTTTAACATGATAAAATGTTACATTTTAACATGTTGCATTTTAACATGATAAAATGTTACATTTTAACATGTTGCATTTTAACATGATAAAATGTTACATTTTAACATGTTTCATTTTAACATGATAAAATGTTAAATTTAAAAATAAAAAGTTAAAATGCAACATGTTAAAATGTAACATATTAAAATGTAACATGTTAAAATGTAACATTTTTTAATGTAACATTTTTAAATGAAACATGTAAAAATGTAACATTTTATCATGTTAAAATGAAACAAGTTAAAATGTAACATTTTATCATGTTAAAATGCAACATGTTAAAATGTAACATTTTATCATGTTAAAATGAAACATGTTAAAATGTAACATTTTATCATGTTAAAATGAAACATGTTAAAATGTAACATTTTATCATGTTAAAATGAAACATGTTAAAATGTAAAATTTTATCATGTTAAAATGAAACATGTTAAAATGTAACATTTTATCATGTTAAAATGAAACATGTTAAAATGTAACATTTTATCATGTTAAAATGAAACATGTTTAAATGTAACATTTTATCATGTTAAAATGAAACATGTTAAAATGTAAAATTTTATCATGTTAAAATGAAACATGTTAAAATGTAACATTTTATCATGTTAAAATGAAACATGTTAAAATGTAACATTTTATCATGTTAAAATGAAACATGTTTAAATGTAACATTTTATCATGTTAAAATGAAACATGTTAAAATGTAACATTTTATCATGTTAAAATGAAACATGTAAAAATGTAACATTTTATCATGTTAAAATGAAACATGTTAAAATGTAACATTTTATCATGTTAAAATGCAACATGTTAAAATGTAACATTTTATCATGTTAAAATGCATCATGTTAAAATGTAACATATAAAAATGTAACATGTTAAAATGTAACATTTTATCATGTTAAATTGAAACATGTTATAATGTAACATTTTATCATGTTAAAATGCAACATGTTAAAATGTAACATTTTATCATGTTAAAATGCAACATGTTAAAATGTAACATTTTATCATGTTAAAATGCAACATGTTAAAATGTAACATTTTATCATGTAAAAATGCAACATGTTAAAATGTAAGATTTTATCATGTTAAAATGAAACATGTAAAAATGTAACATTTTATCATGTTAAAATGAAACATGTAAAAATGTAACATTTTATCATGTTAAAATGAAACATGTTAAAATGTAACATTTTATCATGTTAAAATGCAACATGTTAAAATGTAACATTTTATCATGTTAAAATGCATCATGTTAAAATGTAACATATAAAAATGTAACATGTTAAAATGTAACATTTTATCATGTTAAATTGAAACATGTTATAATGTAACATTTTATCATGTTAAAATGCAACATGTTAAAATGTAACATTTTATCATGTTAAAATGCAACATGTTAAAATGTAACATTTTATCATGTTAAAATGCAACATGTTAAAATGTAACATTTTATCATGTAAAAATGCAACATGTTAAAATGTAAGATTTTATCATGTTAAAATGCAACATGTTAAAATGTAACATTTTATCATGTTAAAATGCAACATGTTAAAATGTAACATTTTAAAATGTAACATTTTAAAATGAAACATGTTAAAATGTAACATTTTATCATGTTAAAATGCAACATGTTAAAATGTAACATTTTATCATGTTAAAATGCAACATGTTAAAATGTAACATTTTATCATGTTAAAATGCAACATGTTAAAATGTAACATATTAAAATGTAACATGTTAAAATGTAACATTTTTTAATGTAACATTTTTAAATGAAACATGTTAAAATGTAACATTTTAAAATGTAACATTTTAAAATGAAACATGTTAAAATGTAACATTTTATCATGTTAAAATGCAACATGTTAAAATGTTGCATTTTAACATGATAAAATGTTACATTTTAACATGTTGCATTTTTACATGATAAAATGTTACATTTTAACATGTTGCATTTTAACATGATAAAATGTTACATTTTAACATGTTGCATTTTAACATGATAAAATGTTACGTTTTAACATGTTGCATTTTAACATGATAAAATGTTACATTATAACATGTTTCAATTTAACATGATAAAATGTTACATTTTAACATGTTACATTTTTATATGTTACATTTTAACATGTTGCATTTTAACATGATAAAATGTTACATTTTAACATGTTGCATTTTAACATGATAAAATGTTACATTTTAACATGTTTCATTTTAACATGATAAAATGTTACATTTTAACATGTTGCATTTTAACATGATAAAATGTTACATTTTAACATGTTTCATTTTAACATGATAAAATGTTACATTTAAACATGTTTCATTTTAACATGATAAAATGTTACATTTTAACATGTTTCATTTTAACATGATAAAATGTTACATTTAAACATGTTTCATTTTAACATGATAAAATTTTACATTTTAACATGTTTCATTTTAACATGATAAAATGTTACATTTTAACATGTTTCATTTTAACATGATAAAATGTTACATTTTAACATGTTTCATTTTAACATGATAAAATGTTACATTTTAACATGTTGCATTTTAACATGATAAAATGTTACATTTTAACTTGTTTCATTTTAACATGATAAAATGTTACATTTTTACATGTTTCATTTAAAAATGTTACATTAAAAAATGTTACATTTTAACATGTTACATTTTAATATGTTACATTTTAACATGTTGCATTTTAACATGATAAAATGTTACATTTTAACATGTTGCATTTTAACATGATAAAATGTTACATTTTAACATGTTGCATTTTAACATGATAAAATGTTACATTTTAACATGTTTCATTTTAACATGATAAAATGTTACATTTAAAAATGTTACATTTTTACATGTTTCATTTAAACATGATAAAATGTTACATTTTAACATTTTTCATTTTAACATGATAAAATGTTACATTTTAACATGTTACATTTTAATATGTTACATTTTAACATGATAAAATGTTACATTTTAACATGTTTCATTTAAAAATGTTACATTTTAACATGTTACATTTTAATATGTTACATTTTAACATGTTGCATTTTAACATGATAAAATGTTACATTTTAACATGTTGCATTTTAACATGATAAAATGTTACATTTTAACATGTTGCATTTTAACATGATAAAATGTTACATTTTAACATGTTGCATTTTAACATGATAAAATGTTACATTTTAACATGTTTCATTTTAAAATGTTACATTTTAAAATGTTACATTTTAACATGTTGCATTTTAACATGATAAAATGTTACATTTTAACATGTTGCATTTTAACATGATAAAATGTTACATTTTAACATGTTGCATTTTAACATGATAAAATGTTACATTTTAACATGTTTCATTTTAACATGATAAAATGTTACATTTTAACATGTTTCATTTAAAAATGTTACATTTTAAAATGTTACATTTTAACATGTTACATTTTAATATGTTACATTTTAACATGTTGCATTTTAACATGATAAAATGTTACATTTTAACATATTGCGATTTAACATGATAAAATGTTACATTTTAAAATGTTACATTTGAACATGTTACATTTTAATATGTTACATTTTAACATGATAAAATGTTACATTTTAACATGTTTCATTTAAAAATGTTACATTAAAAAATGTTACATTTTAACATGTTACATTTTAATATGTTACATTTTAACATGTTGCATTTTAACATGATAAAATGTTACATTTTAACATGTTGCATTTTAACATGATAAAATGTTACATTTTAACATGTTGCATTTTAACATGATAAAATGTTACATTTTAACATGTTTCATTTTAACATGATAAAATGTTAAATTTAAAAATAAAAAGTTAAAATGCAACATGTTAAAATGTAACATATTAAAATGTAACATGTTAAAATGTAACATTTTTTAATGTAACATTTTTAAATGAAACATGTAAAAATGTAACATTTTATCATGTTAAAATGAAACAAGTTAAAATGTAACATTTTATCATGTTAAAATGCAACATGTTAAAATGTAACATTTTATCATGTTAAAATGAAACATGTTAAAATGTAACATTTTATCATGTTAAAATGAAACATGTTAAAATGTAACATTTTATCATGTTAAAATGAAACATGTTAAAATGTAAAATTTTATCATGTTAAAATGAAACATGTTAAAATGTAACATTTTATCATGTTAAAATGAAACATGTTAAAATGTAACATTTTATCATGTTAAAATGAAACATGTTTAAATGTAACATTTTATCATGTTAAAATGAAACATGTTAAAATGTAAAATTTTATCATGTTAAAATGAAACATGTTAAAATGTAACATTTTATCATGTTAAAATGAAACATGTTAAAATGTAACATTTTATCATGTTAAAATGAAACATGTTTAAATGTAACATTTTATCATGTTAAAATGAAACATGTTAAAATGTAACATTTTATCATGTTAAAATGAAACATGTAAAAATGTAACATTTTATCATGTTAAAATGAAACATGTTAAAATGTAACATTTTATCATGTTAAAATGCAACATGTTAAAATGTAACATTTTATCATGTTAAAATGCATCATGTTAAAATGTAACATATAAAAATGTAACATGTTAAAATGTAACATTTTATCATGTTAAATTGAAACATGTTATAATGTAACATTTTATCATGTTAAAATGCAACATGTTAAAATGTAACATTTTATCATGTTAAAATGCAACATGTTAAAATGTAACATTTTATCATGTTAAAATGCAACATGTTAAAATGTAACATTTTATCATGTAAAAATGCAACATGTTAAAATGTAAGATTTTATCATGTTAAAATGAAACATGTAAAAATGTAACATTTTATCATGTTAAAATGAAACATGTAAAAATGTAACATTTTATCATGTTAAAATGAAACATGTTAAAATGTAACATTTTATCATGTTAAAATGCAACATGTTAAAATGTAACATTTTATCATGTTAAAATGCATCATGTTAAAATGTAACATATAAAAATGTAACATGTTAAAATGTAACATTTTATCATGTTAAATTGAAACATGTTATAATGTAACATTTTATCATGTTAAAATGCAACATGTTAAAATGTAACATTTTATCATGTTAAAATGCAACATGTTAAAATGTAACATTTTATCATGTTAAAATGCAACATGTTAAAATGTAACATTTTATCATGTAAAAATGCAACATGTTAAAATGTAAGATTTTATCATGTTAAAATGAAACATGTAAAAATGTAACATTTTATCATGTTAAAATGAAACATGTAAAAATGTAACATTTTATCATGTTAAAATGAAACATGTTAAAATGTAACATTTTATGATGTTAAAATGAAACATGTTAAAATGTAACATTTTATCATGTTAAAATGCAACATGTTAAAATGCAACATGTTAAAATGTAACATTTTATCATGTTAAAATGCAACATGTTAAAATGTAACATATTAAAATGTAACATGTTAAAATGTAACATTTTAAAATGTAACATTTTAAAATGAAACATGTTAAAATGTAACATTTTATCATGTTAAAATGAAACATGTTAAAATGTAACATTTTATCATGTTAAAATGCAACATGTTAAAATGTAACATTTTATCATGTTAAAATGCAACATGTTAAAATGTAACATTTTATCATGTTAAAATGAAACATGTTAAAATGTAACATTTTATCATGTTAAAATGAAACATGTTAAAATGTAAGATTTTATCATGTTAAAATGAAACATGTAAAAATGTAACATTTTATCATGTTAAAATGAAACATGTAAAAATGTAACATTTTATCATGTTAAAATGAAACATGTTAAAATGTAACATTTTATGATGTTAAAATGAAACATGTTAAAATGTAACATTTTATCATGTTAAAATAAAACATGTAAAAATGTAACATTTTATCATGTTAAAATGCAACATGTTTAAATGTGACATATTAAAATGTAACATGTTAAAATGTAACATTTTATGATGTTAAAATGAAACATGTAAAATGTAACATTTTATTATGTTAAAATGCAACATGTTAAAATGCAACATGTTAAAATGTTACATTTTATCATGTTAAAATACAACATGTTAAAATGTAACATTTTATCATGTTAAAATGCAACATGTTTAAATGTGACATATTAAAATTTAACATGTTAAAATGTAACATTCTATGATGTTAAAATGAAAAATGTTAAAATGTAACATTTTATAATGTTTAAATGAAACATGTAAAAATGTAACATTTTTAAATTTAACATTTTATCATGTTAAAATGAAACATGTTAAAATGTAACATTTTATCATGTTAAAATGCAACATGTTAAAATGTAACATTTTATCATGTTAAAATGCAACATGTTAAAATGTAACATTTTATCATGTTAAAATGCAACATGTTAAAATGTAACATATTAAAATGTAACATGTTAAAATGTAACATTTTTTAATGTAACATTTTTAAATGAAACATGTTAAAATGTAACATTTTATCATGTTAAAATGTAACATATTAAAATGTAACATGTTCAAATGTAACATTTTAAAATGTAACATTTTATCATGTTAAATCGCAATATGTTAAAATGTAACATTTTATCATGTTAAAATGCAACATGTTAAAATGTAACATATTAAAATGTAACATGTTAAAATGTAACATTTTAAAATGTAACATTTTTAAATGAAACATGTTAAAATGTAACATTTTATCATGTTAAAATGAAACATGTTAAAATGTAACATTTTATCATGTTAAAATGCAACATGTTAAAATGTAACATTTTATCATGTTAAAATGCAACATGTTAAAATGTAACATTTTATCATGTTAAAATGCAACATGTTAAAATGTAACATTTTAAAATGTAACATTTTAAAATGAAACATGTTAAAATGTAACATTTTATCATGTTAAAATGCAACATGTTAAAATGTAACATTTTATCATGTTAAAATGCAACATGTTAAAATGTAACATTTTATCATGTTAAAATGCAACATGTTAAAATGTAACATTTTATCATGTTAAAATGCAACATGTTAAAATGTAACATATTAAAATGTAACATGTTAAAATGTAACATTTTTAAATGAAACATGTTAAAATGTAACATTTTATCATGTTAAAATGTAACATATTAAAATGTAACATGTTAAAATGTAACATTTTATCATGTTAAAATGAAAAATGTTAAAATGTAACATTTTATCATGTTTAAATGAAACATGTAAAAATGTAACATTTTTAAATGTAACATTTTATCATGTTAAAATGAAACATGTTAAAATGTAACATTTTATCATGTTAAAATGCAACATGTTAAAATGTAACATTTTATCATGTTAAAATGCAACATGTTAAAATGTAACATTTTATCATGTTAAAATGCAACATGTTAAAATGTAACATATTAAAATGTAACATGTTAAAATGTAACATTTTTTAATGTAACATTTTTAAATGAAACATGTAAAAATGTAACATTTTATCATGTTAAAATGAAACAAGTTAAAATGTAACATTTTATCATGTTAAAATGCAACATGTTAAAATGTAACATTTTATCATGTTAAAATGAAACATGTTAAAATGTAACATTTTATCATGTTAAAATGAAACATGTTAAAATGTAACATTTTATCATGTTAAAATGAAACATGTTAAAATGTAAAATTTTATCATGTTAAAATGAAACATGTTTAAATGTAACATTTTATCATGTTAAAATGAAACATGTTAAAATGTAACATTTTATCATGTTAAAATGAAACATGTTTAAATGTAACATTTTATCATGTTAAAATGAAACATGTTAAAATGTAACATTTTATCATGTTAAAATGCAACATGTTAAAATGTAACATTTTATCATGTTAAAATGAAACATGTTAAAATGTAACATTTTATCATGTTAAAATGCAACATGTTAAAATGTAACATTTTATCATGTTAAAATGCAACATGTTAAAATGTAACATATAAAAATGTAACATGTTAAAATGTAACATTTTATCATGTTAAATTGAAACATGTTATAATGTAACATTTTATCATGTTAAAATGCAACATGTTAAAACGTAACATTTTATCATGTTAAAATGCAACATGTTAAAATGTAACATTTTATCATGTTAAAATGCAACATGTTAAAATGTAACATTTTATCATGTAAAAATGCAACATGTTAAAATGTAACATTTTATCATGTTAAAATGCAACATGTTAAAATGCAACATGTTAAAATGTAACATTTTATCATGTTAAAATGCAACATGTTAAAATGTAACATATTAAAATGTAACATGTTAAAATGTAACATTTTATGATGTTAAAATGAAAAATGTTAAAATGTAACATTTTATCATGTTTAAATGAAACATGTAAAAATGTAACATTTTTTAATGTAACATTTTATCATGTTAAAATGAAACATGTTAAAATGTAACATTTTATCATGTTAAAATGCAACATGTTAAAATGTAACATATTAAAATGTAACATGTTAAAATGTAACATTTTAAAATGTAACATTTTAAAATGAAACATGTTAAAATGTAACATTTTATCATGTTAAAATGAAACATGTTAAAATGTAACATTTTATCATGTTAAAATGCAACATGTTAAAATGTAACATTTTATCATGTTAAAATGCAACATGTTAAAATGTAACATTTTATCATGTTAAAATGAAACATGTTAAAATGTAAGATTTTATCATGTTAAAATGAAACATGTAAAAATGTAACATTTTATCATGTTAAAATGAAACATGTAAAAATGTAACATTTTATCATGTTAAAATGAAACATGTTAAAATGTAACATTTTATGATGTTAAAATGAAACATGTTAAAATGTAACATTTTATCATGTTAAAATGCAACATGTTAAAATGTAACATATTAAAATGTAACATGTTAAAATGTAACATTTTTTAATGTAACATTTTTAAATGAAACATGTAAAAATGTAACATTTTATCATGTTAAAATGAAACAAGTTAAAATGTAACATTTTATCATATTAAAATGTAACATGTTAAAATGTAACATTTTATCATGTTAAAATGAAAAATGTTAAAATGTAACATTTTATCATGTTTAAATGAAACATGTAAATATGTAACATTTTTAAATGTAACATTTTATCATGTTAAAATAAAACATGTAAAAATGTAACATTTTATCATGTTAAAATGCAACATGTTTAAATGTGACATATTAAAATGTAACATGTTAAAATGTAACATTTTATGATGTTAAAATGAAACATGTAAAATGTAACATTTTATTATGTTAAAATGCAACATGTTAAAATGCAACATGTTAAAATGTTACATTTTATCATGTTAAAATACAACATGTTAAAATGTAACATTTTATCATGTTAAAATGCAACATGTTTAAATGTGACATATTAAAATTTAACATGTTAAAATGTAACATTTTATGATGTTAAAATGAAAAATGTTAAAATGTAACATTTTATAATGTTTAAATGAAACATGTAAAAATGTAACATTTTTAAATTTAACATTTTATCATGTTAAAATGAAACATGTTAAAATGTAACATTTTATCATGTTAAAATGCAACATGTTAAAATGTAACATTTTATCATGTTAAAATGCAACATGTTAAAATGTAACATTTTATCATGTTAAAATGCAACATGTTAAAATGTAACATATTAAAATGTAACATGTTAAAATGTAACATTTTTTAATGTAACATTTTTAAATGAAACATGTTAAAATGTAACATTTTATCATGTTAAAATGTAACATATTAAAATGTAACATGTTCAAATGTAACATTTTAAAATGTAACATTTTATCATGTTAAATCGCAATATGTTAAAATGTAACATTTTATCATGTTAAAATGCAACATGTTAAAATGTAACATTTTACTATGTTAAAATGCAACATGTTAAAATGTAACATATTAAAATGTAACATGTTAAAATGTAACATTTTAAAATGTAACATTTTTAAATGAAACATGTTAAAATGTAACATTTTATCATGTTAAAATGAAACATGTTAAAATGTAACATTTTATCATGTTAAAATGCAACATGTTAAAATGTAACATTTTATCATGATAAAATGCAACATGTTAAAATGTAACATTTTATCATGTTAAAATGCAACATGTTAAAATGTAACATTTTAAAATGTAACATTTTAAAATGAAACATGTTAAAATGTAACATTTTATCATGTTAAAATGCAACATGTTAAAATGTAACATTTTATCATGTTAAAATGCAACATGTTAAAATGTAACATTTTATCATGTTAAAATGCAACATGTTAAAATGTAACATATTAAAATGTAACATGTTAAAATGTAACATTTTTTAATGTAACATTTTTAAATGAAACATGTTAAAATGTAACATTTTATCATGTTAAAATGTAACATATTAAAATGTAACATGTTAAAATGTAACATTTTATCATGTTAAAATGAAAAATGTTAAAATGTAACATTTTATCATGTTTAAATGAAACATGTAAAAATGTAACATTTTTAAATGTAACATTTTATCATGTTAAAATGAAACATGTTAAAATGTAACATTTTATCATGTTAAAATGAAACATGTTAAAATGTAACATTTTATCATGTTAAAATGAAACATGTTAAAATGTAACATTTTATCATGTTAAAATGCAACATGTTAAAATGTAACATTTTATCATGTTAAAATGCAACATGTTATAATGTAACATTTTATCATGTTAAAATGCAACATGTTAAAATGTAACATATTAAAATGTAACATGTTAAAATGTAACATTTTTTAATGTAACATTTTTAAATGAAACATGTAAAAATGTAACATTTTATCATGTTAAAATGAAACAAGTTAAAATGTAACATTTTATCATGTTAAAATGCAACATGTTAAAATGTAACATTTTATCATGTTAAAATGAAACATGTTAAAATGTAACATTTTATCATGTTAAAATGAAACATGTTAAAATGTAACATTTTATCATGTTAAAATGAAACATGTTAAAATGTAAAATTTTATCATGTTAAAATGAAACATGTTAAAATGTAACATTTTATCATGTTAAAATGAAACATGTTAAAATGTAACATTTTATCATGTTAAAATGAAACTTGTTTAAATGTAACATTTTATCATGTTAAAATGAAACATGTTAAAATGTAACATTTTATCATGTTAAAATGCAACATGTTAAAATGTAACATTTTATCATGTTAAAATGAAACATGTTAAAATGTAACATTTTATCATGTTAAAATGCAACATGTTAAAATGTAACATTTTATCATGTTAAAATGCATCATGTTAAAATGTAACATATAAAAATGTAACATGTTAAAATGTAACATTTTATCATGTTAAATTGAAACATGTTATAATGTAACATTTTATCATGTTAAAATGCAACATGTTAAAATGTAACATTTTATCATGTTAAAATGCAACATGTTAAAATGTAACATTTTATCATGTTAAAATGCAACATGTTAAAATGTAACATTTTATCATGTAAAAATGCAACATGTTAAAATGTAACATTTTATCATGTTAAAATGCAACATGTTAAAATGCAACATGTTAAAATGTAACATTTTATCATGTTAAAATGCAACATGTTAAAATGTAACATATTAAAATGTAACATGTTAAAATGTAACATTTTAAAATGTAACATTTTAAAATGAAACATGTTAAAATGTAACATTTTATCATGTTAAAATGAAACATGTTAAAATGTAACATTTTATCATGTTAAAATGCAACATGTTAAAATGTAACATTTTATCATGTTAAAATGCAACATGTTAAAATGTAACATTTTATCATGTTAAAATGAAACATGTTAAAATGTAAGATTTTATCATGTTAAAATGAAACATGTAAAAATGTAACATTTTATCATGTTAAAATGAAACATGTAAAAATGTAACATTTTATCATGTTAAAATGAAACATGTTAAAATGTAACATTTTATGATGTTAAAATGAAACATGTTAAAATGTAACATTTTATCATGTTAAAATAAAACATGTAAAAATGTAACATTTTATCATGTTAAAATGCAACATGTTTAAATGTGACATATTAAAATGTAACATGTTAAAATGTAACATTTTATGATGTTAAAATGAAACATGTAAAATGTAACATTTTATTATGTTAAAATGCAACATGTTAAAATGCAACATGTTAAAATGTTACATTTTATCATGTTAAAATACAACATGTTAAAATGTAACATTTTATCATGTTAAAATGCAACATGTTTAAATGTGACATATTAAAATTTAACATGTTAAAATGTAACATTTTATGATGTTAAAATGAAAAATGTTAAAATGTAACATTTTATAATGTTTAAATGAAACATGTAAAAATGTAACATTTTTAAATTTAACATTTTATCATGTTAAAATGAAACATGTTAAAATGTAACATTTTATCATGTTAAAATGCAACATGTTAAAATGTAACATTTTATCATGTTAAAATGCAACATGTTAAAATGTAACATTTTATCATGTTAAAATGCAACATGTTAAAATGTAACATATTAAAATGTAACATGTTAAAATGTAACATTTTTTAATGTAACATTTTTAAATGAAACATGTTAAAATGTAACATTTTATCATGTTAAAATGTAACATATTAAAATGTAACATGTTCAAATGTAACATTTTAAAATGTAACATTTTATCATGTTAAATCGCAATATGTTAAAATGTAACATTTTATCATGTTAAAATGCAACATGTTAAAATGTAACATATTAAAATGTAACATGTTAAAATGTAACATTTTAAAATGTAACATTTTTAAATGAAACATGTTAAAATGTAACATTTTATCATGTTAAAATGAAACATGTTAAAATGTAACATTTTATCATGTTAAAATGCAACATGTTAAAATGTAACATTTTATCATGTTAAAATGCAACATGTTAAAATGTAACATTTTATCATGTTAAAATGCAACATGTTAAAATGTAACATTTTAAAATGTAACATTTTAAAATGAAACATGTTAAAATGTAACATTTTATCATGTTAAAATGCAACATGTTAAAATGTAACATTTTATCATGTTAAAATGCAACATGTTAAAATGTAACATTTTATCATGTTAAAATGCAACATGTTAAAATGTAACATATTAAAATGTAACATGTTAAAATGTAACATTTTTAAATGAAACATGTTAAAATGTAACATTTTATCATGTTAAAATGTAACATATTAAAATGTAACATGTTAAAATGTAACATTTTATCATGTTAAAATGAAAAATGTTAAAATGTAACATTTTATCATGTTTAAATGAAACATGTAAAAATGTAACATTTTTTAATGTAACATTTTATCATGTTAAAATAAAACATGTTAAAATGTAACATTTTATCATGTTAAAATGAAACATGTTAAAATGTAACATTTTATCATGTTAAAATGAAACATGTTAAAATGTAACATTTTATCATGTTAAAATGCAACATGTTAAAATGTAACATTTTATCATGTTAAAATGCAACATGTTAAAATGTAACATTTTATCATGTTAAAATGCAACATGTTAAAATGTAACATATTAAAATGTAACATGTTAAAATGTAACATTTTTTAATGTAACATTTTTAAATGAAACATGTAAAAATGTAACATTTTATCATGTTAAAATGAAACAAGTTAAAATGTAACATTTTATCATGTTAAAATGCAACATGTTAAAATGTAACATTTTATCATGTTAAAATGAAACATGTTAAAATGTAACATTTTATCATGTTAAAATGAAACATGTTAAAATGTAACATTTTATCATGTTAAAATGAAACATGTTAAAATGTAAAATTTTATCATGTTAAAATGAAACATGTTTAAATGTAACATTTTATCATGTTAAAATGAAACATGTTAAAATGTAACATTTTATCATGTTAAAATGAAACATGTTTAAATGTAACATTTTATTATGTTAAAATGAAACATGTTAAAATGTAACATTTTATCATGTTAAAATGCAACATGTTAAAATGTAACATTTTATCATGTTAAAATGAAACATGTTAAAATGTAACATTTTATCATGTTAAAATGCAACATGTTAAAATGTAACATTTTATCATGTTAAAATGCAACATGTTAAAATGTAACATATAAAAATGTAACATGTTAAAATGTAACATTTTATCATGTTAAATTGAAACATGTTATAATGTAACATTTTATCATGTTAAAATGCAACATGTTAAAACGTAACATTTTATCATGTTAAAATGCAACATGTTAAAATGTAACATTTTATCATGTTAAAATGCAACATGTTAAAATGTAACATTTTATCATGTAAAAATGCAACATGTTAAAATGTAACATTTTATCATGTTAAAATGCAACATATTAAAATGTAACATGTTAAAATGTAACATTTTATGATGTTAAAATGAAAAATGTTAAAATGTAACATTTTATCATGTTTAAATGAAACATGTAAAAATGTAACATTTTTTAATGTAACATTTTATCATGTTAAAATGAAACATGTTAAAATGTAACATTTTATCATGTTAAAATGCAACATGTTAAAATGTAACATATTAAAATGTAACATGTTAAAATGTAACATTTTAAAATGTAACATTTTAAAATGAAACATGTTAAAATGTAACATTTTATCATGTTAAAATGAAACATGTTAAAATGTAACATTTTATCATGTTAAAATGCAACATGTTAAAATGTAACATTTTATCATGTTAAAATGCAACATGTTAAAATGTAACATTTTATCATGTTAAAATGAAACATGTTAAAATGTAAGATTTTATCATGTTAAAATGAAACATGTAAAAATGTAACATTTTATCATGTTAAAATGAAACATGTAAAAATGTAACATTTTATCATGTTAAAATGAAACATGTTAAAATGTAACATTTTATGATGTTAAAATGAAACATGTTAAAATGTAACATTTTATCATGTTAAAATAAAACATGTTAAAATGTAACATTTTATCATGTTAAAATGCAACATGTTTAAATGTGACATATTAAAATGTAACATGTTAAAATGTAACAATTTATGATGTTAAAATGAAACATGTAAAATGTAACATTTTATTATGTTAAAATGCAACATGTTAAAATGCAACATGTTAAAATGTTACATTTTATCATGTTAAAATACAACATGTTAAAATGTAACATTTTATCATGTTAAAATGCAACATGTTTAAATGTGACATATTAAAATTTAACATGTTAAAATGTAACTTTTTATGATGTTAAAATGAAAAATGTTAAAATGTAACATTTTATAATGTTTAAATGAAACATGTAAAAATGTAACATTTTTAAATTTAACATTTTATCATGTTAAAATGAAACATGTTAAAATGTAACATTTTATCATGTTAAAATGCAACATGTTAAAATGTAACATTTTATCATGTTAAAATGCAACATGTTAAAATGTAACATTTTATCATGTTAAAATGCAACATGTTAAAATGTAACATATTAAAATGTAACATGTTAAAATGTAACATTTTTTAATGTAACATTTTTAAATGAAACATGTTAAAATGTAACATTTTATCATGTTAAAATGTAACATATTAAAATGTAACATGTTCAAATGTAACATTTTAAAATGTAACATTTTAAAATGAAACATGTTAAAATGTAACATTTTATCATGTTAAAATGCAACATGTTAAAATGTAACATTTTATCATGTTAAAATGCAACATGTTAAAATGTAACATTTTATCATGTTAAAATGCAACATGTTAAAATGTAACATATTAAAATGTAACATGTTAAAATGTAACATTTTTTAATGTAACATTTTTAAATGAAACATGTTAAAATGTAACATTTTATCATGTTAAAATGTAACATATTAAAATGTAACATGTTCAAATGTAACATTTTAAAATGTAACATTTTATCATGTTAAATCGCAATATGTTAAAATGTAACATTTTATCATGTTAAAATGCAACATGTTAAAATGTAACATTTTACTATGTTAAAATGCAACATGTTAAAATATAACATTTTATCATGTTAAAATGCAACATGTTAAAATGTAACATTTTAAAATGTAACATTTTAAAATGAAACATGTTAAAATGTAACGTTTTATCATGTTAAAATGCAACATGTTAAAATGTAACATTTTATCATGTTAAAATGAAACATGTTAACATGTAAGATTTTATCATGTTAAAATGAAACATGTTAAAATGTAACATTTTATGATGTTAAAATGAAAAATGTTAAAATGTAACATTTTATCATGTTTAAATGAAACATGTAAAAATGTAACATTTTTAAATTTAACATTTTATCATGTAAAAATGAAACATGTTAAAATGTAACATTTTATCATGTTAAAATGCAACATGTTAAAATGTAACATTTTATCATGTTAAAATGCAACATGTTAAAATGTAACATTTTATCATGTTAAAATGCAACATGTTAAAATGTAACATTTTAAAATGTAACATTTTATCATGTTAAAATGCAACATGTTAAAATGTAACATTTTATCATGTTAAAATGCAACATGTTAAAATGTAACATATTAAAATATAACATGTTAAAATGTAACATTTTTTAATGTAACATTTTTAAATGAAACATGTTAAAATGTAACATTTTATCATGTTAAAATGAAACAAGTTAAAATGTAACATTTTATCATGTTAAAATGCAACATGTTAAAATGTAACATTTTATCATGTTAAAATGCAACTTGTTAAAAAGTAACATTTTATCATGTTAAAATGAAACATGTTAAAATGTAAGATTTTATCATGTTAAAATGAAACATGTTAAAATGTAACATTTTATCATGTTAAAATGAAACATGTTAAAATGTAACATTTTATCATGTTAAAATGAAACATGTTAAAATGTAATATTTATCATGTTAAAATGAAACATGTTAAAATGTAACATTTTATCATGTTAAAATGAAACATGTTAAAATGTAACATTTTATCATGTTAAAATGAAACATGTTAAATTGTAACATTTTATCATGTTAAAATGCAACATGTTAAAATGTAACATTTTATCATGTTAAAATGAAACATGTTAAAATGTAACATTTTATCATGTTAAAATGCAACATGTTAAAATGTAACATTTTATCATGTTAAAATGCAACATGTTAAAATGTAACATGTTAAAATGAAACATGTTAAAATGTAACATTTTATCATGTTAAAATGAAACGTTAAAATGTAACATTTTATCATGTTAAAATGAAACATGTTAAAATGTAACATTTTATCATGTTAAAATGAAACATGTTAAAATGTAACATTTTATCATGTTAAAATGCAACATGTTAAAATGTAACATTTTATCATGTTAAAATGCAACATGTTAAAATGTAACATTTTAAATTGTAACATTTTTAAATGAAACATGTTAAAATGTAACATTTTATCATGTTAAAATGAAACATGTTAAAATGTAACATTTTATCATGTTAAAATGCAACATGTTAAAATGTAACATTTTATCATGTTGAAATACATGTTAAAATGTAACATTTTATCATGTTAAAATGCAACATGTTAAAATGTAACATTTTATCATGTTAAAATGCAACATGTTAAAATGTAACATATTAAAATGTAACATGTTAAAATGTAACATTTTAAAATGAAACATGTTAAAATGTAACATATTATCATGTTAAAATGAAACATGTTAAAATGTAACATTTTATCATGTTAAAATGCAACATGTTAAAATGTAACATTTTATCATGTTAAAATGCAAAATGTTAAAATGTAACATATTAAAATGTAACATGTTCAAATGTAACATTTTAAAATGTAACATTTTATCATGTTAAAATGCAACATGTTAAAATGTAACATTTTTATCATGTTAAAATGCAACATGTAAAAATGTAACATTTTATCATGTTAAAATGCAACATGTTAAAATGTAACATTTTATCATGTTAAAATGCAACATGTTAAAATGTAACATTTTATCATGTTAAAATGAAACATGTTAAAATGTAACATTTTATCATGTTAAAATGAAACATGTTAAAATGTAACATTTTATCATGTTAAAATGCAACATGTTAAAATGTAACATTTTATCATGTTAAAATGCAACATGATAAAATGTAACATATTAAAATGTAACATGTTCAAATGTAACATTTTAAAATGTAACATTTTAAAATTTAACATTTTAAAATGTAACATTTTATCATGTTAAAATGCAACATGTTAAAATGTAACATTTTATCATGTTAAAATGCAACATGTTAAAATGTAACGTATTAAAATGTAACATGTTAAATGTAACATTTTAAAATTTAACATTTTTAAATGTAACATTTTAAAATGTAACATTTTAAAATGAAAAAATGTTAAAATGTAACATTTTATCATGTTAAAATGCAACATGTTAAAGTGTAACATTTTATAATGTAAAATGAAACATCAAAATGTAACATTTTATCACGTTAAAATGAAACATGTTAAAATGTAACATTATATCATATTAAAATGTAACATGTTAAAATGTAACATTTTAAATTGTAACATTTTTAAATGAAACATGTTAAAATGTAACATTTTATCATGTTAAAATGAAACATGTTAAAATGTAACATTTTATCATGTTAAAATGCAAAATGTTAAAATGTAACATATTAAAATGTAACATGTTCAAATGTAACATTTTAAAATGTAACATTTTATCATGTTAAAATGCAACATGTTAAAATGTAACATTTTTATCATGTTAAAATGCAACATGTAAAAATATAACATTTTATCATGTTAAAATGCAACATGTTAAAATGTAACATTTTATCATGTTAAAATGCAACATGTTAAAATGTAACATTTTATCATGTTAAAATGAAACATGTTAAAATGTAACATTTTATCATGTTAAAATGAAACATGTTAAAATGTAACATTTTATCATGTTAAAATGCAACATGTTAAAATGTAACATTTTATCATGTAAAAATGCAACATGTTAAAATGTAACATTTTATCATGTTAAAATGCAACATGTTAAAATGCAACATGTTAAAATGTAACATTTTATCATGTTAAAATGCAACATGTTAAAATGTAACATATTAAAATGTAACATGTTAAAATGTAACATTTTATGATGTTAAAATGAAAAATGTTAAAATGTAACATTTTATCATGTTAAAATGAAACATGTTAAAATGTAACATTTTATCATGTTAAAATGCAACATGTTAAAATGTAACATTTTATCATGTAAAAATGCAACATGTTAAAATGTAACATTTTATCATGTTAAAATGCAACATGTTAAAATGCAACATGTTAAAATGTAACATTTTATCATGTTAAAATGCAACATGTTAAAATGTAACATATTAAAATGTAACATGTTAAAATGTAACATTTTATGATGTTAAAATGAAACATGTTAAAATGTAACATTTTATCATGTTAAAATAAAACATGTTAAAATGTAACATTTTATCATGTTAAAATGCAACATGTTTAAATGTGACATATTAAAATGTAACATGTTAAAATGTAACAATTTATGATGTTAAAATGAAACATGTAAAATGTAACATTTTATTATGTTAAAATGCAACATGTTAAAATGCAACATGTTAAAATGTTACATTTTATCATGTTAAAATACAACATGTTAAAATGTAACATTTTATCATGTTAAAATGCAACATGTTTAAATGTGACATATTAAAATTTAACATGTTAAAATGTAACTTTTTATGATGTTAAAATGAAAAATGTTAAAATGTAACATTTTATAATGTTTAAATGAAACATGTAAAAATGTAACATTTTTAAATTTAACATTTTATCATGTTAAAATGAAACATGTTAAAATGTAACATTTTATCATGTTAAAATGCAACATGTTAAAATGTAACATTTTATCATGTTAAAATGCAACATGTTAAAATGTAACATTTTATCATGTTAAAATGCAACATGTTAAAATGTAACATATTAAAATGTAACATGTTAAAATGTAACATTTTTTAATGTAACATTTTTAAATGAAACATGTTAAAATGTAACATTTTATCATGTTAAAATGTAACATATTAAAATGTAACATGTTCAAATGTAACATTTTAAAATGTAACATTTTAAAATGAAACATGTTAAAATGTAACATTTTATCATGTTAAAATGCAACATGTTAAAATGTAACATTTTATCATGTTAAAATGCAACATGTTAAAATGTAACATTTTATCATGTTAAAATGCAACATGTTAAAATGTAACATATTAAAATGTAACATGTTAAAATGTAACATTTTTTAATGTAACATTTTTAAATGAAACATGTTAAAATGTAACATTTTATCATGTTAAAATGTAACATATTAAAATGTAACATGTTCAAATGTAACATTTTAAAATGTAACATTTTATCATGTTAAATCGCAATATGTTAAAATGTAACATTTTATCATGTTAAAATGCAACATGTTAAAATGTAACATTTTACTATGTTAAAATGCAACATGTTAAAATATAACATTTTATCATGTTAAAATGCAACATGTTAAAATGTAACATTTTAAAATGTAACATTTTAAAATGAAACATGTTAAAATGTAACGTTTTATCATGTTAAAATGCAACATGTTAAAATGTAACATTTTATCATGTTAAAATGAAACATGTTAACATGTAAGATTTTATCATGTTAAAATGAAAAATGTTAAAATGTAACATTTTATGATGTTAAAATGAAAAATGTTAAAATGTAACATTTTATCATGTTTAAATGAAACATGTAAAAATGTAACATTTTTAAATTTAACATTTTATCATGTAAAAATGAAACATGTTAAAATGTAACATTTTATCATGTTAAAATGCAACATGTTAAAATGTAACATTTTATCATGTTAAAATGCAACATGTTAAAATGTAACATTTTATCATGTTAAAATGCAACATGTTAAAATGTAACATTTTAAAATGTAACATTTTATCATGTTAAAATGCAACATGTTAAAATGTAACATTTTATCATGTTAAAATGCAACATGTTAAAATGTAACATATTAAAATATAACATGTTAAAATGTAACATTTTTTAATGTAACATTTTTAAATGAAACATGTTAAAATGTAACATTTTATCATGTTAAAATGAAACAAGTTAAAATGTAACATTTTATCATGTTAAAATGCAACATGTTAAAATGTAACATTTTATCATGTTAAAATGCAACTTGTTAAAAAGTAACATTTTATCATGTTAAAATGAAACATGTTAAAATGTAAGATTTTATCATGTTAAAATGAAACATGTTAAAATGTAACATTTTATCATGTTAAAATGAAACTTGTTAAAATGTAACATTTTATCATGTTAAAATGAAACATGTTAAAATGTAATATTTATCATGTTAAAATGAAACATGTTAAAATGTAACATTTTATCATGTTAAAATGAAACATGTTAAAATGTAACATTTTATCATGTTAAAATGAAACATGTTAAATTGTAACATTTTATCATGTTAAAATGCAACATGTTAAAATGTAACATTTTATCATGTTAAAATGAAACATGTTAAAATGTAACATTTTATCATGTTAAAATGCAACATGTTAAAATGTAACATTTTATCATGTTAAAATGCAACATGTTAAAATGTAACATGTTAAAATGAAACATGTTAAAATGTAACATTTTATCATGTTAAAATGAAACGTTAAAATGTAACATTTTATCATGTTAAAATGAAACATGTTAAAATGTAACATTTTATCATGTTAAAATGAAACATGTTAAAATGTAACATTTTATCATGTTAAAATGCAACATGTTAAAATGTAACATTTTATCATGTTAAAATGCAACATGTTAAAATGTAACATTTTAAATTGTAACATTTTTAAATGAAACATGTTAAAATGTAACATTTTATCATGTTAAAATGAAACATGTTAAAATGTAACATTTTATCATGTTAAAATGCAACATGTTAAAATGTAACATTTTATCATGTTGAAATACATGTTAAAATGTAACATTTTATCATGTTGAAATGCAACATGTTAAAATGTAACATTTTATCATGTTAAAATGCAACATGTTAAAATGTAACATATTAAAATGTAACATGTTAAAATGTAACATTTTAAAATGAAACATGTTAAAATGTAACATATTATCATGTTAAAATGAAACATGTTAAAATGTAACATTTTATCATGTTAAAATGCAACATGTTAAAATGTAACATTTTATCATGTTAAAATGCAAAATGTTAAAATGTAACATATTAAAATGTAACATGTTCAAATGTAACATTTTAAAATGTAACATTTTATCATGTTAAAATGCAACATGTTAAAATGTAACATTTTTATCATGTTAAAATGCAACATGTAAAAATGTAACATTTTATCATGTTAAAATGCAACATGTTAAAATGTAACATTTTATCATGTTAAAATGCAACATGTTAAAATGTAACATTTTATCATGTTAAAATGAAACATGTTAAAATGTAACATTTTATCATGTTAAAATGAAACATGTTAAAATGTAACATTTTATCATGTTAAAATGCAACATGTTAAAATGTAACATTTTATCATGTTAAAATGCAACATGATAAAATGTAACATATTAAAATGTAACATGTTCAAATGTAACATTTTAAAATGTAACATTTTAAAATTTAACATTTTAAAATGTAACATTTTATCATGTTAAAATGCAACATGTTAAAATGTAACATTTTATCATGTTAAAATGCAACATGTTAAAATGTAACGTATTAAAATGTAACATGTTAAATGTAACATTTTAAAATTTAACATTTTTAAATGTAACATTTTAAAATGTAACATTTTAAAATGAAAAAATGTTAAAATGTAACATTTTATCATGTTAAAATGCAACATGTTAAAGTGTAACATTTTATAATGTAAAATGAAACATCAAAATGTAACATTTTATCACGTTAAAATGAAACATGTTAAAATGTAACATTATATCATATTAAAATGTAACATGTTAAAATGTAACATTTTAAATTGTAACATTTTTAAATGAAACATGTTAAAATGTAACATTTTATCATGTTAAAATGAAACATGTTAAAATGTAACATTTTATCATGTTAAAATGCAAAATGTTAAAATGTAACATATTAAAATGTAACATGTTCAAATGTAACATTTTAAAATGTAACATTTTATCATGTTAAAATGCAACATGTTAAAATGTAACATTTTTATCATGTTAAAATGCAACATGTAAAAATATAACATTTTATCATGTTAAAATGCAACATGTTAAAATGTAACATTTTATCATGTTAAAATGCAACATGTTAAAATGTAACATTTTATCATGTTAAAATGAAACATGTTAAAATGTAACATTTTATCATGTTAAAATGAAACATGTTAAAATGTAACATTTTATCATGTTAAAATGCAACATGTTAAAATGTAACATTTTATCATGTAAAAATGCAACATGTTAAAATGTAACATTTTATCATGTTAAAATGCAACATGTTAAAATGCAACATGTTAAAATGTAACATTTTATCATGTTAAAATGCAACATGTTAAAATGTAACATATTAAAATGTAACATGTTAAAATGTAACATTTTATGATGTTAAAATGAAAAATGTTAAAATGTAACATTTTATCATGTTTAAATGAAACATGTAAAAATGTAACATTTTTTAATGTAACATTTTATCATGTTAAAATGAAACATGTTAAAATGTAACATTTTATCATGTTAAAATGCAACATGTTAAAATGTAACATATTAAAATGTAACATGTTAAAATGTAACATTTTAAAATGTAACATTTTAAAATGAAACATGTTAAAATGTAACATTTTATCATGTTAAAATGAAACATGTTAAAATGTAACATTTTATCATGTTAAAATGCAACATGTTAAAATGTAACATTTTATCATGTTAAAATGCAACATGTTAAAATGTAACATTTTATCATGTTAAAATGCAACATGTTAAAATGGAACATTTTATCATGTTAAAATAAAACATGTTAAAATGTAACTTTTTATCATGTTAAAATGCAACATGTTTAAATGTGACATATTAAAATGTAACATGTTAAAATGTAACATTTTATGATGTTAAAATGAAACATGTAAAATGTAACATTTTATTATGTTAAAATGCAACATGTTAAAATGCAACATGTTAAAATGTTACATTGTATCATGTTAAAATACAACATGTTAAAATGTAACATTTTATCATGTTAAAATGCAACATGTTTAAATGTGACATATTAAAATTTAACATGTTAAAATGTAACTTTTTATGATGTTAAAATGAAAAATGTTAAAATGTAACATTTTATAATGTTTAAATGAAACATGTAAAAATGTAACATTGTATCATGTTAAAATACAACATGTTAAAATGTAACATTTTATCATGTTAAAATGCAACATGTTAAAATGTAACATATTAAAATGTAACATGTTCAAATGTAACATTTTAAAATGTAACATTTTATCATGTTAAATCGCAATATGTTAAAATGTAACATTTTATCATGTTAAAATGCAACATGTTAAAATGTAACATTTTACTATGTTAAAATGCAACATGTTAAAATGTAACATATTAAAATGTAACATGTTAAAATGTAACATTTTAAAATGTAACATTTTTAAATGAAACATGTTAAAATGTAACATTTTATCATGTTAAAATGAAACATGTTAAAATGTAACATTTTATCATGTTAAAATGCAACATGTTAAAATGTAACATTTTATCATGTTAAAATGCAACATGTTAAAATGTAACATTTTATCATGTTAAAATGCAACATGTTAAAATGTAACATTTTAAAATGTAACATTTTAAAATGAAACATGTTAAAATGTAACATTTTATCATGTTAAAATGCAACATGTTAAAATGTAACATTTTATCATGTTAAAATGCAACATGTTAAAATGTAACATTTTATCATGTTTAAATGCAACATGTTAAAATGTAACATTTTATCATGTTAAAATGCAACATGTTAAAATGTAACATATTAAAATGTAACATGTTAAAATGTAACATTTTTTAATGTAACATTTTTAAATGAAACATGTTAAAATGTAACATTTTATCATGTTAAAATGAAACATGTTAAAATGTAACATTTTATCATGTTAAAATGCAACATGTTAAAATGTAACATTTTATCATGTTAAAATGCAACATGTTAAAATGTAACATTTTAAATTGTAACATTTTTAAATGAAACATGTTAAAATGTAACATTTTATCATGTTAAAATGAAACATGTTAAAATGTAACATTTTATCATGTTAAAATGCAACATGTTAAAATGTAACATTTTATCATGTTAAAATGCAACATGTTAAAATGTAACATGTTAAAATGAAACATGTTAAAATGTAACATTTTATCATGTTAAAATGAAACGTTAAAATGTAACATTTTATCATGTTAAAATGAAACATGTTAAAATGTAACATTTTATCATGTTAAAATGAAACATGTTAAAATGTAACATTTTATCATGTTAAAATGCAACATGTTAAAATGTAACATTTTATCATGTTAAAATGCAACATGTTAAAATGTAACATTTTAAATTGTAACATTTTTAAATGAAACATGTTAAAATGTAACATTTTATCATGTTAAAATGAAACATGTTAAAATGTAACATTTTATCATGTTAAAATGCAACATGTTAAAATGTAACATTTTATCATGTTGAAATACATGTTAAAATGTAACATTTTATCATGTTGAAATGCAACATGTTAAAATGTAACATTTTATCATGTTAAAATGCAACATGTTAAAATGTAACATATTAAAATGTAACATGTTAAAATGTAACATTTTAAAATGAAACATGTTAAAATGTAACATATTATCATGTTAAAATGAAACATGTTAAAATGTAACATTTTATCATGTTAAAATGCAACATGTTAAAATGTAACATTTTATCATGTTAAAATGCAAAATGTTAAAATGTAACATATTAAAATGTAACATGTTCAAATGTAACATTTTAAAATGTAACATTTTATCATGTTAAAATGCAACATGTTAAAATGTAACATTTTTATCATGTTAAAATGCAACATGTAAAAATGTAACATTTTATCATGTTAAAATGCAACATGTTAAAATGTAACATTTTATCATGTTAAAATGCAACATGTTAAAATGTAACATTTTATCATGTTAAAATGAAACATGTTAAAATGTAACATTTTATCATGTTAAAATGAAACATGTTAAAATGTAACATTTTATCATGTTAAAATGCAACATGTTAAAATGTAACATTTTATCATGTTAAAATGCAACATGATAAAATGTAACATATTAAAATGTAACATGTTCAAATGTAACATTTTAAAATGTAACATTTTAAAATTTAACATTTTAAAATGTAACATTTTATCATGTTAAAATGCAACATGTTAAAATGTAACATTTTATCATGTTAAAATGCAACATGTTAAAATGTAACGTATTAAAATGTAACATGTTAAAATGTAACATTTTAAATTGTAACATTTTTAAATGAAACATGTTAAAATGTAACATTTTATCATGTTAAAATGAAACATGTTAAAATGTAACATTTTATCATGTTAAAATGCAAAATGTTAAAATGTAACATATTAAAATGTAACATGTTCAAATGTAACATTTTAAAATGTAACATTTTATCATGTTAAAATGCAACATGTTAAAATGTAACATTTTTATCATGTTAAAATGCAACATGTAAAAATATAACATTTTATCATGTTAAAATGCAACATGTTAAAATGTAACATTTTATCATGTTAAAATGCAACATGTTAAAATGTAACATTTTATCATGTTAAAATGAAACATGTTAAAATGTAACATTTTATCATGTTAAAATGAAACATGTTAAAATGTAACATTTTATCATGTTAAAATGCAACATGTTAAAATGTAACATTTTATCATGTAAAAATGCAACATGTTAAAATGTAACATTTTATCATGTTAAAATGCAACATGTTAAAATGCAACATGTTAAAATGTAACATTTTATCATGTTAAAATGCAACATGTTAAAATGTAACATATTAAAATGTAACATGTTAAAATGTAACATTTTATGATGTTAAAATGAAAAATGTTAAAATGTAACATTTTATCATGTTTAAATGAAACATGTAAAAATGTAACATTTTTTAATGTAACATTTTATCATGTTAAAATGAAACATGTTAAAATGTAACATTTTATCATGTTAAAATGCAACATGTTAAAATGTAACATATTAAAATGTAACATGTTAAAATGTAACATTTTAAAATGTAACATTTTAAAATGAAACATGTTAAAATGTAACATTTTATCATGTTAAAATGAAACATGTTAAAATGTAACATTTTATCATGTTAAAATGCAACATGTTAAAATGTAACATTTTATCATGTTAAAATGCAACATGTTAAAATGTAACATTTTATCATGTTAAAATGCAACATGTTAAAATGGAACATTTTATCATGTTAAAATAAAACATGTTAAAATGTAACTTTTTATCATGTTAAAATGCAACATGTTTAAATGTGACATATTAAAATGTAACATGTTAAAATGTAACATTTTATGATGTTAAAATGAAACATGTAAAATGTAACATTTTATTATGTTAAAATGCAACATGTTAAAATGCAACATGTTAAAATGTTACATTGTATCATGTTAAAATACAACATGTTAAAATGTAACATTTTATCATGTTAAAATGCAACATGTTTAAATGTGACATATTAAAATTTAACATGTTAAAATGTAACTTTTTATGATGTTAAAATGAAAAATGTTAAAATGTAACATTTTATAATGTTTAAATGAAACATGTAAAAATGTAACATTGTATCATGTTAAAATACAACATGTTAAAATGTAACATTTTATCATGTTAAAATGCAACATGTTAAAATGTAACATATTAAAATGTAACATGTTCAAATGTAACATTTTAAAATGTAACATTTTATCATGTTAAATCGCAATATGTTAAAATGTAACATTTTATCATGTTAAAATGCAACATGTTAAAATGTAACATTTTACTATGTTAAAATGCAACATGTTAAAATGTAACATATTAAAATGTAACATGTTAAAATGTAACATTTTAAAATGTAACATTTTTAAATGAAACATGTTAAAATGTAACATTTTATCATGTTAAAATGAAACATGTTAAAATGTAACATTTTATCATGTTAAAATGCAACATGTTAAAATGTAACATTTTATCATGTTAAAATGCAACATGTTAAAATGTAACATTTTATCATGTTAAAATGCAACATGTTAAAATGTAACATTTTAAAATGTAACATTTTAAAATGAAACATGTTAAAATGTAACATTTTATCATGTTAAAATGCAACATGTTAAAATGTAACATTTTATCATGTTAAAATGCAACATGTTAAAATGTAACATTTTATCATGTTTAAATGCAACATGTTAAAATGTAACATTTTATCATGTTAAAATGCAACATGTTAAAATGTAACATATTAAAATGTAACATGTTAAAATGTAACATTTTTTAATGTAACATTTTTAAATGAAACATGTTAAAATGTAACATTTTATCATGTTAAAATGAAACATGTTAAAATGTAACATTTTATCATGTTAAAATGCAACATGTTAAAATGTAACATTTTATCATGTTAAAATGCAACATGTTAAAATGTAACATTTTAAATTGTAACATTTTTAAATGAAACATGTTAAAATGTAACATTTTATCATGTTAAAATGAAACATGTTAAAATGTAACATTTTATCATGTTAAAATGCAACATGTTAAAATGTAACATTTTATCATGTTGAAATACATGTTAAAATGTAACATTTTATCATGTTGAAATGCAACATGTTAAAATGTAACATTTTATCATGTTAAAATGCAACATGTTAAAATGTAACATATTAAAATGTAACATGTTAAAATGTAACATTTTAAAATGAAACATGTTAAAATGTAACATATTATCATGTTAAAATGAAACATGTTAAAATGTAACATTTTATCATGTTAAAATGCAACATGTTAAAATGTAACATTTTATCATGTTAAAATGCAAAATGTTAAAATGTAACATATTAAAATGTAACATGTTCAAATGTAACATTTTAAAATGTAACATTTTATCATGTTAAAATGCAACATGTTAAAATGTAACATTTTTATCATGTTAAAATGCAACATGTAAAAATGTAACATTTTATCATGTTAAAATGCAACATGTTAAAATGTAACATTTTATCATGTTAAAATGCAACATGTTAAAATGTAACATTTTATCATGTTAAAATGAAACATGTTAAAATGTAACATTTTATCATGTTAAAATGAAACATGTTAAAATGTAACATTTTATCATGTTAAAATGCAACATGTTAAAATGTAACATTTTATCATGTTAAAATGCAACATGATAAAATGTAACATATTAAAATGTAACATGTTCAAATGTAACATTTTAAAATGTAACATTTTAAAATTTAACATTTTAAAATGTAACATTTTATCATGTTAAAATGCAACATGTTAAAATGTAACATTTTATCATGTTAAAATGCAACATGTTAAAATGTAACGTATTAAAATGTAACATGTTAAAATGTAACATTTTAAAATTTAACATTTTTAAATGTAACATTTTAAAATGTAACATTTTAAAATGAAACATGTTAAAATGTAACATTTTATCATGTTAAAATGCAACATGTTAAAGTGTAACATTTTATAATGTAAAATGAAACATTAAAATGTAACATTTTATCACGTTAAAATGAAACATGTTAAAATGTAACATTATATCATATTAAAATGTAACATGTTAAAATGTAACATTTTAAATTGTAACATTTTTAAATGAAACATGTTAAAATGTAACATTTTATCATGTTAAAATGAAACATGTTAAAATGTAACATTTTATCATGTTAAAATGCAAAATGTTAAAATGTAACATATTAAAATGTAACATGTTCAAATGTAACATTTTAAAATGTAACATTTTATCATGTTAAAATGCAACATGTTAAAATGTAACATTTTTATCATGTTAAAATGCAACATGTAAAAATATAACATTTTATCATGTTAAAATGCAACATGTTAAAATGTAACATTTTATCATGTTAAAATGCAACATGTTAAAATGTAACATTTTATCATGTTAAAATGAAACATGTTAAAATGTAACATTTTATCATGTTAAAATGAAACATGTTAAAATGTAACATTTTATCATGTTAAAATGCAACATGTTAAAATGTAACATTTTATCATGTAAAAATGCAACATGTTAAAATGTAACATTTTATCATGTTAAAATGCAACATGTTAAAATGCAACATGTTAAAATGTAACATTTTATCATGTTAAAATGCAACATGTTAAAATGTAACATATTAAAATGTAACATGTTAAAATGTAACATTTTATGATGTTAAAATGAAAAATGTTAAAATGTAACATTTTATCATGTTTAAATGAAACATGTAAAAATGTAACATTTTTTAATGTAACATTTTATCATGTTAAAATGAAACATGTTAAAATGTAACATTTTATCATGTTAAAATGCAACATGTTAAAATGTAACATATTAAAATGTAACATGTTAAAATGTAACATTTTAAAATGTAACATTTTAAAATGAAACATGTTAAAATGTAACATTTTATCATGTTAAAATGAAACATGTTAAAATGTAACATTTTATCATGTTAAAATGCAACATGTTAAAATGTAACATTTTATCATGTTAAAATGCAACATGTTAAAATGTAACATTTTATCATGTTAAAATGCAACATGTTAAAATGTAACATTTTATCATGTTAAAATAAAACATGTTAAAATGTAACTTTTTATCATGTTAAAATGCAACATGTTTAAATGTGACATATTAAAATGTAACATGTTAAAATGTAACATTTTATGATGTTAAAATGAAACATGTAAAATGTAACATTTTACTATGTTAAAATGCAACATGTTAAAATGCAACATGTTAAAATGTTACATTGTATCATGTTAAAATACAACATGTTAAAATGTAACATTTTATCATGTTAAAATGCAACATGTTTAAATGTGACATATTAAAATTTAACATGTTAAAATGTAACTTTTTATGATGTTAAAATGAAAAATGTTAAAATGTAACATTTTATAATGTTTAAATGAAACATGTAAAAATGTAACATTGTATCATGTTAAAATACAACATGTTAAAATGTAACATTTTATCATGTTAAAATGCAACATGTTAAAATGTAACATATTAAAATGTAACATGTTCAAATGTAACATTTTAAAATGTAACATTTTATCATGTTAAATCGCAATATGTTAAAATGTAACATTTTATCATGTTAAAATGCAACATGTTAAAATGTAACATTTTACTATGTTAAAATGCAACATGTTAAAATGTAACATATTAAAATGTAACATGTTAAAATGTAACATTTTAAAATGTAACATTTTTAAATGAAACATGTTAAAATGTAACATTTTATCATGTTAAAATGAAACATGTTAAAATGTAACATTTTATCATGTTAAAATGCAACATGTTAAAATGTAACATTTTATCATGTTAAAATGCAACATGTTAAAATGTAACATTTTATCATGTTAAAATGCAACATGTTAAAATGTAACATTTTAAAATGTAACATTTTAAAATGAAACATGTTAAAATGTAACATTTTATCATGTTAAAATGCAACATGTTAAAATGTAACATTTTATCATGTTAAAATGCAACATGTTAAAATGTAACATTTTATCATGTTAAAATGCAACATGTTAAAATGTAACATTTTATCATGTTAAAATGCAACATGTTAAAATGTAACATATTAAAATGTAACATGTTAAAATGTAACATTTTTTAATGTAACATTTTTAAATGAAACATGTTAAAATGTAACATTTTATCATGTTAAAATGTAACATATTAAAATGTAACATGTTCAAATGTAACATTTTAAAATGTAACATTTTATCATGTTAAATCGCAATATGTTAAAATGTAACATTTTATCATGTTAAAATGCAACATGTTAAAATGTAACATTTTACTATGTTAAAATGCAACATGTTAAAATGTAACATTTTATCATGTTAAAATGCAACATGTTAAAATGTAACATTTTAAAATGAAACATGTTAAAATGTAACATTTTATCATGTTAAAATGCAACATGTTAAAATGTAACATTTTATCATGTTAAAATGAAACATGTTAACATGTAAGATTTTATCATGTTAAAATGAAACATGTTAAAATGTAACATTTTATGATGTTAAAATGAAAAATGTTAAAATGTAACATTTTATCATGTTTAAATGAAACATGTAAAAATGTAACATTTTTAAATTTAACATTTTATCATGTAAAAATGAAACATGTTAAAATGTAACATTTTATCATGTTAAAATAAAACATGTTAAAATGTAACTTTTTATCATGTTAAAATGCAACATGTTTAAATGTGACATATTAAAATGTAACATGTTAAAATGTAACATTTTATGATGTTAAAATGAAACATGTAAAATGTAACATTTTATTATGTTAAAATGCAACATGTTAAAATGCAACATGTTAAAATGTTACATTGTATCATGTTAAAATACAACATGTTAAAATGTAACATTTTATCATGTTAAAATGCAACATGTTTAAATGTGACATATTAAAATTTAACATGTTAAAATGTAACTTTTTATGATGTTAAAATGAAAAATGTTAAAATGTAACATTTTATAATGTTTAAATGAAACATGTAAAAATGTAACATTGTATCATGTTAAAATACAACATGTTAAAATGTAACATTTTATCATGTTAAAATGCAACATGTTAAAATGTAACATATTAAAATGTAACATGTTCAAATGTAACATTTTAAAATGTAACATTTTATCATGTTAAATCGCAATATGTTAAAATGTAACATTTTATCATGTTAAAATGCAACATGTTAAAATGTAACATTTTACTATGTTAAAATGCAACATGTTAAAATGTAACATATTAAAATGTAACATGTTAAAATGTAACATTTTAAAATGTAACATTTTTAAATGAAACATGTTAAAATGTAACATTTTATCATGTTAAAATGAAACATGTTAAAATGTAACATTTTATCATGTTAAAATGCAACATGTTAAAATGTAACATTTTATCATGTTAAAATGCAACATGTTAAAATGTAACATTTTATCATGTTAAAATGCAACATGTTAAAATGTAACATTTTATCATGTTAAAATGCAACATGTTAAAATGTAACATTTTATCATGTTAAAATGCAACATGTTAAAATGTAACATATTAAAATGTAACATGTTAAAATGTAACATTTTTTAATGTAACATTTTTAAATGAAACATGTTAAAATGTAACATTTTATCATGTTAAAATGTAACATATTAAAATGTAACATGTTCAAATGTAACATTTTAAAATGTAACATTTTATCATGTTAAATCGCAATATGTTAAAATGTAACATTTTATCATGTTAAAATGCAACATGTTAAAATGTAACATTTTACTATGTTAAAATGCAACATGTTAAAATGTAACATTTTATCATGTTAAAATGCAACATGTTAAAATGTAACATTTTAAAATGAAACATGTTAAAATGTAACATTTTATCATGTTAAAATGCAACATGTTAAAATGTAACATTTTATCATGTTAAAATGAAACATGTTAACATGTAAGATTTTATCATGTTAAAATGAAACATGTTAAAATGTAACATTTTATGATGTTAAAATGAAAAATGTTAAAATGTAACATTTTATCATGTTTAAATGAAACATGTAAAAATGTAACATTTTTAAATTTAACATTTTATCATGTAAAAATGAAACATGTTAAAATGTAACATTTTATCATGTTAAAATGCAACATGTTAAAATGTAACATTTTATCATGTTAAAATGCAACATGTTAAAATGTAACATTTTATCATGTTAAAATGCAACATGTTAAAATGTAACATTTTATCATGTTAAAATGCAACATGTTAAAATGTAACATATTAAAATATAACATGTTAAAATGTAACATTTTTTAATGTAACATTTTTAAATGAAACATGTTAAAATGTAACATTTTATCATGTTAAAATGAAACAAGTTAAAATGTAACATTTTATCATGTTAAAATGCAACATGTTAAAATGTAACATTTTATCATGTTAAAATGCAACTTGTTAAAAAGTAACATTTTATCATGTTAAAATGAAACATGTTAAAATGTAAGATTTTATCATGTTAAAATGAAACATGTTAAAATGTAACATTTTATCATGTAAAAATGAAACATGTTAAAATGTAACATTTTATCATGTTAAAATGAAACATGTTAAAATGTAATATTTATCATGTTAAAATGAAACATGTTAAAATGTAACATTTTATCATGTTAAAATGAAACATGTTAAAATGTAACATTTTATCATGTTAAAATGAAACATGTTAAATTGTAACATTTTATCATGTTAAAATGCAACATGTTAAAATTTAACATTTTATCATGTTAAAATGAAACATGTTAAAATGTAACATTTTATCATGTTAAAATGCAACATGTTAAAATGTAACATTTTATCATGTTAAAATGCAACATGTTAAAATGTAACATGTTAAAATGAAACATGTTAAAATGTAACATTTTATCATGTTAAAATGAAACGTTAAAATGTAACATTTTATCATGTTAAAATGAAACATGTTAAAATGTAACATTTTATCATGTTAAAATGAAACATGTTAAAATGTAACATTTTATCATGTTAAAATGCAACATGTTAAAATGTAACATTTTATCATGTTAAAATGCAACATGTTAAAATGTAACATTTTAAATTGTAACATTTTTAAATGAAACATGTTAAAATGTAACATTTTATCATGTTAAAATGAAACATGTTAAAATGTAACATTTTATCATGTTAAAATGCAACATGTTAAAATGTAACATTTTATCATGTTGAAATACATGTTAAAATGTAACATTTTATCATGTTGAAATGCAACATGTTAAAATGTAACATTTTATCATGTTAAAATGCAACATGTTAAAATGTAACATATTAAAATGTAACATGTTCAAATGTAACATTTTAAAATGTAACATTTTATCATGTTAAAATGCAACATGTTAAAATGTAACATTTTTATCATGTTAAAATGCAACATGTAAAAATGTAACATTTTATCATGTTAAAATGCAACATGTTAAAATGTAACATTTTATCATGTTAAAATGCAACATGTTAAAATGTAACATTTTATCATGTTAAAATGAAACATGTTAAAATGTAACATTTTATCATGTTAAAATGAAACATGTTAAAATGTAACATTTTATCATGTTAAAATGAAACATGTTAAAATGTAACATTTTATCATGTTAAAATGCAACATGTTAAAATGTAACATTTTATCATGTTAAAATGCAACATGATAAAATGTAACATATTAAAATGTAACATGTTCAAATGTAACATTTTAAAATGTAACATTTTAAAATTTAACATTTTAAAATGTAACATTTTATCATGTTAATATGCAACATGTTAAAATGTAACATTTTATCATGTTAAAATGCAACATGTTAAAATGTAACGTATTAAAATGTAACATGTTAAAATGTAACATTTTGAAATTTAACATTTTTAAATGTAACATTTTAAAATGTAACATTTTAAAATGAAACATGTTAAAATGTAACATTTTATCATGTTAAAATGCAACATGTTAAAGTGTAACATTTTATCATGTTAAAATGAAACATTAAAATGTAACATTTTATCACGTTAAAATGAAACATGTTAAAATGTAACATTTTATCATGTTAAAATGAAACATGTTAAAATGTAACATTATATCATGTTAAAATGAAACATGTTAAAATGTAACATTTTATCATGTTAAAATGCAACATGTTAAAATGTAACATATTAAAATGTAACATGTTAAAATGTAACATTTTAAATTGTAACATTTTTAAATGAAACATGTTAAAATGTAACATTTTATCATGTTAAAATGAAACATGTTAAAATGTAACATTTTATCATGTTAAAATGCAACATGTTAAAATGTAACATTTTATCATGTTGAAATGCAACATGTTAAAATGTAACATTTTATCATGTTGAAATGCAACATGTTAAAATGTAACATTTTATCATGTTAAAATGCAACATGTTAAAATGTAACATATTAAAATGTAACATGTTAAAATGTAACATTTTAAAATGAAACATGTTAAAATGTAACATATTATCATGTTAAAATGAAACATGTTAAAATGTAACATTTTATCATGTTAAAATGCAACATGTTAAAATGTAACATTTTATCATGTTAAAATGCAAAATGTTAAAATGTAACATATTAAAATGTAACATGTTCAAATGTAACATTTTAAAATGTAACATTTTATCATGTTAAAATGCAACATGTTAAAATGTAACATTTTTATCATGTTAAAATGCAACATGTAAAAATATAACATTTTATCATGTTAAAATGCAACATGTTAAAATGTAACATTTTATCATGTTAATAGCAACATGTTAAAATGTAACATTTTATCATGTTAAAATGAAACATGTTAAAATGTAACATTTTATCATGTTAAAATGAAACATGTTAAAATGTAACATTTTATCATGTTAAAATGCAACATGTTAAAATGTAACATTTTATCATGTTAAAATGCAACATGATAAAATGTAACATATTAAAATGTAACATGTTCAAATGTAACATTTTAAAATGTAACATTTTATCATGTTAAAATGAAACATGTTAAATTGTAACATTTTATCATGTTAAAATGCAACATGTTAAAATTTAACATTTTATCATGTTAAAATGAAACATGTTAAAATGTAACATTTTATCATGTTAAAATGCAACATGTTAAAATGTAACATTTTATCATGTTAAAATGCAACATGTTAAAATGTAACATGTTAAAATGAAACATGTTAAAATGTAACATTTTATCATGTTAAAATGAAACGTTAAAATGTAACATTTTATCATGTTAAAATGAAACATGTTAAAATGTAACATTTTATCATGTTAAAATGAAACATGTTAAAATGTAACATTTTATCATGTTAAAATGCAACATGTTAAAATGTAACATTTTATCATGTTAAAATGCAACATGTTAAAATGTAACATTTTAAATTGTAACATTTTTAAATGAAACATGTTAAAATGTAACATTTTATCATGTTAAAATGAAACATGTTAAAATGTAACATTTTATCATGTTAAAATGCAACATGTTAAAATGTAACATTTTATCATGTTGAAATACATGTTAAAATGTAACATTTTATCATGTTGAAATGCAACATGTTAAAATGTAACATTTTATCATGTTAAAATGCAACATGTTAAAATGTAACATATTAAAATGTAACATGTTCAAATGTAACATTTTAAAATGTAACATTTTATCATGTTAAAATGCAACATGTTAAAATGTAACATTTTTATCATGTTAAAATGCAACATGTAAAAATGTAACATTTTATCATGTTAAAATGCAACATGTTAAAATGTAACATTTTATCATGTTAAAATGCAACATGTTAAAATGTAACATTTTATCATGTTAAAATGAAACATGTTAAAATGTAACATTTTATCATGTTAAAATGAAACATGTTAAAATGTAACATTTTATCATGTTAAAATGAAACATGTTAAAATGTAACATTTTATCATGTTAAAATGCAACATGTTAAAATGTAACATTTTATCATGTTAAAATGCAACATGATAAAATGTAACATATTAAAATGTAACATGTTCAAATGTAACATTTTAAAATGTAACATTTTAAAATTTAACATTTTAAAATGTAACATTTTATCATGTTAATATGCAACATGTTAAAATGTAACATTTTATCATGTTAAAATGCAACATGTTAAAATGTAACGTATTAAAATGTAACATGTTAAAATGTAACATTTTGAAATTTAACATTTTTAAATGTAACATTTTAAAATGTAACATTTTAAAATGAAACATGTTAAAATGTAACATTTTATCATGTTAAAATGCAACATGTTAAAGTGTAACATTTTATCATGTTAAAATGAAACATTAAAATGTAACATTTTATCACGTTAAAATGAAACATGTTAAAATGTAACATTTTATCATGTTAAAATGAAACATGTTAAAATGTAACATTATATCATGTTAAAATGAAACATGTTAAAATGTAACATTTTATCATGTTAAAATGCAACATGTTAAAATGTAACATATTAAAATGTAACATGTTAAAATGTAACATTTTAAATTGTAACATTTTTAAATGAAACATGTTAAAATGTAACATTTTATCATGTTAAAATGAAACATGTTAAAATGTAACATTTTATCATGTTAAAATGCAACATGTTAAAATGTAACATTTTATCATGTTGAAATGCAACATGTTAAAATGTAACATTTTATCATGTTGAAATGCAACATGTTAAAATGTAACATTTTATCATGTTAAAATGCAACATGTTAAAATGTAACATATTAAAATGTAACATGTTAAAATGTAACATTTTAAAATGAAACATGTTAAAATGTAACATATTATCATGTTAAAATGAAACATGTTAAAATGTAACATTTTATCATGTTAAAATGCAACATGTTAAAATGTAACATTTTATCATGTTAAAATGCAAAATGTTAAAATGTAACATATTAAAATGTAACATGTTCAAATGTAACATTTTAAAATGTAACATTTTATCATGTTAAAATGCAACATGTTAAAATGTAACATTTTTATCATGTTAAAATGCAACATGTAAAAATATAACATTTTATCATGTTAAAATGCAACATGTTAAAATGTAACATTTTATCATGTTAATAGCAACATGTTAAAATGTAACATTTTATCATGTTAAAATGAAACATGTTAAAATGTAACATTTTATCATGTTAAAATGAAACATGTTAAAATGTAACATTTTATCATGTTAAAATGCAACATGTTAAAATGTAACATTTTATCATGTTAAAATGCAACATGATAAAATGTAACATATTAAAATGTAACATGTTCAAATGTAACATTTTAAAATGTAACATTTTAAAATTTAACATTTTAAAATGTAACATTTTATCATGTTAAAATGCAACATGTTAAAATGTAACATTTTATCATGTTAAAATGCAACATGTTAAAATGTAACGTATTAAAATGTAACATGTTAAAATGTAACATTTTAAAATTTAACATTTTTAAATGTAACTTTTTAAAATGTAACATTTTAAATAAATAAATAAATAAATAAAAATGCCTTTATTTAGCAAGCGTTCCTCAGTACATACTGCTTTACAGGATAACTCTTGTTAATTCAATTACTAATACTAAATAAAACTAATAACAAAAATACATAATCTATTTACAAAATTTGAGGTCCTTTCTATACATTTCTTTTAGCTTATTTCTAAAAGCTGGAACACCCAGCAACTTAAGATCACAGGGGAGGTCATTATACAACTTTGGCCCAAAGTATGAAAAGCCTCTCCTGCCAATCTCCAGCCTCACTCTCGGGAAGTGAAACAGCTTTTCCTGTCGAGTATTGCACCGAGACACACGATCGCGGGAGACCAGTCTTTCCATCAGGTAAGCTGGTTCTTTTTTGACCAGTACCCGATGAACCAGAGTGCAGGTTTGCATCCTGCATACGGCTGCTGAGGGCAAAAGACCGGCAGTTTTTTCAAATTCAGATATATGATCGCGTTTCCGCAGACCATATATAAATCTTACTGCGGTGTTCTGAAGTTTTTGAATCCTTTCCATGCCCTCATTCGTGATGCTGTTGCCATATGCAGGAAAACAGTAGTATAGCACTGACAAGACAATTGATTGAATCAACTGAATCTTGGCTGACTCAGGTAGGATGGTTCGGCATTTGTACAGACCCCGCAATCTACCCAACGCCAGCTGGGAAACATGGGTGATATGATCAGAGAAGGTAAGACCACTGTCCAGTATTACGCCCAAAGTCCTGGCAGTGTGGCTCACCTTCAACTCCACGTCATCAAGTTTTATCTGCACGTCTCCATCAATGATCAATTGAACATAGTTGGGCGGAGCAATATGAAGAACAGTGCATTTCTCTCGGTTTAACTTGAGACCATGCTTCATGGACCACTCACTGACATTCGCCAAATCCAAGTTCATCCTCGCAACAGCTTGGTCAACTGAATTGACATCATAGGATAAATGCATCTGACAGTCATCTGCATAGGCGTGCACGTTGCAGAAGTGCACGCAATTGGATATGTCTGCAGTGTACAAGGTGAATAAAATGGGACCCAGACAGCTCCCCTTTAAAATGAAACATGTTAAAATGTAACATTTTATCATGTTAAAATGCAACATGTTAAAATGTAACATTTTATCATGTTAAAATGAATCATTAAAATGTAACATTTTATCATGTTAAAATGAAACATGTTAAAATGTAACATTTTATCATGTTAAAATGAAACATGTTAAAATGTAACATTATATCATGTTAAAATGAAACATGTTAAAATGTAACATTTTATCATGTTAAAATGCAACATGTTAAAATGTAACATTTTATCATGTTAAAATGCAACATGTTAAAATGTAACATTTTATCATGTTAAAATGCAACATGTTAAAATGTAACATTTTATCATGTTAAAATGAAAAATGTTAAAATGTAACATTATATCATGTTTAAATGAAACATGTAAAAATGTAACATTTTTAAATGTAACATTTTATCATGTTAAAATGAAACATGTTAAAATGTAACATTTTATCATGTTAAAATGCAACATGTTAAAATGAAACATTTTATCATGTTAAAATGCAACATGTTAAAATGTAACATTTTATCATGTTAAAATGAAACGTTAAAATGTAACATTTTATCATGTTAAAATGAAACATGTTAAAATGTAACATATTAAAATGTAACATGTTAAAATGTTACATTTTAAAATGTAACATTTTAAAATGAAACATGTTAAAATGAAACATGTTAAAATGTAACATTTTATCATGTTAAAATGCAACATGTTAATATGTAACATTTTATCATGTTAAAATGAAACATGTTAAAATGTAACATTTTATCATGTTAAAATGTAACATTTTATCATATTAAAATGAAACGTTAAAATGTAACATTTTATCATGTTAAAATGAAACATGTTAAAATGTAACATTTTATCATGTTAAAATGCAACATGTTAAAATGTAACATTTTATCATGTTAAAATGAAACGTTAAAATGTAACATTTTATCATGTTAAAATGAAACATGTTAAAATGTAACATATTAAAATGCAACATGTTAAAATGTTACATTTTAAAATGTAACAATTTAAAATGAAACATGTTAAAATGTAACATTTTATCATGTTAAAATGAAACATGTTAAAATGTAACATTTTATCATGTTAAAATGAAACATGTTAAAATGTAACATTTTATCATGTTAAAATGAAAAATGTTAAAATGTAACATTATATCATGTTAAAATGAAACATGTTAAAATGTAACATTTTATCATGTTAAAATGCAACATGTTAAAATGTAACATTTTATCATGTTAAATGCAACATGTTAAAATGTAACATTTTATCATGTTAAATGCAACATGTTAAAATGTAACATTTTATCATGTTAAAATGCAACATGTTAAAATGTAACATTTTATCATGTTAAAATGCAACATGTTAAAATGTAACATTTTATCATGTTAAAATGCAACATGTTAAAATGTAACATTTTATCATGTTAAAATGCAACATGTTAAAATGTAACATTTTATCATGTTAAAATGCAAAATGTTAAAATGTAACATATTAAAATGTAACATGTTCAAATGTAACATTTTAAAATGTAACATTTTATCATGTTAAAATGCAACATGTTAAAATGTAACATTTTATCATGTTAAAATGAAACATTAAAATGTAACATTTTATCATGTTAAAATGAAACATGTTAAAATGTAACATTTTATCATGTTAAAATGAAACATGTTAAAATGTAACATTATATCATGTTAAAATGAAACATGTTAAAATGTAACATTTTATCATGTTAAAATGCAACATGTTAAAATGTAACATTTTATCATGTTAAAATGCAACATGTTAAAATGTAACATTTTATCATGTTAAAATGCAACATGTTAAAATGTAACATTTTATCATGTTAAAATGAAAAATGTTAAAATGTAACATTATATCATGTTTAAATGAAACATGTAAAAATGTAACATTTTTAAATGTAACATTTTATCATGTTAAAATGAAACATGTTAAAATGTAACATTTTATCATGTTAAAATGCAACATGTTAAAATGAAACATTTTATCATGTTAAAATGCAACATGTTAAAATGTAACATTTTATCATGTTAAAATGAAACGTTAAAATGTAACATTTTATCATGTTAAAATGAAACATGTTAAAATGTAACATATTAAAATGTAACATGTTAAAATGTTACATTTTAAAATGTAACATTTTAAAATGAAACATGTTAAAATGAAACATGTTAAAATGTAACATTTTATCATGTTAAAATGCAACATGTTAATATGTAACATTTTATCATGTTAAAATGAAACATGTTAAAATGTAACATTTTATCATGTTAAAATGTAACATTTTATCATGTTAAAATGAAACGTTAAAATATAACATTTTATCATGTTTAAATGAAACATGTTAAAATATAACATTTTATCATGTTAAAATGCAACATGTTAAAATGTAACATTTTATCATGTTAAAATGAAACGTTAAAATGTAACATTTTATCATGTTAAAATGAAACATGTTAAAATGTAACATATTAAAATGCAACATGTTAAAATGTTACATTTTAAAATGTAACAATTTAAAATGAAACATGTTAAAATGTAACATTTTATCATGTTAAAATGAAACATGTTAAAATGTAACATTTTATCATGTTAAAATGAAACATGTTAAAATGTAACATTTTATCATGTTAAAATGAAAAATGTTAAAATGTAACATTATATCATGTTAAAATGAAACATGTTAAAATGTAACATTTTATCATGTTAAAATGCAACATGTTAAAATGTAACATTTTATCATGTTAAATGCAACATGTTAAAATGTAACATTTTATCATGTTAAATGCAACATGTTAAAATGTAACATTTTATCATGTTAAAATGCAACATGTTAAAATGTAACATTTTATCATGTTAAAATGCAACATGTTAAAATGTAACATTTTATCATGTTAAAATGCAACATGTTAAAATGTAACATTTTATTATGTTAAAATGAAACATGTTAAAATGTAACATATTAAAATGTTACATGTTAAAATGTTACATTTTAAAATGTAACATTTTAAAATTAAACATGTTAAAATGTAACATTTTATCATGTTAAAATGCAACATGTTAAAATGTAAGATTTTATCATGTTAAAATGAAACATGTTAAAATGTAACATTTTATCATGTTAAAATGAAACATGTTAAAATGTAACATTTTATCGTGTTAAAATGAAACATGTTAAAATGTAACATTTTATCATGTTAAAATGAAACATGTTAAATTGTAACATTTTATCATGTTAAAATGAAACATGTTAAAATGTAACATTATATCATTTTTAAATGAAACATGTTAAAATGTAACATTTTATCATGTTAAAATGAAACATGTTAAAATGTAACATTTTATCATGTTAAAATGCAACATGTTAAAATGTAACATATTAAAATGTAACATGTTAAAATGTAACATTTTATCATGTTAAAATGCAACATGTTAAAATGTAACATATTAAAATGTAACATGTTAAAATGTAACATTTTATCATGTTAAAATGCAACATGTTAAAATGTAACATTTTATCATGTTAAAATGCAAAATGTTAAAATGTAACATATTAAAATGTAACATGTTCAAATGTAACATTTTAAAAATGTAACATTTTATCATGTTAAAATGCAACATGTTAAAATGTAACATTTTTATCATGTTAAAATGCAACATGTAAAAATGTAACATTTTATCATGTTAAAATGCAACATGTTAAAATGTAACATTTTATCATGTTAAAATGAAACATGTTAAAATGTAACATTTTATCATGTTAAAATGAAACATGTTAAAATGTAGCATTTTATCATGTTAAAATGCAACATGTTAAAATGTAACATTTTATCATGTTAAAATGCAACATGTTAAAATGTAACGTATTAAAATGTAACATGTTAAAATGTAACATTTTAAAATGTTACAATTTAAAATGTAACATTTTAAAATGTAACAATTTAAAATGTAACATTTTAAAATGTAACATTTTATCATGTTAAAATGCAACATGTTAAAATGTAACATTTTATCATGTTAAAATGTAACATTTTATCATGTTAAAATGCAACATGTTAAAATGTAACATTTTATCATGTTAAAATGCAACATGTTAAAATGTAACATTTTATCATGTTAAAATGCAACATGTTAAAATGTAACATTTTATCATGTTAAAATGCAACATGTTAAAATGTAACATATTAAAATGCAACATGTTAAAATGTAACATATTAAAATATAACATGTTAAAATGTAACATTTTTTAATGTAACATTTTTAAATGAAACATGTTAAAATGTAACATTTTATCATGTTAAAATGAAACAAGTTAAAATGTAACATTTTATCATGTTAAAATGCAACATGTTAAAATGTAACATTTTATCATGTTAAAATGAAACATGTTAACATGTAAGATTTTATCATGTTAAAATGAAACATGTTAAAATGTAACATTTTATGATGTTAAAATGAAAAATGTTAAAATGTATCATTTTATCATGTTTAAATGAAACATGTAAAAATGTAACATTTTTAAATTTAACATTTTATCATGTAAAAATGAAACATGTTAAAATGTAACATTTTATCATGTTAAAATGCAACATGTTAAAATGTAACATTTTATCATGTTAAAATGCAACATGTTAAAATGTAACATTTTATCATGTTAAAATGCAACATGTTAAAATGTAACATATTAAAATATAACATGTTAAAATGTAACATTTTTTAATGTAACATTTTTAAATGAAACATGTTAAAATGTAACATTTTATCATGTTAAAATGAAACAAGTTAAAATGTAACATTTTATCATGTTAAAATGCAACATGTTAAAATGTAACATTTTATCATGTTAAAATGCAACTTGTTAAAAAGTAACATTTTATCATGTTAAAATGAAACATGTTAAAATGTAAGATTTTATCATGTTAAAATGAAACATGTTAAAATGTAACATTTTATGATGTTAAAATGAAACATGTTAAAATGTAACATTTTATCATGTTAAAATGAAACATGTTAAAATGTAATATTTATCATGTTAAAATGAAACATGTTAAAATGTAACATTTTATCATGTTAAAATGAAACATGTTAAAATGTAACATTTTATCATGTTAAAATGAAACATGTTAAATTGTAACATTTTATCATGTTAAAATGCAACATGTTAAAATGTAACATTTTATCATGTTAAAATGAAACATGTTAAAATGTAACATTTTATCATGTTAAAATGCAACATGTTAAAATGTAACATTTTATCATGTTAAAATGCAACATGTTAAAATGTAACATGTTAAAATGAAACATGTTAAAATGTAACATTTTATCATGTTAAAATGAAACGTTAAAATGTAACATTTTATCATGTTAAAATGAAACATGTTAAAATGTAACATTTTATCATGTTAAAATGAAACATGTTAAAATGTAACATTTTATCATGTTAAAATGCAACATGTTAAAATGTAACATTTTATCATGTTAAAATGCAACATGTTAAAATGTAACATATTAAAATGTAACAGGTTCAAATGTAACATTTTAAAATGTAACATTTTATCATGTTAAATCGCAATATGTTAAAATGTAACATTTTATCATGTTAAAATGCAACATGTTAAAATGTAACATTTTATCATGTTAAAATGCAACATGTTAAAATGTAACATATTAAAATGTAACATGTTAAAATGTAACATTTTAAATTGTAACATTTTTAAATGAAACATGTTAAAATGTAACATTTTATCATGTTAAAATGAAACATGTTAAAATGTAACATTTTATCATGTTAAAATGCAACATGTTAAAATGTAACATTTTATCATGTTGAAATACATGTTAAAATGTAACATTTTATTATGTTGAAATGCAACATGTTAAAATGTAACATTTTATCATGTTAAAATGCAACATGTTAAAATGTAACATATTAAAATGTAACATGTTAAAATGTAACATTTTAAAATGAAACATGTTAAAATGTAACATATTATCATGTTAAAATGAAACATGTTAAAATGTAACATTTTATCATGTTAAAATGCAACATGTTAAAATGTAACATTTTATCATGTTAAAATGCAAAATGTTAAAATGTAACATATTAAAATGTAACATGTTCAAATGTAACATTTTAAAATGTAACATTTTATCATGTTAAAATGCAACATGTTAAAATGTAACATTTTTATCATGTTAAAATGCAACATGTAAAAATGTAACATTTTATCATGTTAAAATGCAACATGTTAAAATGTAACATTTTATCATGTTAAAATGAAACATGTTAAAATGTAACATTTTATCATGTTAAAATGAAACATGTTAAAATGTAACATTTTATCATGTTAAAATGCAACATGTTAAAATGTAACATTTTATCATGTTAAAATGCAACATGATAAAATGTAACATATTAAAATGTAACATGTTCAAATGTAACATTTTAAAATGTAACATTTTAAAATTTAACATTTTAAAATGTAACATTTTATCATGTTAAAATGCAACATGTTAAAATGTAACATTTTATCATGTTAAAATGCAACATGTTAAAATGTAACGTATTAAAATGTAACATGTTAAAATGTAACATTTTAAAATTTAACATTTTTAATTGTAACATTTTAAAATGTAACATTTTAAAATGAAACATGTTAAAATGTAACATTTTATCATGTTAAAATGCAACATGTTAAAGTGTAACATTTTATCATGTTAAAATGAAACATTAAAATGTAACATTTTATCATGTTAAAATGAAACATGTTAAAATGTAACATTTTATCATGTTAAAATGAAACATGTTAAAATGTAACATTATATCATGTTAAAATGAAACATGTTAAAATGTAACATTTTATCATGTTAAAATGCAACATGTTAAAATGTAACATATTAAAATGTAACATGTTAAAATGTAACATTTTAAATTGTAACATTTTTAAATGAAACATGTTAAAATGTAACATTTTATCATGTTAAAATGAAACATGTTAAAATGTAACATTTTATCATGTTAAAATGCAACATGTTAAAATGTAACATTTTATCATGTTGAAATGCAACATGTTAAAATGTAACATTTTATCATGTTGAAATGCAACATGTTAAAATGTAACATTTTATCATGTTAAAATGCAACATGTTAAAATGTAACATATTAAAATGTAACATGTTAAAATGTTACATTTTAAAATGTAACATTTTAAAATGAAACATGTTAAAATGAAACATGTTAAAATGTAACATTTTATCATGTTTAAATGCAACATGTTAATATGTAACATTTTATCATGTTAAAATGAAACATGTTAAAATGTAACATTTTATCATGTTAAAATGTAACATTTTATCATGTTAAAATGAAACGTTAAAATGTAACATTTTATCATGTTAAAATGAAACATGTTAAAATGTAACATTTTATCATGTTAAAATGCAACATGTTAAAATGTAACATTTTATCATGTTAAAATGCAACATGTTAAAATGTAACATATAAAAATGTAACATGTAAATGTAACATTTTAAAATGTAACATTTTAAAATAAAACATGTTAAAATGTAACATTTTATCATGTTAAATTGAAACATGTTATAATGTAACATTTTATCATGTTAAAATGCAACATGTTAAAATGTAACATTTTATCATGTTAAAATGCAACATGTTAAAATGTAACATATTAAAATGTAACATGTTAAAATGTTACATTTTAAAATGTAACATTTTAAAATGAAACATGTTAAAATGAAACATGTTAAAATGTAACATTTTATCATGTTAAAATGCAACATGTTAATATGTAACATTTTATCATGTTAAAATGAAACATGTTAAAATGTAACATTTTATCATGTTAAAATGTAACATTTTATCATGTTAAAATGAAACGTTAAAATGTAACATTTTATCATGTTAAAATGAAACATGTTAAAATGTAACATTTTATCATGTTAAAATGCAACATGTTAAAATGTAACATTTTATCATGTTAAAATGCAACATGTTAAAATGTAACATATAAAAATGTAACATGTAAATGTAACATTTTAAAATGTAACATTTTAAAATAAAACATGTTAAAATGTAACATTTTATCATGTTAAATTGAAACATGTTATAATGTAACATTTTATCATGTTAAAATGCAACATGTTAAAATGTAACATTTTATCATGTTAAAATGCAACATTTAAAAATATAACATTTTATCATGTTAAAATGCAACATGTTAAAATGTAACATTTTATCATGTTAAAATGAAACATGTTAAAATGTAACATTTTATCATGTTAAAATGAAACATGTTAAAATGTAACATTTTATCATGTTAAAATGCAACATGTTAAAATGTAACATTTTATCATGTTAAAATGCAACATGATAAAATGTAACATATTAAAATGTAACATGTTCAAATGTAACATTTTAAAATGTAACATTTTAAAATTTAACATTTTAAAATTTAACATTTTAAAATGTAACATTTTATCATGTTAAAATGCAACATGTTAAAATGTAACATTTTATCATGTTAAAATGCAACATGTTAAAATGTAACGTATTAAAATGTAACATGTTAAAATGTAACATTTTAAAATTTAACATTTTTAAATGTAACATTTTAAAATGTAACATTTTAAAATGAAACATGTTAAAATGTAACATTTTATCATGTTAAAATGCAACATGTTAAAATGTAACATTTTAAAATGTAACATTTTATCATGTTAAAATGCAACATGTTAAAATGTAACATTTTTACCATGTTAAAATGCAACATGTAAAAATGTAACATTTTATCATGTTAAAATGCAACATGTTAAAATGTAACATTTTATCATGTTAAAATGAAACATGTTAAAATGTAACATTTTATCATGTTAAAATGAAACATGTTAAAATGTAACATTTTATCATGTTAAAATGCAACATGTTAAAATGTAACATTTTATCATGTTAAAATGCAACATGATAAAATGTAACATATTAAAATGTAACATGTTCAAATGTAACATTTTAAAATGTAACATTTTAAAATTTAACATTTTAAAATGTAACATTTTATCATGTTAAAATGCAACATGTTAAAATGTAACATTTTATCATGTTAAAATGCAACATGTTAAAATGTAACGTATTAAAATGTAACATGTTAAAATGTAACATTTTAAAATTTAACATTTTTAATTGTAACATTTTAAAATGTAACATTTTAAAATGAAACATGTTAAAATGTAACATTTTATCATGTTAAAATGCAACATGTTAAAGTGTAACATTTTATCATGTTAAAATGAAACATTAAAATGTAACATTTTATCATGTTAAAATGAAACATGTTAAAATGTAACATTTTATCATGTTAAAATGAAACATGTTAAAATGTAACATTATATCATGTTAAAATGAAACATGTTAAAATGTAACATTTTATCATGTTAAAATGCAACATGTTAAAATGTAACATATTAAAATGTAACATGTTAAAATGTAACATTTTAAATTGTAACATTTTTAAATGAAACATGTTAAAATGTAACATTTTATCATGTTAAAATGAAACATGTTAAAATGTAACATTTTATCATGTTAAAATGCAACATGTTAAAATGTAACATTTTATCATGTTGAAATGCAACATGTTAAAATGTAACATTTTATCATGTTGAAATGCAACATGTTAAAATGTAACATTTTATCATGTTAAAATGCAACATGTTAAAATGTAACATATTAAAATGTAACATGTTAAAATGTTACATTTTAAAATGTAACATTTTAAAATGAAACATGTTAAAATGAAACATGTTAAAATGTAACATTTTATCATGTTAAAATGCAACATGTTAATATGTAACATTTTATCATGTTAAAATGAAACATGTTAAAATGTAACATTTTATCATGTTAAAATGTAACATTTTATCATGTTAAAATGAAACGTTAAAATGTAACATTTTATCATGTTAAAATGAAACATGTTAAAATGTAACATTTTATCATGTTAAAATGCAACATGTTAAAATGTAACATTTTATCATGTTAAAATGCAACATGTTAAAATGTAACATATAAAAATGTAACATGTAAATGTAACATTTTAAAATGTAACATTTTAAAATAAAACATGTTAAAATGTAACATTTTATCATGTTAAATTGAAACATGTTATAATGTAACATTTTATCATGTTAAAATGCAACATGTTAAAATGTAACATTTTATCATGTTAAAATGCAACATGTTAAAATGTAACATATTAAAATGTAACATGTTAAAATGTTACATTTTAAAATGTAACATTTTATCATGTTAAAATGCAACATGTTAATATGTAACATTTTATCATGTTAAAATGAAACATGTTAAAATGTAACATTTTATCATGTTAAAATGAAACGTTAAAATGTAACATTTTATCATGTTAAAATGAAACATGTTAAAATGTAACATTTTATCATGTTAAAATGCAACATGTTAAAATGTAACATTTTATCATGTTAAAATGCAACATGTTAAAATGTAACATATAAAAATGTAACATGTAAATGTAACATTTTAAAATGTAACATTTTAAAATAAAACATGTTAAAATGTAACATTTTATCATGTTAAATTGAAACATGTTATAATGTAACATTTTATCATGTTAAAATGCAACATGTTAAAATGTAACATTTTATCATGTTAAAATGCAACATTTAAAAATATAACATTTTATCATGTTAAAATGCAACATGTTAAAATGTAACATTTTATCATGTTAAAATGAAACATGTTAAAATGTAACATTTTATCATGTTAAAATGAAACATGTTAAAATGTAACATTTTATCATGTTAAAATGCAACATGTTAAAATGTAACATTTTATCATGTTAAAATGCAACATGATAAAATGTAACATATTAAAATGTAACATGTTCAAATGTAACATTTTAAAATGTAACATTTTAAAATTTAACATTTTAAAATTTAACATTTTAAAATGTAACATTTTATCATGTTAAAATGCAACATGTTAAAATGTAACATTTTATCATGTTAAAATGCAACATGTTAAAATGTAACGTATTAAAATGTAACATGTTAAAATGTAACATTTTAAAATTTAACATTTTTAAATGTAACATTTTAAAATGTAACATTTTAAAATGAAACATGTTAAAATGTAACATTTTATCATGTTAAAATGCAACATGTTAAAATGTAACATTTTAAAATGTAACATTTTAAAATGTAACATTTTAAAATGTAACATTTTATCATGTTAAAATGCAACATGTTAAAATGTAACATTTTTATCATGTTAAAATGCAACATGTAAAAATGTAACATTTTATCATGTTAAAATGCAACATGTTAAAATGTAACATTTTATCATGTTAAAATGAAACATGTTAAAATGTAACATTTTATCATGTTAAAATGAAACATGTTAAAATGTAACATTTTATCATGTTAAAATGCAACATGTTAAAATGTAACATTTTATCATGTTAAAATGCAACATGATAAAATGTAACATATTAAAATGTAACATGTTCAAATGTAACATTTTAAAATGTAACATTTTAAAATTTAACATTTTAAAATGTAACATTTTATCATGTTAAAATGCAACATGTTAAAATGTAACATTTTATCATGTTAAAATGCAACATGTTAAAATGTAACGTATTAAAATGTAACATGTTAAAATGTAACATTTTAAAATTTAACATTTTTAAATGTAACATTTTAAAATGTAACATTTTAAAATGTTAAAATGAAACATTAAAATGTAACATTTTATCATGTTAAAATGAAACATGTTAAAATGTAACATTTTATCATGTTAAAATGAAACATGTTAAAATGTAACATTATATCATGTTAAAATGAAACATGTTAAAATGTAACATTTTATCATGTTAAATTGAAACATGTTATAATGTAACATTTTATCATGTTAAAATGCAACATGTTAAAATGTAACATTTTATCATGTTAAAATGAAACATGTTAAAATGTAGCATTTTATCATGTTAAAATGCAACATGTTAAAATGTAACATTTTATCATGTTAAAATGCAACATGTTAAAATGTAACGTATTAAAATGTAAAATGTTAAAATGTAACATTTTAAAATGTTACAATTTAAAATGTAACATTTTAAAATGTAACAATTTAAAATGTAACATTTTAAAATGTAACATTTTATCATGTTAAAATGCAACATGTTAAAATGTAACATTTTATCATGTTAAAATGCAACATGTTAAAATGTAACATTTTATCATGTTAAAATGCAACATGTTAAAATGTAACATTTTATCATGTTAAAATGCAACATGTTAAAATGTAACATTTTATCATGTTAAAATGCAACATGTTAAAATGTAACATTTTATCATGTTAAAATGCAACATGTTAAAATGTAACATTTTATCATGTTAAAATGCAACATGTTAAAATGTAACATATTAAAATATAACATGTTAAAATGTAACATTTTTTAATGTAACATTTTTAAATGAAACATGTTAAAATGTATCATTTTATCATGTTAAAATGAAACAAGTTAAAATGTAACATTTTATCATGTTAAAATGCAACATGTTAAAATGTAACATTTTATCATGTTAAAATGAAACATGTTAACATGTAAGATTTTATCATGTTAAAATGAAACATGTTAAAATGTAACATTTTATGATGTTAAAATGAAAAATGTTAAAATGTAACATTTTATCATGTTTAAATGAAACATGTAAAAATGTAACATTTTTAAATTTAACATTTTATCATGTAAAAATGAAACATGTTAAAATGTAACATTTTATCATGTTAAAATGCAACATGTTAAAATGTAACATTTTATCATGTTAAAATGCAACATGTTAAAATGTAACATTTTATCATGTTAAAATGCAACATGTTAAAATGTAACATATTAAAATATAACATGTTAAAATGTAACATTTTTTAATGTAACATTTTTAAATGAAACATGTTAAAATGTAACATTTTATCATGTTAAAATGAAACAAGTTAAAATGTAACATTTTATCATGTTAAAATGCAACATGTTAAAATGTAACATTTTATCATGTTAAAATGCAACTTGTTAAAAAGTAACATTTTATCATGTTAAAATGAAACATGTTAAAATGTAAGATTTTATCATGTTAAAATGAAACATGTTAAAATGTAACATTTTATGATGTTAAAATGAAACATGTTAAAATGTAACATTTTATCATGTTAAAATGAAACATGTTAAAATGTAATATTTATCATGTTAAAATGAAACATGTTAAAATGTAACATTTTATCATGTTAAAATGAAACATGTTAAAATGTAACATTTTATCATGTTAAAATGAAACATGTTAAATTGTAACATTTTATCATGTTAAAATGCAACATGTTAAAATGTAACATTTTATCATGTTAAAATGAAACATGTTAAAATGTAACATTTTATCATGTTAAAATGCAACATGTTAAAATGTAACATTTTATCATGTTAAAATGCAACATGTTAAAATGTAACATGTTAAAATGAAACATGTTAAAATGTAACATTTTATCATGTTAAAATGAAACGTTAAAATGTAACATTTTATCATGTTAAAATGAAACATGTTAAAATGTAACATTTTATCATGTTAAAATGAAACATGTTAAAATGTAACATTTTATCATGTTAAAATGCAACATGTTAAAATGTAACATTTTATCATGTTAAAATGCAACATGTTAAAATGTAACATATTAAAATGTAACAGGTTCAAATGTAACATTTTAAAATGTAACATTTTATCATGTTAAATCGCAATATGTTAAAATGTAACATTTTATCATGTTAAAATGCAACATGTTAAAATGTAACATTTTATCATGTTAAAATGCAACATGTTAAAATGTAACATATTAAAATGTAACATGTTAAAATGTAACATTTTAAATTGTAACATTTTTAAATGAAACATGTTAAAATGTAACATTTTATCATGTTAAAATGAAACATGTTAAAATGTAACATTTTATCATGTTAAAATGCAACATGTTAAAATGTAACATTTTATCATGTTGAAATACATGTTAAAATGTAACATTTTATCATGTTGAAATGCAACATGTTAAAATGTAACATTTTATCATGTTAAAATGCAACATGTTAAAATGTAACATATTAAAATGTAACATGTTAAAATGTAACATTTTAAAATGAAACATGTTAAAATGTAACATATTATCATGTTAAAATGAAACATGTTAAAATGTAACATTTTATCATGTTAAAATGCAACATGTTAAAATGTAACATTTTATCATGTTAAAATGCAAAATGTTAAAATGTAACATATTAAAATGTAACATGTTCAAATGTAACATTTTAAAATGTAACATTTTATCATGTTAAAATGCAACATGTTAAAATGTAACATTTTTATCATGTTAAAATGCAACATGTAAAAATGTAACATTTTATCATGTTAAAATGCAACATGTTAAAATGTAACATTTTATCATGTTAAAATGAAACATGTTAAAATGTAACATTTTATCATGTTAAAATGAAACATGTTAAAATGTAACATTTTATCATGTTAAAATGCAACATGTTAAAATGTAACATTTTATCATGTTAAAATGCAACATGATAAAATGTAACATATTAAAATGTAACATGTTCAAATGTAACATTTTAAAATGTAACATTTTAAAATTTAACATTTTAAAATGTAACATTTTATCATGTTAAAATGCAACATGTTAAAATGTAACATTTTATCATGTTAAAATGCAACATGTTAAAATGTAACGTATTAAAATGTAACATGTTAAAATGTAACATTTTAAAATTTAACATTTTTAAATGTAACATTTTAAAATGTAACATTTTAAAATGAAACATGTTAAAATGTAACATTTTATCATGTTAAAATGCAACATGTTAAAGTGTAACATTTTATCATGTTAAAATGAAACATTAAAATGTAACATTTTATCATGTTAAAATGAAACATGTTAAAATGTAACATTTTATCATGTTAAAATGAAACATGTTAAAATGTAACATTATATCATGTTAAAATGAAACATGTTAAAATGTAACATTTTATCATGTTAAAATGCAACATGTTAAAATGTAACATATTAAAATGTAACATGTTAAAATGTAACATTTTAAATTGTAACATTTTTAAATGAAACATGTTAAAATGTAACATTTTATCATGTTAAAATGAAACATGTTAAAATGTAACATTTTATCATGTTAAAATGCAACATGTTAAAATGTAACATTTTATCATGTTGAAATGCAACATGTTAAAATGTTACATTTTATCATGTTGAAATGCAACATGTTAAAATGTAACATTTTATCATGTTAAAATGCAACATGTTAAAATGTAACATATTAAAATGTAACATGTTAAAATGTTACATTTTAAAATGTAACATTTTAAAATGAAACATGTTAAAATGAAACATGTTAAAATGTAACATTTTATCATGTTAAAATGCAACATGTTAATATGTAACATTTTATCATGTTAAAATGAAACATGTTAAAATGTAACATTTTATCATGTTAAAATGTAACATTTTATCATGTTAAAATGAAACGTTAAAATGTAACATTTTATCATGTTAAAATGAAACATGTTAAAATGTAACATTTTATCATGTTAAAATGCAACATGTTAAAATGTAACATTTTATCATGTTAAATTGAAACATGTTATAATGTAACATTTTATCATGTTAAAATGCAACATGTTAAAATGTAACATTTTATCATGTTAAAATGCAACATTTAAAAATATAACATTTTATCATGTTAAAATGCAACATGTTAAAATGTAACATTTTATCATGTTAAAATGAAACATGTTAAAATGTAACATTTTATCATGTTAAAATGAAACATGTTAAAATGTAACATTTTATCATGTTAAAATGCACAATGTTAAAATGTAACATTTTATCATGTTAAAATGCAACATGATAAAATGTAACATATTAAAATGTAACATGTTCAAATGTAACATTTTAAAATGTAACATTTTAAAATTTAACATTTTAAAATTTAACATTTTAAAATGTAACATTTTATCATGTTAAAATGCAACATGTTAAAATGTAACATTTTATCATGTTAAAATGCAACATGTTAAAATGTAACGTATTAAAATGTAACATGTTAAAATGTAACATTTTAAAATTTAACATTTTTAAATGTAACATTTTAAAATGTAACATTTTATCATGTTAAAATGCAACATGTTAAAATGTAACATTTTATCATGTTAAAATGAAACATTAAAATGTAACATTTTATCATGTTAAAATGAAACATGTTAAAATGTAACATTTTATCATGTTAAAATGAAACATGTTAAAATGTAACATTATATCATGTTAAAATGAAACATGTTAAAATGTAACATTTTATCATGTTAAAATGCAACATGTTAAAATGTAACATTTTATCATGTTAAAATGCAACATGTTAAAATGTAACATTTTATCATGTTAAAATGCAACATGTTAAAATGTAACATTTTATCATGTTAAAATGAAAAATGTTAAAATGTAACATTATATCATGTTTAAATGAAACATGTAAAAATGTAACATTTTTAAATGTAACATTTTATCATGTTAAAATGTAACATTTTATCATGTTAAAATGCAACATGTTAAAATGAAACATTTTTTTATGTTAAAATGCAACATGTTAAAATGTAACATTTTATCATGTTAAAATGAAACGTTAAAATGTAACATTTTATCATGTTAAAATGAAACATGTTAAAATGTAACATATTAAAATGTAACATGTTAAAATGTTACATTTTAAAATGTAACATTTTAAAATGAAACATGTTAAAATGAAACATGTTAAAATGTAACATTTTATCATGTTAAAATGCAACATGTTAATATGTAACATTTTATCATGTTAAAATGAAACATGTTAAAATGTAACATTTTATCATGTTAAAATGTAACATTTTATCATGTTAAAATGAAACGTTAAAATGTAACATTTTATCATGTTAAAATGAAACATGTTAAAATGCAACATGTTAAAATGTAACATTTTATCATGTTAAAATGCAACATGTTAAAATGTAACATATAAAAATGTAACATGTAAATGTAACATTTTAAAATGTAACATTTTAAAATAAAACATGTTAAAATGTAACATTTTATCATGTTAAATTGAAACATGTTATAATGTAACATTTTATCATGTTAAAATGCAACATGTTAAAATGTAACATTTTATCATGTTAAAATGCAACATGTTAAAATGTAACATTTTATCATGTTAAAATGCAACATGTTAAAATGTAACATTTTATCATGTAAAAATGCAACATGTTAAAATGTAATATTTTATCATGTTAAAATGCAACATGTTAAAATGCAACATGTTAAAATGTAACATATTAAAATGTAACATGTTAAAATGTAACATTTTATGATGTTAAAATGAAAAATGTTAAAATGTAACATTTTATCATGTTAAATTGAAACATGTTATAATGTAACATTTTATCATGTTAAAATGCAACATGTTAAAATGTAACATTTTATCATGTTAAAATGCAACATGTTAAAATGTAACATTTTATCATGTTAAAATGCAACATGTTAAAATGTAACATTTTATCATGTTAAAATGCAACATGTTAAAATGTAACATTTTATCATGTTAAAATGAAACATGTTAAAATGTAACATTTTATCATGTTAAAATGAAACATGTAAAAATGTAACATTTTACCATGTTAAAATGAAACATGTTAAAATGTAACATTTTATGATGTTAAAATGAAACATGTTAAAATGTAACATTTTATCATGTTAAAATGAAACATGTTAAAATGTAACATTTTATCATGTTAAAATGCAACATGTTAAAATGTAACATTTCATCATGTTAAAATGCAACATGTTAAAATGTAACATTTTATTATGTTAAAATGCAACATGTTAAAATGTAACATTTTAAAATGTAACATTTTAAAATGAAACATGTTAAAATGTAACATTTTATCATGTTAAAATGAAACATGTTATAATGTAACATTTTATCATGTTAAAATGCAACATGTTAAAATGTTACATTTTATCATGTTAAAATGCAACATGTTAAAATGTAACATTTTATCATGTTAAAATGCAACATGTTAAAATGTAACATATTAAAATGTAACATGTTAAAATGTAACATTTTAAAATGTAACATTTTAAAATGAAACATGTTAAAATGTAACATTTTATCATGTTAAAATGAAACATGTTAAAATGTAACATTTTATCATGTTAAAATGCAACATGTTAAAATGTAACATTTTATCATGTTAAAATGCAACATGTTAAAATGTAACTTTTTATCATGTTAAAATGAAACATGTTAAAATGTAAGATTTTATCATGTTAAAATGAAACATGTTAAAATGTAACATTTTATGATGTTAAGGGGATTCGCCACTGAAAATAGGTAAAAATCATGAAAAATTGTAAAAATATTTTTTTGCATTTCTTTGTACATTGGACCCTATTACATCCAAAAAGTATGATATAATCCATGTATGAATGTTATTATATGTTATAACCAAGGGGTTTCGCTCTTTACGATAGCTACAAGATCATAGGACACCTTCTTATTCAAACGCGGTTTTCCGCAACATTGAAATTTCACGTTTTTCAATACAAAATTTGATATATCTTGAGAGCCACTAAAGGTACATTGTTAAAATTTTTACTACTTATTCTAGACAGTATTAGGAAAATATTTAGGTAGAATTAGGTATCTAAGTTAATTAGGTACTGAACCATAGAGTTTTTTTTAAAACTAACTCTTTTTTCTGAAGAAAAATTATATTTAATGTGTCACAGCAAAAAAAGTATCTGAGATATTATTATGAATCTACCTAAATATTAAGTTTAGATAACTGTCTTTAAAAAAACACAAAATTTATCAAAATCCATAAAGAACTCTCTTCAAAATATCGATTTTTAAAACCCCTTACAAATTGATCGAAAAACCTCTATTTTATTTTTTTACCACCTATAATTTATATTTAGAAGTAAAACAAAATTTTTCCATTTTTTGTTAAACTATACCCTACTAGAAAAAAAATAGTTTCACGACTTTCCTCGTTAAATAAAAAAATTCACCCTTTTCAGTGGCGAATCCCCTTAAAATGAAAAATGTTAAAATGTAACATTTTATCATGTTAAAATGAAACATGTAAAAATGTAACATTTTTAAATTTAACATTTTATCATGTTGAAATGAAACATGTTAAAATGTAACATTTTATCATGTTAAAATACAACATGTTAAAATGTAACATTTTATCATGTTAACATGAAACATGTTAAAATGTAACATTTTATCATGTTAAAATGAAACATGTTAAAATGTAACATTTTATCATGTTAAAATGAAACATGTTAAAATGTAACATTTTATCATGTTAAAATGAAACATGTTAAAATGTAACATTTTATCATGTTAAAATGAAACATGTTAAAATGTAACATTATATCATGTTAAAATGAAACATGTTAAAATGTAACATTTTATCATGTTAAAATGCAACATGTATGCAAAGTGTAACATTTTTAAATGTAACATTTTATCATGTTAAAATAAAACATGTTAAAATGTAAGATTTTATCATGTTAAAATGAAACATGTTAAAATGTAACATTTTATCTTGTTAAAATGAAACGTTAAAATGTAACATTTTATGATGTTAAAATGAAGCATGTTAAAATGTAACATTTTATCATGTTAAAATGAAACATGTTAAAATGTAACATTTTATCATGTTAAAATGCAACATGTTTAAATGTAACATTTTATCATGTTAAAATGCAACATGTTTAAATGTAACATTTTAAAATGTTAAAATGTAACATTTTATGATGTTAAAATGAAAAATGTTAAAATGTAACATTTTATCATGTTTAAATGAAACATGTAAAAATGTAACATTTTTAAATGTAACATTTTATCATGTTAAAATGAAACATGTTAAAATGTAACATTTTATCATGTTAAAATGCAACATGTTAAAATGTAACATTTTATCATGTTAAAATGCAACATGTTAAAATGTAACATTTTATCATGTTAAAATGTAACATTTTATCATGTTAAAATGCAACATGTTAAAATGTAACATATTAAAATGTAACATGTTAAAATGTAACATTTTTTAATGTAACATTTTTAAATGAAACATGTAAAAATGTAACATTTTATCATGTTAAAATGAAACAAGTTAAAATGTAACATTTTATCATGTTAAAATGCAACATGTTAAAATGTAACATTTTATCATGTTAAAATGAAACATGTTAAAATGTAACATTTTATCATGTTAAAATGAAACATGTTAAAATGTAACATTTTATCATGTTAAAATGAAACATGTTTAAATGTAACATTTTATCATGTTAAAATGAAACATGTTAAAATGTAACATTTTATCATGTTAAAATAAAACATGTTAAAATGTAACATTTTATCATGTTAAAATGAAACATGTTAAAATGTAACATTTTATCATGTTAAAATGAAACATGTTAAAATGTAACATTTTATCATGTTAAAATGCAACATGTTAAAATGTAACATATTAAAATGTAACATGTTAAAATGCAATATATCATGTTGCATTTTAACATGATAAAATGTTACATTTTAACATGTTTCATTTTAACATGATAAAATGTTAAATTTAAAAATGTTACATTTTTACATGTTTCATTTAAACATTATAAAATGTTACATTTTAACATTTTTCATTTTAACATCATAAAATGTTACATTTTAACATGTTACATTTTAATATGTCACATTTAAACATGTTGCATTTTAACATGATAAAATGTTACATTTTAACATGTTGTATTTTAACATGATAAAATGTTACATTTTAACATGTTGCATTTTAACATGTTGCATTTTAACATGATAAAATGTTACATTTTACATGTTTCATTTTAACATGATAAAATGTTAAATTTTAACGTTTCATTTTAAAATGTTACATTTTATAACATATTAAAATGTAACATTTTAAAATGAAACATGTTAAAATGTAACATTTTATCATGTTAAAATGAAACATGTAAAATGTAACATTTTATCATGTTAAAATGCAACATGTTAAAATGCAACATGTTAAAATGTAACATTTTATCATGTTAAAATACAACATGTTAAAATGTAACATTTTATCATGTTAAAATGCAACATGTTAAAATGTAACATATTAAAATGTAACATTTTATCATGTTAAAATGCAACATGTTAAAATGTAACATATAAAAATGTAACATGTAAATGTAACATTTTAAAATGTAACATTTTAAAATAAAACATGTTAAAATGTAACATTTTATCATGTTAAAATGCAACATGTTAAAATGTAACATATAAAAATGTAACATGTAAATGTAACATTTTAAAATGTAACATTTTAAAATAATACATGTTAAAATGTAACATTTTATCATGTTAAATTGAAACATGTTAAAATGTAACATTTTATCATGTTAAAATGCAACATGTTAAAATGTAACATTTTATCATGTTAAAATGCAACATGTTAAAATGTTACATTTTAACATGTTGCATTTTAACATGATAAAATGTTACATTTTAACATGTTTTATTTTAAAATGTTACATTTTAAAATGTTACATTTACATGTTACATTTTTATATGTTTCATTTTAACATGTTGCATTTTAACATGATAAAATGTTACATTTTAATATGTTAAAATGAAACATGTTAAAATGTAACATTTTATCATGTTAAAATGAAACATGTTAAAATGTAACATTTTATCATGTTAAAATGAAACATGTTAAAATGTAACATTTTATCATGTTAAAATGAAACATGTTAAAATGTAACATTATATCATGTTAAAATGAAACATGTTAAAATGTAACATTTTATCATGTTAAAATGCAACATGTATGCAAAGTGTAACATTTTTAAATGTAACATTTTATCATGTTAAAATAAAACATGTTAAAATGTAAGATTTTATCATGTTAAAATGAAACATGTTAAAATGTAACATTTTATCTTGTTAAAATGAAACGTTAAAATGTAACATTTTATGATGTTAAAATGAAGCATGTTAAAATGTAACATTTTATCATGTTAAAATGAAACATGTTAAAATGTAACATTTTATCATGTTAAAATGCAACATGTTTAAATGTAACATTTTATCATGTTAAAATGCAACATGTTTAAATGTAACATATTAAAATGTAACATGTTAAAATGTAACATTTTATGATGTTAAAATGAAAAATGTTAAAATGTAACATTTTATCATGTTTAAATGAAACATGTAAAAATGTAACATTTTTAAATGTAACATTTTATCATGTTAAAATGAAACATGTTAAAATGTAACATTTTATCATGTTAAAATGCAACATGTTAAAATGTAACATTTTATCATGTTAAAATGCAACATGTTAAAATGTAACATTTTATCATGTTAAAATGTAACATTTTATCATGTTAAAATGCAACATGTTAAAATGTAACATATTAAAATGTAACATGTTAAAATGTAACATTTTTTAATGTAACATTTTTAAATGAAACATGTAAAAATGTAACATTTTATCATGTTAAAATGAAACAAGTTAAAATGTAACATTTTATCATGTTAAAATGCAACATGTTAAAATGTAACATTTTATCATGTTAAAATGAAACATGTTAAAATGTAACATTTTATCATGTTAAAATGAAACATGTTAAAATGTAACATTTTATCATGTTAAAATGAAACATGTTTAAATGTAACATTTTATCATGTTAAAATGAAACATGTTAAAATGTAACATTTTATCATGTTAAAATAAAACATGTTAAAATGTAACATTTTATCATGTTAAAATGAAACATGTTAAAATGTAACATTTTATCATGTTAAAATGAAACATTTTAAAATGTAACATTTTATCATGTTAAAATGCAATATATCATGTTGCATTTTAACATGATAAAATGTTACATTTTAACATGTTTCATTTTAACATGATAAAATGTTAAATTTAAAAATGTTACATTTTTACATGTTTCATTTAAACATTATAAAATGTTACATTTTAACATTTTTCATTTTAACATCATAAAATGTTACATTTTAACATGTTACATTTTAAAATAAAACATGTTAAAATGTAACATTTTATCATGTTAAAATGCAACATGTTAAAATGTAACATTTAATCATGTTAAAATGCAACATGTTAAAATGTAACATATAAAAATGTAACATGTAAATGTAACATTTTAAAATGTAACATTTTAAAATAAAACATGTTAAAATGTAACATTTTATTATGTTAAATTGAAACATGTTATAATGTAACATTTTATCATGTTAAAATGCAACATGTTAAAATGTAACATTTTATCATGTTAAAATGCAACATGTTAAAATGTAACATTTTATCATGTTAAAATGCAACATGTTAAAATGTAACATTTTATCATGTAAAAATGCAACATGTTAAAATGTAATATTTTATCATGTTAAAATGCAACATGTTAAAATGCAACATGTTAAAATGTAACATATTAAAATGTAACATGTTAAAATGTAACATTTTATGATGTTAAAATGAAAAATGTTAAAATGTAACATTTTATCATGTTAAATTGAAACATGTTATAATGTAACATTTTATCATGTTAAAATGCAACATGTTAAAATGTAACATTTTATCATGTTAAAATGCAACATGTTAAAATGTAACATTTTATCATGTTAAAATGCAACATGTTAAAATGTAACATTTTATCGTGTTAAAATGCAACATGTTAAAATGTAACATTTTATCATGTTAAAATGAAACATGTTAAAATGTAAGATTTTATCATGTTAAAATGAAACATGTAAAAATGTAACATTTTACCATGTTAAAATGAAACATGTTAATATGTAACATTTTATGATGTTAAAATGAAACATGTTAAAATGTAACATTTTATCATGTTAAAATAAAACATGTTAAAATGTAACATTTTATCATGTTAAAATGCAACATGTTAAAATGTAACATATTAAAATGTAACATTTTAAAATGAAACATGTTAAAATGTAACATTTTATCATGTTAAAATGAAACATGTAAAATGTAACATTTTATCATGTTAAAATGCAACATGTTAAAATGCAACATGTTAAAATGTAACATTTTATCATGTTAAAATGCAACATGTTAAAATGTAACATATAAAAATGTAACATGTAAATGTAACATTTTAAAATGTAACATTTTAAAATAAAACATGTTAAAATGTAACATTTTATCATGTTAAATTGAAACATGTTATAATGTAACATTTTATCATGTTAAAATGCAACATGTTAAAATGTAACATTTTATCATGTTAAAATGCAACATGTTAAAATGTAACATTTTATCATGTTAAAATGAAACATGTTAAAATGTAACATTTTATCATGTTAAAATGCAACATGTTAAAATGTAACATTTTATCATGTTAAAATGCAACATGTTAAAATGTAACATTTTATCATGTTAAAATGCAAAATGTTAAAATGTAACATTTTACCATGTTTAAATGAGACATGTTAAAATGTAACATTTTATCATGTTAAAATGCAACATGTATGCAAAGTGTAACATTTTTAAATGTAACATTTTATCATGTTAAAATAAAACATGTTAAAATGTAAGATTTTATCATGTTAAAATGAAACATGTTAAAATTTAACATTTTATCTTGTTAAAATGAAACGTTAAAATGTAACATTTTATGATGTTAAAATGAAGCATGTTAAAATGTAACATTTTATCATGTTAAAATGAAACATGTTAAAATGTAACATTTTATCATGTTAAAATGCAACATGTTTAAATGTAACATTTTATCATGTTAAAATGCAACATGTTTAAATGTAACATATTAAAATGTAACATGTTAAAATGTAACATTTTATGATGTTAAAATGAAAAATGTTAAAATGTAACATTTTATCATGTTTAAATGAAACATGTAAAAATGTAACATTTTTAAATGTAACATTTTATCATGTTAAAATGAAACATGTTAAAATGTAACATTTTATCATGTTAAAATGCAACATGTTAAAATGTAACATTTTAACATGTTAAAATGCAACATGTTAAAATGCAACATGTTAAAATGTAACATATTAAAATGTAACATGTTAAAATGTAACATTTTTTAATGTAACATTTTTAAATGAAACATGTAAAAATGTAACATTTTATCATGTTAAAATGAAACAAGTTAAAATGTAACATTTTATCATGTTAAAATGCAACATGTTAAAATATAACATTTTATCATGTTAAAATGAAACATGTTAAAATGTAACATTTTATCATGTTAAAATGAAACATGTTAAAATGTAACATTTTATCATGTTAAAATGAAACATGTTTAAATGTAACATTTTATCATGTTAAAATGAAACATGTTAAAATGTAACATTTTATCATGTTAAAATAAAACATGTTAAAATGTAACATTTTATCATGTTAAAATGAAACATGTTAAAATGTAACATTTTATCATGTTAAAATGAAACATGTTAAAATGTAACATTTTATCATGTTAAAATGCAACATGTTAAAATGTAACATATTAAAATGTAACATGTTAAAATGCAATATATCATGTTGCATTTTAACATGATAAAATGTTACATTTTAACATGTTTCATTTTAACATGATAAAATGTTAAATTTAAAAATGTTACATTTTTACATGTTTCATTTAAACATTATAAAATGTTACATTTTAACATTTTTCATTTTAACATCATAAAATGTTACATTTTAACATGTTACATTTTAATATGTCACATTTAAACATGTTGCATTTTAACATGATAAAATGTTACATTTTAACATGTTGTATTTTAACAAGATAAAATGTTACATTTTAACATGTTGCATTTTAACATGTTGCATTTTAACATGATAAAATGTTACATTTTACATGTTTCATTTTAACATGATAAAATGTTACATTTTAACGTTTCATTTTAAAATGTTACATTTTATAACATATTAAAATGTAACATTTTAAAATGAAACATGTTAAAATGTAACATTTTATCATGTTAAAATGAAACATGTAAAATGTAACATTTTATCATGTTAAAATGCAACATGTTAAAATGCAACATGTTAAAATGTAACATTTTATCATGTTAAAATACAACATGTTAAAATGTAACATTTTATCATGTTAAAATGCAACATGTTAAAATGTAACGTATTAAAATGTAACATTTTATCATGTTAAAATGCAACATGTTAAAATGTAACATATAAAAATGTAACATGTAAATGTAACATTTTAAAATGTAACATTTTAAAATAAAACATGTTAAAATGTAACATTTTATCATGTTAAAATGCAACATGTTAAAATGTAACATTTTATCATGTTAAAATGCAACATGTTAAAATGTAACATATAAAAATGTAACATGTAAATGTAACATTTTAAAATGTAACATTTTAAAATAAAACATGTTAAAATGTAACATTTTATCATGTTAAATTGAAACATGTTATAATGTAACATTTTATCATGTTAAAATGCAACATGTTAAAATGTAACATTTTATCATGTTAAAATGCAACATGTTCAAATGTAACATTTTATCATGTTAAAATGCAACATGTTAAAATGTAACATTTTATCATGTAAAAATGCAACATGTTAAAATGTAATATTTTATCATGTTAAAATGCAACATGTTAAAATGCAACATGTTAAAATGTAACATATTAAAATGTAACATGTTAAAATGTAACATTTTATGATGTTAAAATGAAAAATGTTAAAATGTAACATTTTATCATGTTAAATTGAAACATGTTATAATGTAATATTTTATCATGTTAAAATGCAACATGTTAAAATGTAACATTTTATCATGTTAAAATGCAACTTGTTAAAATGTAACATTTTATCATGTTAAAATGCAACATGTTAAAATGTAACATTTTATCATGTTAAAATGCAACATGTTAAAATGTAACATTTTATCATGTTAAAATGAAACATGTTAAAATGTAAGATTTTATCATGTTAAAATGAAACATGTAAAAATGTAACATTTTACCATGTTAAAATAAAACATGTTAAAATGTAACATTTTATGATGTTAAAATGAAACATGTTAAAATGTAACATTTTATCATGTTAAAATAAAACATGTTAAAATGTAACATTTTATCATGTTAAAATGCAACATGTTAAAATGTAACATATTAAAATGTAACATTTTAAAATGAAACATGTTAAAATGTAACATTTTATCATGTTAAAATGAAACATGTAAAATGTAACATTTTATCATGTTAAAATGCAACATGTTAAAATGCAACATGTTAAAATGCAACATGTTAAAATGTAACATTTTATCATGTTAAAAAACAACATGTTAAAATGTAACATTTTATCATGTTAAAATGCAACATGTTTAAATGTGACATATTAAAATGTAACATGTTAAAATGTAACATTTTATGATGTTAAAATGAAAAATGTTAAAATGTAACATTTTATAATGTTTAAATGAAACATGTAAAAATGTAACATTTTTAAATTTAACATTTTATCATGTTAAAATGAAACATGTTAAAATGTAACATTTTATCATGTTAAAATGCAACATGTTAAAATGTAACATTTTATCATGTTAAAATGCAACATGTTAAAATGTAACATTTTATCATGTTAAAATGCAAAATGTTAAAATGTAACATTTTACCATGTTTAAATGAGACATGTTAAAATGTAACATATTAAAATGTAACATGTTAAAATGTAACATTTTTTAATGTAACATTTTTAAATGAAACATGTTAAAATGTAACATTTTATCATGTTAAAATGTAACATATTAAAATGTAACATGTTCAAATGTAACATTTTAAAATGTAACATTTTATCATGTTAAATCGCAATATGTTAAAATGTAACATTTTATCATGTTAAAATGCAACATGTTAAAATGTAACATTTTACTATGTTAAAATGCAACATGTTAAAATGTAACATATTAAAATGTAACATGTTAAAATGTAATATTTTAAAATGTAACATTTTTAAATGAAACATGTTAAAATGTAACATTTCATCATGTTAAAATGAAACATGTTAAAATGTAACATTTTATCATGTTAAAATGAAACATGTTAAAATGTAACATTTTATCATGTTAAAATGCAACATGTTAAAATGTAACATTTTATCTTGTTAAAATGCAACATGTTAAAATGTAACATTATATAATGTTAAAATGCAACATGTTAAAATGTAACATTTTAAAATGTAACATTTTAAAATGTAACATTTTAAAATGTAACATTTTAAAATGTAACATTTTAAAATTTAACATTTTAAAATGAAACATGTTAAAATGTAACATTTTATCATGTTAAAATGAAACATGTTAAAATGTAACATTTTATCATGTTAAAATGCAACATGTTAAAATGTAACATTTTATCATGTTAAAATGCAACATGTTAAAATGTAACATTTTATCATGTTAAATTGCAACATGTTAAAATGTAACATTTTATCATGTTAAAATGCAACATGTTAAAATGTAACATTTTATCTTGTTAAAATGCAACATGTTAAAATGTAACATATTAAAATATAACATGTTAAAATGTAACATTTTTTAATGTAACATTTTTAAATGAAACATGTTAAAATGTAACATGTTATCATGTAAGATTTTATCATGTTAAAATGAAACATGTTAAAATGTAACATTTTATCATGTTAAAATGAAACATGTTAAAATGTAAGATTTTATCATGTTAAAATGAAACATGTTAAAATGTAACATTTTATGATGTTAAAATGAAAAATGTTAAAATGTAACATTTTATCATGTTTAAATGAAACATGTAAAAATGTAACATTTTTAAATTTAACATTTTATCATGTTAAAATGAAACATGTTAAAATGTAACATTTTATCATGTTAAAATGCAACATGTTAAAATGTAACATTTTATCATGTTAAATTGCAACATGTTAAAATGTAACATTTTATCATGTTAAAATGCAACATGTTAAAATGTAACATTTTATCATGTTAAAATGCAACATGTTTAAATGTAACATATTAAAATATAACATGTTAAAATGTAACATTTTTTAATGTAACATTTTTAAATGAAACATGTTAAAATGTAACATGTTATCATGTTAAAATGAAACAAGTTAAAATGTAACATTTTATCATGTTAAAATGCAACATGTTAAAATGTAACATTTTATCATGTTAAAATGCAACATGTTAAAAAGTAACATTTTATCATGTTAAAATGAAACATGTTAAAATGTAAGATTTTATCATGTTAAAATGAAACATGTTAAAATGTAACATTTTATCATGTTAAAATGAAACATGTTAAAATGTAACATTTTATCATGTTAAAATGAAACATGTTAAAATGTAACATTTTATCATGTTAAAATGAAACATGTTAAAATGTAACATTTTACCATGTTAAAATGAAACATGTTAAAATGTAACATTTTATCATGTTAAAATGAAACATGTTAAAATGTAACATTTTATCATGTTAAAATGCAACATGTTAAAATGTAACATTTTATCATGTTAAAATGAAACATGTTAAAATGTAACATTTCATCATGTTAAAATGCAACATGTTAAAATTTAACATTTTATCATGTTAAAATGCAACATGTTAAAATGTAACATGTTAAAATGAAACATGTTAAAATGTAACATTTTATCATGTTAAAATGAAACGTTAAAATGTAACATTTTATCATGTTAAAATGAAACATGTTAAAATGTAACATTTTATCATGTTAAAATGTAACATTTTATCATGTTAAAATGAAACATGTTTAAATGTAACATTTTATCATGTTAAAATGCAACATGTTAAAATGTAACATTTTATCATGTTAAAATGCAACATGTTAAAATGTAACATATTAAAATGTAACATGTTAAAATGTAACATATTAAAATGTAACATGTTCAAATGTAACATTTTAAAATGTAACATTTTATCATGTTAAATCACAATATGTTAAAATGTAACATTTTATCATGTTAAAATGCAACATGTTAAAATGTAACATTTTATCATGTTAAAATGCAACATGTTAAAATGTAACATATTAAAATGTAACATGTTAAAATGTAACATTTTAAATTGTAACATTTTTAAATGAAACATGTTAAAATGTAACATTTTATTTTGTTAAAATGAAACATGTTTAAATGTAACATTTTATCATGTTAAAATGCAACATGTTAAAATGTAACATTTTATCATGTTGAAATGCAACATGTTAAAATGTAACATTTTATCATGTTAAAATGCAACATGTTAAAATGTAACATATTAAAATGTAACATGTAAAATGTAACATTTTAAAATGAAACATGTTAAAAATGAAACATGTTAAAATGTAACATTTTATCATGTTAAAATGAAACATGTTAAAATGTAACATTTTATCATGTTAAAATGAAACATGTTAAAATGTAACATTTTATCATGTTAAAATAAAACATGTTAAAATGTAACATTTTATCATGTTAAAATGCAACATGTTAAAATGTAACATATTAAAATGTAACATTTTAAAATGAAACATGTTAAAATGTAACATTTTATCATGTTAAAATGAAACATGTAAAATGTAACATTTTATCATGTTAAAATGCCACATGTTAAAATGCAACATGTTAAAATGTAACATTTTATCATGTTAAAATACAACATGTTAAAATGTAACATTTTATCATGTTAAAATGCAACATGTTTAAATGTGACATATTAAAATGTAACATGTTAAAATGTAACATTTTATGATGTTAAAATGAAACATGTTAAAATGTAACATTTTATCATGTTAAAATGCAACATGTTAAAATGTAACATATTGAAACATGTAAAAATGTAACATTTTTAAATTTAACATTTTATCATGTTAAAATGAAACATGTTAAAATGTAACATTTTATCATGTTAAAATGCAACATGTTAAAATGTAACATTTTATCATGTTAAAATGCAACATGTTAAAATGTAACATTTTATCATGTTAAAATGCAACATGTTAAAATGTAACATTTTACCATGTTTAAATGAGACATGTTAAAATGTAACATATTAAAATGTAACATGTTAAAATGTAACATTTTTTAATGTAACATTTTTAAATGAAACATGTTAAAATGTAACATTTTATCATGTTAAAATGTAACATATTAAAATGTAACATGTTCAAATGTAACATTTTTAAATGTAACATTTTATCATGTTAAATCGCAAAATGTTAAAATGTAACATTTTATCATGTTAAAATGCAACATGTTAAAATGTAACATTTTACTATGTTAAAATGCAACATGTTAAAATGTAACATATTAAAATGTAACATGTTAAAATGTAATATTTTAAAATGTAACATTTTTAAATGAAACATGTTAAAATGTAACATTTTATCATGTTAAAATGTAACATTTTAAAATGTAACATTTTATCATGTTAAAATGTAACATGTTAAAATGTAACATTTTATCTTGTTAAAATGCAACATGTTAAAATGTAACATTTTATAATGTTAAAATGCAACATGTTAAAATGTAACATTTTAAAATGTAACATTTTAAAATGAAACATGTTAAAATGTAACATTTTATCATGTTAAAATGAAACATGTTATAATGTAACATTTTATCATGTTAAAATGCAACATGTTAAATGTAACATTTTATCATGTTAAAATGCAACATGTTAAAATGTAACATTTTATCATGTTAAAATGCAACATGTTAAAATGTAACATATTAAAATGTAACAAGTTAAAATGTAACATTTTAAAATGTAACATTTTAAAATGAAACATGTTAAAATGTAACATTTTATCATGTTAAAATGAAACATGTTAAAATGTAACATTTTATCATGTTAAAATGCAACATGTTAAAATGTAACATTTTATCTTGTTAAAATGCAACATGTTAAAATGTAACATTTTATCATGTTAAAATGAAACATGTTAAAATGTAAGATTTTATCATGTTAAAATGAAACATGTTAAAATGTAACATTTTATGATGTTAAAATGAAAAATGTTAAAATGTAACATTTTATCATGTTTAAATGCAACATGTTAAAATGTAACATATTAAAATGTAACATGTTAAAATGTAACATTTTAAAATGTAACATTTTAAAATGAAACATGTTAAAATGTAACATTTTATCATGTTAAAATGAAACATGTTAAAATGTAACATTTTATCATGTTAAAATGCAACATGTTAAAATGTAACATTTTATCATGTTAAAATGCAACATGTTAAAATGTAACATTTTATCATGTTAAAATGAAACATGTTAAAATGTATGATTTTATCATGTTAAAATGAAACATGTTAAAATGTAACATTTTATGATGTTAAAATGAAAAATGTTAAAATTCAACATTTTATCATGTTAAAATGCAACATGTTAAAATGTAACATGTTAAAATGAAACATGTTAAAATGTAACATTTTATCATGTTAAAATGAAACGTTAAAATGTAACATTTTATCATGTTAAAATGAAACATGTTAAAATGTAACATTTTATCATGTTAAAATGTAACATTTTATCATGTTAAAATGAAACATGTTTAAATGTAACATTTTATCATGTTAAAATGCAACATGTTAAAATGTAACATTTTATCATGTTAAAATGCAACATGTTAAAATGTAACATATTAAAATGTAACATGTTAAAATGTAACATATTAAAATGTAACATGTTCAAATGTAACATTTTAAAATGTAACATTTTATCATGTTAAATCACAATATGTTAAAATGTAACATTTTATCATGTTAAAATGCAACATGTTAAAATGTAACATTTTATCATGTTAAAATGCAACATGTTAAAATGTAACATATTAAAATGTAACATGTTAAAATGTAACATTTTAAATTGTAACATTTTTAAATGAAACATGTTAAAATGTAACATTTTATTTTGTTAAAATGAAACATGTTTAAATGTAACATTTTATCATGTTAAAATGCAACATGTTAAAATGTAACATTTTATCATGTTGAAATGCAACATGTTAAAATGTAACATTTTATCATGTTAAAATGCAACATGTTAAAAAGTAACATATTAAAATGTAACATGTAAAATGTAACATTTTAAAATGAAACATGTTAAAAATGAAACATGTTAAAATGTAACATTTTATCATGTTAAAATGAAACATGTTAAAATGTAACATTTTATCATGTTAAAATGAAACATGTTAAAATGTAACATTTTATCATGTTAAAATAAAACATGTTAAAATGTAACATTTTATCATGTTAAAATGCAACATGTTAAAATGTAACATATTAAAATGTAACATTTTAAAATGAAACATGTTAAAATGTAACATTTTATCATGTTAAAATGAAACATGTAAAATGTAACATTTTATCATGTTAAAATGCCACATGTTAAAATGCAACATGTTAAAATGTAACATTTTATCATGTTAAAATACAACATGTTAAAATGTAACATTTTATCATGTTAAAATGCAACATGTTTAAATGTGACATATTAAAATGTAACATGTTAAAATGTAACATTTTATGATGTTAAAATGAAAAATGTTAAAATGTAACATTTTATAATGTTTAAATGAAACATGTAAAAATGTAACATTTTTAAATTTAACATTTTATCATGTTAAAATGAAACATGTTAAAATGTAACATTTTATCATGTTAAAATGCAACATGTTAAAATGTAACATTTTATCATGTTAAAATGCAACATGTTAAAATGTAACATTTTATCATGTTAAAATGCAACATGTTAAAATGTAACATTTTACCATGTTTAAATGAGACATGTTAAAATGTAACATATTAAAATGTAACATGTTAAAATGTAACATTTTTTAATGTAACATTTTTAAATGAAACATGTTAAAATGTAACATTTTATCATGTTAAAATGTAACATATTAAAATGTAACATGTTCAAATGTAACATTTTAAAATGTAACATTTTATCATGTTAAATCGCAATATGTTAAAATGTAACATTTTATCATGTTAAAATGCAACATGTTAAAATGTAACATTTTACTATGTTAAAATGCAACATGTTAAAATGTAACATATTAAAATGTAACATGTTAAAATGTAATATTTTAAAATGTAACATTTTTAAATGAAACATGTTAAAATGTAACATTTTATCATGTTAAAATGAAACATGTTAAAATGTAACATTTTATCATGTTAAAATGAAACATGTTAAAATGTAACATTTTATCATGTTAAAATGCAACATGTTAAAATGTAACATTTTATCTTGTTAAAATGCAACATGTTAAAATGTAACATTTTATCTTGTTAAAATGCAACATGTTAAAATGTAACATTTTATAATGTTAAAATGCAACATGTTAAAATGTAACATTTTAAAATGTAACATTTTAAAATGAAACATGTTAAAATGTAACATTTTATCATGTTAAAATGAAACATGTTATAATGTAACATTTTATCATGTTAAAATGCAACATGTTAAATGTAACATTTTATCATGTTAAAATGCAACATGTTAAAATGTAACATTTTATCATGTTAAAATGCAACATGTTAAAATGTAACATATTAAAATGTAACAAGTTAAAATGTAACATTTTAAAATGTAACATTTTAAAATGAAACATGTTAAAATGTAACATTTTATCATGTTAAAATGAAACATGTTAAAATGTAACATTTTATCATGTTAAAATGCAACATGTTAAAATGTAACATTTTATCATGTTAAAATGCAACATGTTAAAATGTAACATTTTATCATGTTAAAATGAAACATGTTAAAATGTAAGATTTTATCATGTTAAAATGAAACATGTTAAAATGTAACATTTTATGATGTTAAAATGAAAAATGTTAAAATGTAACATTTTATCATGTTTAAATGCAACATGTTAAAATGTAACATATTAAAATGTAACATGTTAAAATGTAACATTTTAAAATGTAACATTTTAAAATGAAACATGTTAAAATGTAACATTTTATCATGTTAAAATGAAACATGTTAAAATGTAACATTTTATCATGTTAAAATGCAACATGTTAAAATGTAACATTTTATCATGTTAAAATGCAACATGTTAAAATGTAACATTTTATCATGTTAAAATGAAACATGTTAAAATGTAAGATTTTATCATGTTAAAATGAAACATGTTAAAATGTAACATTTTATGATGTTAAAATGAAAAATGTTAAAATTCAACATTTTATCATGTTAAAATGCAACATGTTAAAATGTAACATTTTATCTTGTTAAAATGCAACATGTTAAAATGTAACATTTTATCTTGTTAAAATGCAACATGTTAAAATGTAACATTTTATAATGTTAAAATGCAACATGTTAAAATGTAACATTTTAAAATGTAACATTTTAAAATGAAACATGTTAAAATGTAACATTTTATCATGTTAAAATGAAACATGTTATAATGTAACATTTTATCATGTTAAAATGCAACATGTTAAAATGTAACATTTTATCATGTTAAAATGCAACATGTTAAAATGTAACATTTTATCATGTTAAAATGCAACATGTTAAAATGTAACATATTAAAATGTAACATGTTAAAATGTAACATTTTAAAATGAAACATGTTAAAATGTAACATATTATCATGTTAAAATGAAACATGTTAAAATGTAACATTTTATCATGTTAAAATGAAACATGTTAAAATGTAACATTTTATCATGTTAAAATGAAACATGTTAAAATGTAACATTTTATCATGTTAAAATAAAACATGTTAAAATGTAACATTTTATCATGTTAAAATGCAACATGTTAAAATGTAACATATTAAAATGTAACATTTTAAAATGAAACATGTTAAAATGTAACATTTTATCATGTTAAAATGAAACATGTAAAATGTAACATTTTATCATGTTAAAATGCAACATGTTAAAATGCAACATGTTAAAATGTAACATTTTATCATGTTAAAATACAACATGTTAAAATGTAACATTTTATCATGTTAAAATGCAACATGTTTAAATGTGACATATTAAAATGTAACATGTTAAAATGTAACATTTTATGAGGTTAAAATGAAAAATGTTAAAATGTAATATTTTATAATGTTTAAATGAAACATGTAAAAATGTAACATTTTTAAATTTAACATTTTATCATGTTAAAATGAAACATGTTAAAATGTAACATTTTATCATGTTAAAATGCAACATGTTAAAATGTAACATTTTATCATGTTAAAATGCAACATGTTAAAATGTAACATTTTATCATGTTAAAATGCAACATGTTAAAATGTAACATTTTATCATGTTAAAATGCAACATGTTAAAATGTAACATTTTACCATGTTTAAATGAGACATGTTAAAATGTAACATATTAAAATGTAACATGTTAAAATGTAACATTTTTTAATGTAACATTTTTAAATGAAACATGTTAAAATGTAACATTTTATCATGTTAAAATGTAACATATTAAAATGTAACATGTTCAAATGTAACATTTTAAAATGTAACATTTTATCATGTTAAATCGCAATATGTTAAAATGTAACATTTTATCATGTTAAAATGCAACATGTTAAAATGTAACATTTTACTATGTTAAAATGCAACATGTTAAAATGTAACATATTAAAATGTAACATGTTAAAATGTAATATTTTAAAATGTAACATTTTTAAATGAAACATGTTAAAATGTAACATTTTATCATGTTAAAATGAAACATGTTAAAATGTAACATTTTATCATGTTAAAATGAAACATGTTAAAATGTAACATTTTATCATGTTAAAATGCAACATGTTAAAATGTAACATTTTATCTTGTTAAAATGCAACATGTTAAAATGTAACATTTTATAATGTTAAAATGCAACATGTTAAAATGTAACATTTTAAAATGTAACATTTTAAAATGTAACATTTTAAAATGAAACATGTTAAAATGTAACATTTTATCATGTTAAAATGAAACATGTTATAATGTAACATTTTATCATGTTAAAATGCAACATGTTAAAATGTAACATTTTATCATGTTAAAATGCAACATGTTAAAATGTAACATTTTATCATGTTAAAATGCAACATGTTAAAATGTAACATATTAAAATGTAACATGTTAAAATGTAACACTTTAAAATGTAACATTTTAAAATGAAACATGTTAAAATGTAACATTTTATCATGTTAAAATGAAACATGTTAAAATGTAACATTTTATCATGTTAAAATGCAACATGTTAAAATGTAACATTTTATCATGTTAAAATGCAACATGTTAAAATGTAACATTTTATCATGTTAAAATGAAACATGTTAAAATGTAAGATTTTATCATGTTAAAATGAAACATGTTAAAATGTAACATTTTATGATGTTAAAATGAAAAATGTTAAAATGTAACATTTTATCATGTTTAAATGAAACATGTAAAAATGTAACATTTTTAAATTTAACATTTTATCATGTTAAAATGAAACATGTTAAAATGTAACATTTTATCATGTTAAAATGCAACATGTTAAAATGTAACATTTTATCATGTTAAATTGCAACATGTTAAAATGTAACATTTTATCATGTTAAAATGCAACATGTTAAAATGTAACATTTTATCATGTTAAAATGCAACATGTTAAAATGTAACATATTAAAATATAACATGTTAAAATGTAACATTTTTTAATGTAACATTTTTAAATGAAACATGTTAAAATGTAACATGTTATCATGTTAAAATGAAACAAGTTAAAATGTAACATTTTATCATGTTAAAATGCAACATGTTAAAATGTAACATTTTATCATGTTAAAATGCAACATGTTAAAAAGTAACATTTTATCATGTTAAAATGAAACATGTTAAAATGTAACATTTTATCATGTTAAAATGAAACATGTTAAAATGTAACATTTTATCATGTTAAAATGAAACATGTTAAAATGTAACATTTTATCATGTTAAAATGAAACATGTTAAAATGTAACATTTTATCATGTTAAAATGAAACATGTTAAAATGTAACATTTTACCATGTTAAAATGAAACATGTTAAAATGTAACATTTTATCATGTTAAAATGAAACATGTTAAAATGTAACATTTTATCATGTTAAAATGCAACATGTTAAAATGTAACATATTAAAATATAACATGTTAAAATGTAACATTTTTTAATGTAACATTTTTAAATGAAACATGTTAAAATGTAACATGTTATCATGTTAAAATGAAACAAGTTAAAATGTAACATTTTATCATGTTAAAATGCAACATGTTAAAATGTAACATTTTATCATGTTAAAATGCAACATGTTAAAAAGTAACATTTTATCATGTTAAAATGAAACATGTTAAAATGTAAGATTTTATCATGTTAAAATGAAACATGTTAAAATGTAACATTTTATCATGTTAAAATGAAACATGTTAAAATGTAACATTTTATCATGTTAAAATGAAACATGTTAAAATGTAACATTTTATCATGTTAAAATGAAACATGTTAAAATGTAACATTTTACCATGTTAAAATGAAACATGTTAAAATGTAACATTTTATCATGTTAAAATGAAACATGTTAAAATGTAACATTTTATCATGTTAAAATGCAACATGTTAAAATGTAACATTTTATCATGTTAAAATGAAACATGTTAAAATGTAACATTTCATCATGTTAAAATGCAACATGTTAAAATGTAACATTTTATCATGTTAAAATGCAACATGTTAAAATGTAACATGTTAAAATGAAACATGTTAAAATGTAACATTTTATCATGTTAAAATGAAACGTTAAAATGTAACATTTTATCATGTTAAAATGAAACATGTTAAAATGTAACATTTTATCATGTTAAAATGAAACATGTTAAAATGTAACATTTTATCATGTTAAAATGCAACATGTTAAAATGTAACATTTTATCATGTTAAAATGCAACATGTTAAAATGTAACATATTAAAATGTAACATGTTAAAATGTAACATATTAAAATGTAACATTTTAAAATGTAACATTTTATCATGTTAAATCACAATATGTTAAAATGTAACATTTTATCATGTTAAAATGCAACATGTTAAAATGTAACATTTTATCATGTTAAAATGCAACATGTTAAAATGTAACATATTAAAATGTAACATGTTAAAATGTAACATTTTAAATTGTAACATTTTTAAATGAAACATGTTAAAATGTAACATTTTATCATGTTAAAATGAAACATGTTTAAATGTAACATTTTATCATGTTAAAATGCAACATGTTAAAATGTAACATTTTATCATGTTGAAATGCAACATGTTAAAATGTAACATTTTATCATGTTAAAATGCAACATGTTAAAATGTAACATATTAAAATGTAACATGATAAAATGTAACATTTTAAAATGAAACATGTTAAAATGTAACATATTATCATGTTAAAATGAAACATGTTAAAGTGTAACATTTTATCATGTTAAAATGAAACATGTTAAAATGTAACATTTTATCATGTTAAAATGAAACATGTTAAAATGTGACATTTTATCATGTTAAAATGAAACATGTTAAAATGTAACATTTTATCATGTTAAAATGCAACATGTTAAAATGCAACATGATAAAATGTAACATATTAAAATGTAACATGTTCAAATGTAACATTTTAAAATGTAACATTTTAAAATTTAACATTTTAAAATGTAACATTTTATCATGTTAAAATGCAACATGTTAAAATGTAACATTATATCATGTTAAAATGCAACATGTTAAAATGTAACGTATTAAAATGTAACATGTTAAAATGTAACATTTTAAAATTTAACATTTTTAAATGTAACATTTTAAAATGTAACATTTTAAAATGAAACATGTTAAAATGTAACATTTTATCATGTTAAAATGCAAAATGTTAAAATGTAACATTTTATCATGTTAAAATGAAACGTTAAAATGTAACATTTTATCATGTTAAAATGAAACATGTTAAAATGTAACATTTTATCATGTTAAAATGAAACATGTTAAAATGTAACATTATATCATGTTATAATGAAACATGTTAAAATGTAACATTTTATCATGTTAAAATGCAACATGTTAAAATGTAACATTTTATCATGTAAAAATGCAACATGTTAAAATGAAACATTTTATCATGTTAAAATGCAACATGTTAAAATGTAACATTTTATCATGTTAAAATGCAACATGTTAAAATGTAACATTTTATCATGTTAAAATGCAACATGTTAAAATGTAACATATTAAAATGTAACATGTTAAAATGTAACATTTTTTAATGTAACATTTTTAAATGAAACGTAAAAATGTAACATTTTATCATGTTAAAATGAAACAAGTTAAAATGTAACATTTTATCATGTTAAAATGCAACATGTTAAAATGTAACATTTTATCATGTTAAAATGAAACATGTTAAAATGTAACATTTTATCATGTTAAAATGAAACATGTTAAAATGTAACATTTTATCATGTTAAAATGAAACATGTTAAAATGTAAAATTTTATCATGTTAAAATGAAACATGTTTAAATGTAACATTTTATCATGTTAAAATGAAACATGTTAAAATGTAACATTTTATCATGTTAAAATGAAACATGTTAAAATGTAACATTTTATCATGTTAAAATGAAACATGTTAAAATGTAACATTTTATCATGTTAAAATGCAACATGTTAAAATGTAACATTTTATCATGTTAAAATGCAACATGTTAAAATGTAACATATTAAAATGTAACATGTTCAAATGTAACATTTTAAAATGTAACATTTTATCATGTTAAATCGCAATATGTTAAAATGTAACATTTTATCATGTTAAAATGCAACATGTTAAAATGTAACATTTTACTATGTTAAAATGCAACATGTTAAAATGTAACATATTAAAATGTAACATGTTAAAATGTAACATTTTAAAATGTAACATTTTAAAATGAAACATGTTAAAATGTAACATTTTATCATGTTAAAATGAAACATGTTAAAATGTAACATTTTATCATGTTAAAATGTAACATTTTATCATGTTAAAATGCAACATGTTAAAATGTAACATTTTATCATGTTAAAATGCAACATGTTAAAATGTAACATTTTATCATGTTAAAATGAAACATGTTAAAATGTAAGATTTTATCATGTTAAAATGAAACATGTTAAAATGTAACATTTTATGATGTTAAAATGAAAAATGTTAAAATGTAACATTTTATCATGTTTAAATGAAACATGTAAAAATGTAACATTTTTAAATTTAACATTTTATCATGTTAAAATGAAACATGTTAAAATGTAACATTTTATCATGTTAAAATGCAACATGTTAAAATGTAACATTTTATCATGTTAAATTGCAACATGTTAAAATGTAACATTTTATCGTGTTAAAATGCAACATGTTAAAATGTAACATTTTATCATGTTAAAATGCAACATGTTAAAATGTAACATTTTATCATGTTAAAATGCAACATGTTAAAAAGTAACATTTTATCATGTTAAAATGAAACATGTTAAAATGTAAGATTTTATCATGTTAAAATGAAACATGTTAAAATGTAACATTTTACCATGTTAAAATGAAACATGTTAAAATGTAACATGTTATCATGTTAAAATGAAACAAGTTAAAATGTAACATTTTATCATGTTAAATGCAACATGTTAAAATGTAACATTTTATCATGTTAAAATGCAACATGTTAAAAAGTAACATTTTATCATGTTAAAATGAAACATGTTAAAATGTAAGATTTTATCATGTTAAAATGAAACATGTTAAAATGTAACATTTTACCATGTTAAAATGAAACATGTTAAAATGTAACATTTTATCATGTTAAAATGAAACATGTTAAAATGTAACATTTTATCATGTTAAAATGCAACATGTTAAAATGTAACATATTAAAATATAACATGTTAAAATGTAACATTTTTTAATGTAACATTTTTAAATGAAACATGTTAAAATGTAACATGTTATCATGTTAAAATGAAACAAGTTAAAATGTAACATTTTATCATGTTAAAATGCAACATGTTAAAATGTAACATTTTATCATGTTAAAATGCAACATGTTAAAAAGTAACATTTTATCATGTTAAAATGAAACATGTTAAAATGTAAGATTTTATCATGTTAAAATGAAACATGTTAAAATGTAACATTTTATCATGTTAAAATGAAACATGTTAAAATGTAACATTTTATCATGTTAAAATGAAACTTGTTAAAATGTAACATTTTATCATGTTAAAATGAAACATGTTAAAATGTAACATTTTACCATGTTAAAATGAAACATGTTAAAATGTAACATTTTATCATGTTAAAATGAAACATGTTAAAATGTAACATTTTATCATGTTAAAATGCAACATGTTAAAATGTAACATTTTATCATGTTAAAATGAAACATGTTAAAATGTAACATTTCATCATGTTAAAATGCAACATGTTAAAATGTAACATTTTATCATGTTAAAATGCAACATGTTAAAATGTAACATGTTAAAATGAAACATGTTAAAATGTAACATTTTATCATGTTAAAAATGAAACGTTAAAATGTAACATTTTATCATGTTAAAATGAAACATGTTAAAATGTAACATTTTATCATGTTAAAATGAAACATGTTAAAATGTAACATTTTATCATGTTAAAATGCAACATGTTAAAATGTAACATATTAAAATGTAACATGTTAAAATGTAACATATTAAAATGTAACATTTTAAAATGTAACATTTTATCATGTTAAATCACAATATGTTAAAATGTAACATTTTATCATGTTAAAATGCAACATGTTAAAATGTAACATTTTATCATGTTAAAATGCAACATGTTAAAATGTAACATATTAAAATGTAACATGTTAAAATGTAACATTTTAAATTGTAACATTTTTAAATGAAACATGTTAAAATGTAACATTTTATCATGTTAAAATGAAACATGTTTAAATGTAACATTTTATCATGTTAAAATGCAACATGTTAAAATGTAACATTTTATCATGTTGAAATGCAACATGTTAAAATGTAACATTTTATCATGTTAAAATGCAACATGTTAAAATGTAACATATTAAAATGTAACATGATAAAATGTAACATTTTAAAATGAAACATGTTAAAATGTAACATATTATCATGTTAAAATGAAACATGTTAAAATGTAACATTTTATCATGTTAAAATGAAACATGTTAAAATGTAACATTTTATCATGTTAAAATGAAACATGTTAAAATGTGACATTTTATCATGTTAAAATGCACATGTTAAAATGCAACATGATAAAATGTAACATATTAAAATGTAACATGTTCAAATGTAACATTTTAAAATGTAACATTTTAAAATTTAACATTTTAAAATGTAACATTTTATCATGTTAAAATGCAACATGTTAAAATGTAACATTATATCATGTTAAAATGCAACATGTTAAAATGTAACGTATTAAAATGTAACATGTTAAAATGTAACATTTTAAAATTTAACATTTTTAAATGTAACATTTTAAAATGTAACATTTTAAAATGAAACATGTTAAAATGTAACATTTTATCATGTTAAAATGCAAAATGTTAAAATGTAACATTTTATCATGTTAAAATGAAACGTTAAAATGTAACATTTTATCATGTTAAAATGAAACATGTTAAAATGTAACATTTTATCATGTTAAAATGAAACATGTTAAAATGTAACATTATATCATGTTAAAATGAAACCTGTTAAAATGTAACATTTTATCATGTTAAAATGCAACATGTTAAAATGTAACATTTTATCATGTAAAAATGCAACATGTTAAAATGAAACATTTTATCATGTTAAAATGCAACATGTTAAAATGTAACATTTTATCATGTTAAAATGCAACATGTTAAAATGTAACATTTTATCATGTTAAAATGCAACATGTTAAAATGTAACATATTAAAATGTAACATGTTAAAATGTAACATTTTTTAATGTAACATTTTTAAATGAAACGTAAAAATGTAACATTTTATCATGTTAAAATGAAACAAGTTAAAATGTAACATTTTATCATGTTAAAATGCAACATGTTAAAATGTAACATTTTATCATGTTAAAATGAAACATGTTAAAATGTAACATTTTATCATGTTAAAATGAAACATGTTAAAATGTAACATTTTATCATGTTAAAATGAAACATGTTAAAATGTAAAATTTTATCATGTTAAAATGAAACATGTTTAAATGTAACATTTTATCATGTTAAAATGAAACATGTTAAAATGTAACATTTTATCATGTTAAAATGAAACATGTTAAAATGTAACATTTTATCATGTTAAAATGAAACATGTTAAAATGTAACATTTTATCATGTTAAAATGCAACATGTTAAAATGTAACATTTTATCATGTTAAAATGAAACATGTTAAAATGTAACATTTTATCATGTTAAAATGAAACATGTTAAAATGTAACATTTTATCATGTTAAAATGCAACATGTTAAAATGTAACATTTTATCATGTTAAAATGCAACATGTTAAAATGTAACATATTAAAATGTAACATGTTCAAATGTAACATTTTAAAATGTAACATTTTATCATGTTAAATCGCAATATGTTAAAATGTAACATTTTATCATGTTAAAATGCAACATGTTAAAATGTAACATTTTACTATGTTAAAATGCAACATGTTAAAATGTAACATATTAAAATGTAACATGTTAAAATGTAACATTTTAAAATGTAACATTTTTAAATGAAACATGTTAAAATGTAACATTTTATCATGTTAAAATGAAACATGTTAAAATCTAACATTTTATCATGTTAAAATGCAACATGTTAAAATGTAACATTTTATCATGTTAAAATGAAACATGTTAAAATGTAACATTTTATGATGTTTAAATGAAGCAATTAAAATGTAACATTTTATCATGTTAAAATGAAACATGTTAAAATGTAACATTTTATCATGTTAAAATGAAACATGTTAAAATGTAACATTTTATCATGTTAAAATGAAACATGTTAAAATGTAAAATTTTATCATGTTAAAATGAAACATGTTTAAATGTAACATTTTATCATGTTAAAATGCAACATGTTAAAATGTAACATTTTATCATGTTAAAATGCAACATGTTTAAATGTAACATATTAAAATGTAACATGTTAAAATGTAACATTTTATGATGTTAAAATGGAAAATGTTAAAATGTAACATTTTATCATGTTTAAATGAAACATGTAAAAATGTAACATTTTTAAATGTAACATTTTATCATGTTAAAATGAAACATGTTAAAATGTAACATTTTATCATGTTAAAATGCAACATGTTAAAATGTAACATTTTATCATGTTAAAATGCAACATGTTAAAATGTAACATTTTATCATGTTAAAATGCAACATGTTAAAATGTAACATATTAAAATGTAACATGTTAAAATGTAACATTTTTTAATGTAACATTTTTAAATGAAACATGTAAAAATGTAACATTTTATCATTTTAAAATGAAACAAGTTAAAATGTAACATTTTATCATGTTAAAATGCAACATGTTAAAATGTAACATTTTATCATGTTAAAATGAAACATGTTAAAATGTAACATTTTATCATGTTAAAATGAAACATGTTAAAATGTAACATTTTATCATGTTAAAATGAAACATGTTAAAATGAAGCATGTTAAAATGTAAAATTTTATCATGTTAAAATGAAACATGTTTAAATGTAAAATTTTATCATGTTAAAATGAAACATGTTAAAATGTAACATTTTATCATGTTAAAATGAAACGTGTTAAAATGTAACATTTTATCATGTTAAAATGAAACATGTTAAAATGTAACATTTTATCTTGTTAAAATGCAACATGTTAAAATGTAACATTTTATCATGTTAAAATGCAACATGGTAAAATGTAACATATTAAAATGTAACATGTTCAAATGTAACATTTTAAAATGTAACATTTTATCATGTTAAATCGCAATATGTTAAAATGTAACATTTTATCATGTTAAAATGCAACATGTTAAAATGTAACATTTTACTATGTTAAAATGCAACATGTTAAAATGTAACATATTAAAATGTAACATGTTAAAATGTAACATTTTAAAATGTAACATTTTTAAATGAAACATGTTAAAATGTAACATTTTATCATGTTAAAATGAAACATGTTAAAATGTAACATTTTATCATGTTAAAATGCAACATGTTAAAATGTAACATTTTATCATGTTAAAATGCAACATGTTAAAATGTAACATTTTATCATGTTAAAATGCAACATGTTAAAATGTAACATATAAAAATGTAACATGTTAAAATGTAACATTTTATCATGTTAAATTGAAACATGTTATAATGTAACATTTTATCATGTTAAAATGCAACATGTTAAAATGTAACATTTTATCATGTTAAAATGCAACATGTTAAAATGTAACATTTTATCATGTTAAAATGCAACATGTTAAAATGTAACATTTTATCATGTTAAAATGCAACATGTTAAAATGTAACATTTTATCATGTAAAAATGCAACATGTTAAAATGTAACATTTTATCATGTTAAAATGCAACATGTTAAAATGCAACATGTTAAAATGTAACATTTTATCATGTTAAAATGCAACATGTAAAATGTAACATATTAAAATGTAACATGTTAAAATGTAACATTTTAAAATGTAACATTTTAAAATGAAACATTTTAAAATGTAACATTTTATCATGTTAAAATGAAACATGTTAAAATGTAACATTTTACCATGTTAAAATGAAACATGTTAAAATGTAACATTTTAACATGTTAAAATGAAACATGTTAAAATGTAACATTTTATCATGTTAAAATGCAACATGTTAAAATGTAACATTTTATCATGTTAAAATGAAACATGTTAAAATGTAACATTTCATCATGTTAAAATGCAACATGTTAAAATGTAACATTTTATCATGTTAAAATGCAACATGTTAAAATGTAACATGTTAAAATGAAACATGTTAAAATGTAACATTTTATCATGTTAAAATGAAACATGTTAAAATGTAACATTTTATCATGTTAAAATGCAACATGTTAAAATGTAACATTTTATCATGTTAAAATGCAACATGTTAAAATGTAACATATTAAAATGTAACATGTTCAAATGTAACATTTTAAAATGTAACATTTTATCATGTTAAATCACAATATGTTAAAATGTAACATTTTATCATGTTAAAATGCAACATGTTAAAATGTAACATTTTATCATGTTAAAATGCAACATGTTAAAATGTAACATATTAAAATGTAACATGTTAAAATGTAACATTTTAAATTGTAACATTTTTAAATGAAACATGTTAAAATGTAACATTTTATCATGTTAAAATGAAACATGTTTAAATGTAACATTTTATCATGTTAAAATGCAACATGTTAAAATGTAACATTTTATCATGTTGAAATGCAACATGTTAAAATGTAACATTTTATCATGTTGAAATGCAACATGTTAAAATGTAACATATTAAAATGTAACATGTTAAAATGTAACATTTTAAAATGAAACATGTTAAAATGTAACATATTATCATGTTAAAATGAAACATGTTAAAATGTAACATTTTATCATGTTAAAATGAAACATGTTAAAATGTAACATTTTATCATGTTAAAATGAAACATGTTAAAATGTAAAATTTTATCATGTTAAAATGAAACATGTTAAAATGTAACATTTTATCATGTTAAAATGCAACATGTTAAAATGTAACATTTTATCATGTTAAAATGCAACATGATAAAATGTAACATATTAAAATGTAACATGTTCAAATGTAACATTTTAAAATGTAACATTTTAAAATTTAACATTTTAAAATGTAACATTTTATCATGTTAAAATGCAACATGTTAAAATGTAACATTTTATCATGTTAAAATGCAACATGTTAAAATGTAACGTATTAAAATGTAACATGTTAAAATGTAACATTTTAAAATTTAACATTTTTAAATGTAACATTTTAAAATGTAACATTTTAAAATGAAACATGTTAAAATGTAACATTTTATCATGTTAAAATGCAAAATGTTAAAATGTAACATTTTATCATGTTAAAATGAAACGTTAAAATGTAACATTTTATCATGTTAAAATGAAACATGTTAAAATGTAACATTTTATCATGTTAAAATGAAACATGTTAAAATGTAACATTATATCATGTTAAAATGAAACATGTTAAAATGTAACATTTTATCATGTTAAAATGCAACATGTTAAAATGTAACATTTTATCATGTTAAAATGCAACATGTTAAAATGAAACATTTTATCATGTTAAAATGCAACATGTTAAAATGTAACATTTTATCATGTTAAAATGCAACATGTTAAAATGTAACATTTTATCATGTTAAAATGCAACATGTTAAAATGTAACATATTAAAATGTAACATGTTAAAATGTAACATTTTTAAATGAAACGTAAAAATGTAACATTTTATCATGTTAAAATGAAACAAGTTAAAATGTAACATTTTATCATGTTAAAATGCAACATGTTAAAATGTAACATTTTATCATGTTAAAATGAAACATGTTAAAATGTAACATTTTATCATGTTAAAATGAAACATGTTAAAATGTAACATTTTATCATGTTAAAATGAAACATGTTAAAATGTAAAATTTTATCATGTTAAAATGAAACATGTTTATATGTAACATTTTATCATGTTAAAATGAAACATGTTAAAATGTAACATTTTATCATGTTAAAATGAAACATGTTAAAATGTAACATTTTATCATGTTAAAATGAAACATGTTAAAATGTAACATTTTATCATGTTAAAATGAAACATGTTAAAATGTAACATTTTATCATGTTAAAATGCAACATGTTAAAATGTAACATTTTATCATGTTAAAATGCAACATGTTAAAATGTAACATATTAAAATGTAACATGTTCAAATGTAACATTTTAAAATGTAACATTTTATCATGTTAAAATGCAACATGTTAAAATGTAACATTTTACTATGTTAAAATGCAACATGTTAAAATGTAACATTTTATCATGTTAAAATGCAACATGTTAAAATGTAACATTTTATCATGTTAAAATGCAACATGTTAAAATGTAACATATAAAAATGTAACATGTTAAAATGTAACATTTTATCATGTTAAATTGAAACATGTTATAATGTAACATTTTATCATGTTAAAATGCAACATGTTAAAATGTAACATTTTATCATGTTAAAATGCAACATGTTAAAATGTAACATTTTATCATGTTAAAATGCAACATGTTAAAATGTAACATTTTATCATGTTAAAATGCAACATGTTAAAATGTAACATTTTATCATGTAAAAATGCAACATGTTAAAATGTAACATTTTATCATGTTAAAATGCAACATGTTAAAATGCAACATGTTAAAATGTAACATTTTATCATGTTAAAATGCAACATGTAAAATGTAACATATTAAAATGTAACATGTTAAAATGTAACATTTTAAAATGTAACATTTTAAAATGAAACATTTTAAAATGTAACATTTTATCATGTTAAAATGAAACATGTTAAAATGTAACATTTTACCATGTTAAAATGAAACATGTTAAAATGTAACATTTTAACATGTTAAAATGAAACATGTTAAAATGTAACATTTTATCATGTTAAAATGCAACATGTTAAAATGTAACATTTTATCATGTTAAAATGAAACATGTTAAAATGTAACATTTCATCATGTTAAAATGCAACATGTTAAAATGTAACATTTTATCATGTTAAAATGCAACATGTTAAAATGTAACATGTTAAAATGAAACATGTTAAAATGTAACATTTTATCATGTTAAAATGAAACATGTTAAAATGTAACATTTTATCATGTTAAAATGCAACATGTTAAAATGTAACATTTTATCATGTTAAAATGCAACATGTTAAAATGTAACATATTAAAATGTAACATGTTCAAATGTAACATTTTAAAATGTAACATTTTATCATGTTAAATCACAATATGTTAAAATGTAACATTTTATCATGTTAAAATGCAACATGTTAAAATGTAACATTTTATCATGTTAAAATGCAACATGTTAAAATGTAACATATTAAAATGTAACATGTTAAAATGTAACATTTTAAATTGTAACATTTTTAAATGAAACATGTTAAAATGTAACATTTTATCATGTTAAAATGAAACATGTTTAAATGTAACATTTTATCATGTTAAAATGCAACATGTTAAAATGTAACATTTTATCATGTTGAAATGCAACATGTTAAAATGTAACATTTTATCATGTTGAAATGCAACATGTTAAAATGTAACATATTAAAATGTAACATGTTAAAATGTAACATTTTAAAATGAAACATGTTAAAATGTAACATATTATCATGTTAAAATGAAACATGTTAAAATGTAACATTTTATCATGTTAAAATGAAACATGTTAAAATGTAACATTTTATCATGTTAAAATGAAACATGTTAAAATGTAAAATTTTATCATGTTAAAATGAAACATGTTAAAATGTAACATTTTATCATGTTAAAATGCAACATGTTAAAATGTAACATTTTATCATGTTAAAATGCAACATGATAAAATGTAACATATTAAAATGTAACATGTTCAAATGTAACATTTTAAAATGTAACATTTTAAAATTTAACATTTTAAAATGTAACATTTTATCATGTTAAAATGCAACATGTTAAAATGTAACATTTTATCATGTTAAAATGCAACATGTTAAAATGTAACGTATTAAAATGTAACATGTTAAAATGTAACATTTTAAAATTTAACATTTTTAAATGTAACATTTTAAAATGTAACATTTTAAAATGAAACATGTTAAAATGTAACATTTTATCATGTTAAAATGCAAAATGTTAAAATGTAACATTTTATCATGTTAAAATGAAACGTTAAAATGTAACATTTTATCATGTTAAAATGAAACATGTTAAAATGTAACATTTTATCATGTTAAAATGAAACATGTTAAAATGTAACATTATATCATGTTAAAATGAAACATGTTAAAATGTAACATTTTATCATGTTAAAATGCAACATGTTAAAATGTAACATTTTATCATGTTAAAATGCAACATGTTAAAATGAAACATTTTATCATGTTAAAATGCAACATGTTAAAATGTAACATTTTATCATGTTAAAATGCAACATGTTAAAATGTAACATTTTATCATGTTAAAATGCAACATGTTAAAATGTAACATATTAAAATGTAACATGTTAAAATGTAACATTTTTAAATGAAACGTAAAAATGTAACATTTTATCATGTTAAAATGAAACAAGTTAAAATGTAACATTTTATCATGTTAAAATGCAACATGTTAAAATGTAACATTTTATCATGTTAAAATGAAACATGTTAAAATGTAACATTTTATCATGTTAAAATGAAACATGTTAAAATGTAACATTTTATCATGTTAAAATGAAACATGTTAAAATGTAAAATTTTATCATGTTAAAATGAAACATGTTTATATGTAACATTTTATCATGTTAAAATGAAACATGTTAAAATGTAACATTTTATCATGTTAAAATGAAACATGTTAAAATGTAACATTTTATCATGTTAAAATGAAACATGTTAAAATGTAACATTTTATCATGTTAAAATGAAACATGTTAAAATGTAACATTTTATCATGTTAAAATGCAACATGTTAAAATGTAACATTTTATCATGTTAAAATGCAACATGTTAAAATGTAACATATTAAAATGTAACATGTTCAAATGTAACATTTTAAAATGTAACATTTTATCATGTTAAAATGCAACATGTTAAAATGTAACATTTTACTATGTTAAAATGCAACATGTTAAAATGTAACATATTAAAATGTAACATGTTAAAATGTAACATTTTAAAATGTAACATTTTTAAATGAAACATGTTAAAATGTAACATTTTATCATGTTAAAATGAAACATGTTAAAATGTAACATTTTATCATGTTAAAATGCAACATGTTAAAATGTAACATTTTATCATGTTAAAATGCAACATGTTAAAATGTAACATTTTATCATGTTAAAATGAAACATGTTAAAATGTAACATTTTATGATGTTAAAATGAATTTTATCATGTTAAAATGAAACATGTTAAAATGTAACATTTTATCATGTTAAAATGAAACATGTTAAAATGTAACATTTTATCATGTTAAAATGAAACATGTTAAAATGTAAAATTTTATCATGTTAAAATGAAACATGTTTAAATGTAACATTTTATCATGTTAAAATGCAACATGTTAAAATGTAACATTTTATCATGTTAAAATGCAACATGTTTAAATGTAACATATTAAAATGTAACATGTTAAAATGTAACATTTTATGATGTTAAAATGGAAAATGTTAAAATGTAACATTTTATCATGTTTAAATGAAACATGTAAAAATGTAACATTTTTAAATGTAACATTTTATCATGTTAAAATGAAACATGTTAAAATGTAACATTTTATCATGTTAAAATGCAACATGTTAAAATGTAACATTTTATCATGTTAAAATGCAACATGTTAAAATGTAACATTTTATCATGTTAAAATGCAACATGTTAAAATGTAACATATTAAAATGTAACATGTTAAAATGTAACATTTTTTAATGTAACATTTTTAAATGAAACATGTAAAAATGTAACATTTTATCATGTTAAAATGAAACAAGTTAAAATGTAACATTTTATCATGTTAAAATGCAACATGTTAAAATGTAACATTTTATCATGTTAAAATGAAACATGTTAAAATGTAACATTTTATCATGTTAAAATGAAACATGTTAAAATGTAAAATTGTATCATGTTAAAATGAAACATGTTTAAATGTAACATTTTATCATGTTAAAATGAAACATGTTAAAATGTAACATTTTATCATGTTAAAATGAAACATGTTAAAATGTAACATTTTATCATGTTAAAATGAAACATGTTAAAATGTAACGTTTTATCATGTTAAAATGCAACATGTTAAAATGTAACATTTTATCATGTTAAAATGCATCATGGTAAAATGTAACATTTTAAAATGTAACATTTTATCATGTAACATTTTATCATGTTAAAATGCAACATGTTAAACTGTAACATTTTACTATGTTAAAATGCAACATGTTAAAATGTAACATATTAAAATGTAACATGTTAAAATGTAACATTTTAAAATGTAACATTTTTAAATGAAACATGTTAAAATGTAACATTTTATCATGTTAAAATGAAACATGTTAAAATGTAACATTTTATCATGTTAAAATGCAACATGTTAAAATGTAACATTTTATCATGTTAAAATGCAACATGTTAAAATGTAACATTTTATCATGTTAAAATGCAACATGTTAAAATGTAACATATAAAAATGTAACATGTTAAAATGTAACATTTTATCATGTTAAATTGAAACATGTTATAATGTAACATTTTATCATGTTAAAATGCAACATGTTAAAATGTAACATTTTATCATGTTAAAATGCAACATGTTAAAATGTAACATTTTATCATGTTAAAATGCAACATGTTAAAATGTAACATTTTATCATGTTAAAATGCAACATGTTAAAATGTAACATTTTATCATGTAAAAATGCAACATGTTAAAATGTAACATTTTATCATGTTAAAATTCAACATGTTAAAATGCAACATGTTAAAATGTAACATTTTATCATGTTAAAATGCAACATGTTAAAATGTTACATATTAAAATGTAACATGTTAAAATGTAACATTTTATGATGTTAAAATGAAAAATGTTAAAATGTAACATTTTATCATGTTTAAATGAAACATGTAAAAATGTAACATTTTTTAATGTAACATTTTATCATGTTAAAATGAAACATGTTAAAATGTAACATTTTATCATGTTAAAATGAAACATGTTAAAATGTAACATTTTATCATGTTAAAATGAAACATGTTAAAATGTAAAATTGTATCATGTTAAAATGAAACATGTTTAAATGTAACATTTTATCATGTTAAAATGAAACATGTTAAAATGTAACATTTTATCATGTTAAAATGAAACATGTTAAAATGTAACATTTTATCATGTTAAAATGAAACATGTTAAAATGTAACGTTTTATCATGTTAAAATGCAACATGTTAAAATGTAACATTTTATCATGTTAAAATGCATCATGGTAAAATGTAACATTTTAAAATGTAACATTTTATCATGTAACATTTTATCATGTTAAAATGCAACATGTTAAAATGTAACATTTTACTATGTTAAAATGCAACATGTTAAAATGTAACATATTAAAATGTAACATGTTAAAATGTAACATTTTAAAATGTAACATTTTTAAATGAAACATGTTAAAATGTAACATTTTATCATGTTAAAATGAAACATGTTAAAATGTAACATTTTATCATGTTAAAATGCAACATGTTAAAATGTAACATTTTATCATGTTAAAATGCAACATGTTAAAATGTAACATATAAAAATGTAACATGTTAAAATGTAACATTTTATCATGTTAAATTGAAACATGTTATAATGTAACATTTTATCATGTTAAAATGCAACATGTTAAAATGTAACATTTTATCATGTTAAAATGCAACATGTTAAAATGTAACATTTTATCATGTTAAAATGCAACATGTTAAAATGTAACATTTTATCATGTTAAAATGCAACATGTTAAAATGTAACATTTTATCATGTAAAAATGCAACATGTTAAAATGTAACATTTTATCATGTTAAAATTCAACATGTTAAAATGCAACATGTTAAAATGTAACATTTTATCATGTTAAAATGCAACATGTTAAAATGTTACATATTAAAATGTAACATGTTAAAATGTAACATTTTATGATGTTAAAATGAAAAATGTTAAAATGTAACATTTTATCATGTTTAAATGAAACATGTAAAAATGTAACATTTTTTAATGTAACATTTTATCATGTTAAAATGAAACATGTTAAAATGTAACATTTTATCATGTTAAAATGCAACATGTTAAAATGTAACATGTTAAAATGTAACATTTTAAAATGTAACATTTTAAAATGAAACATTTTAAAATGTAACATTTTATCATGTTAAAATGAAACATGTTAAAATGTAACATTTTATCATGTTAAAATGTATCATTTTATCATGTTAAAATGCAACATGTTAAAATGTAACATTTTATCATGTTAAAATGCAACATGTTAAAATGTAACATTTTATCATGTTAAAATGAAACATGTTAAAATGTAAGATTTTATCATGTTAAAATGAAACATGTAAAAATGTAACATTTTATCATGTTAAAATGAAACATGTTAAAATGTAACATTTTATGATGTTAAAATGAAACATGTTAAAATGTAACATTTTATCATGTTAAAATAAAACATGTTAAAATGTAACATTTTATCATGTTAAAATGCAACATGTTAAAATGTAACATATTAAAATGTAACATTTTAAAATGAAACATGTTAAAATGTAACATTTTTTCATGTTAAAATGAAACATGTAAAATGTAACATTTTATTATGTTAAAATGCAACATGTTAAAATGCAACATGTTAAAATGTTACATTTTATCATGTTAAAATACAACATGTTAAAATGTAACATTTTATCATGTTAAAATGCAACGTGTTTAAATGTGACATATTAAAATGTAACATGTTAAAATGTAACATTTTATGATGTTAAAATGAAAAATGTTAAAATGTAACATTTTATAATGTTTAAATGAAACATGTAAAAATGTAACATTTTTAAATTTAACATTTTATCATGTTAAAATGAAACATGTTAAAATGTAACATTTTATCATGTTAAAATGCAACATGTTAAAATGTAGTATTTTATCATGTTAAAATGCAACATGTTAAAATGTAACATTTTATCATGTTAAAATGCAACATGTTAAACTGTAACATTTTACCATGTTAAAATGCAACATGTTAAAATGTAACATATTAAAATGTAACATGTTAAAATGTAACATTTTTTAATGTAACATTTTTAAATGAAACATGTTAAAATGTAACATTTTATCATGTTAAAATGTAACATATTAAAATGTAACATGTTCAAATGTAACATTTTAAAATGTAACATTTTATCATGTTAAATCGCAATATGTTAAAATGTAACATTTTATCATGTTAAAATGCAACACGTTAAAATGTACCATTTTACTATGTTAAAATGCAACATGTTAAAATGTAACATATTAAAATGTAACATGTTAAAATGTAACATTTTAAAATGTAACATTTTTAAATGAAACATGTTAAAATGTAACATTTTATCATGTTAAAATGAAACATGTTAAAATGTAACATTTATCATGTTAAAATGCAACATGTTAAAATGTAACATTTTATCATGTTAAAATGCAACATGTTAAAATGTAACATTTTATCATGTTAAAATGCAACATGTTAAAATGTAACATTTAATCATGTTAAAATGCAACATGTTAAAATGTAACATTTTATCATGTTAAAATGAAACATGTTAACATGTAAGATTTTATCATGTTAAAATGAAACATGTTAAAATGTAACATTTTATGATGTTAAAATGAAAAATGTTAAAATGTAACATTTTATCATGTTTAAATGAAACATGTAAAAATGTAACATTTTTAAATTTAACATTTTATCATGTAAAAATGAAACATGTTAAAATGTAACATTTTATCATGTTAAAATGCAACATGTTAAAATGTAACATTTTATCATGTTAAAATGCAACATGTTAAAATGTAACATTTTATCATGTTAAAATGCAACATGTTAAAATGTAACATTTTATCATTTTAAAATGCAACATGTTAAAATGTAACATATTAAAATATAACATGTTAAAATGTAACATTTTTTAATGTAACATTTTTAAATAAAACATGTTAAAATGTAACATTTTATCATGTTAAAATGAAACAAGTTAAAATGTAACACTTTATCATGTTAAAATGCAACATGTTAAAATGTAACATTTTATCATGTTAAAATGCAACTTGTTAAAAAGTAACATTTTATCATGTTAAAATGAAACATGTTAAAATGTAAGATTTTATCATGTTAAAATGAAACATGTTAAAATGTAACATTTTATCATGTTAAAATGAAACATGTTAAAATGTAACATTTTATCATGTTTAAATGAAACATGTTAAAATGTAACATTTTATCATGTTAAAATGACACATATTGAAATGTAACATTTTATCATGTTAAAATGAAACATGTTAAAATGTAACATTTTATCATGTTAAAATGCAACATGTTAAAATGTAACATTTTATCATGTTAAAATGAAACATGTTAAAATGTAACATTTTATCATGTTAAAATGCAACATGTTAAAATGTAACATTTTATCATGTTAAAATGCAACATGTTAAAATGTAACATGTTAAAATGAAACATGTTAAAATGTAACATTTTATCATGTTAAAATGAAACGTTAAAATGTAACATTTGATCATGTTAAAATGAAACATGTTAAAATGTAACATTTTATCATGTTAAAATGAAACATGTTAAAATGTAACATTTTATCATGTTAAAATGCAACATGTTAAAATGTAACATTTTATCATGTTAAAATGCAACATGTTAAAATGTAACATATTAAAATGTAACATGTTCAAATGTAACATATTAAAATGTAACATTTTATCATGTTAAATCGCAATATGTTAAAATGTAACATTTTATCATGTTAAAATGCAACATGTTAAAATGTAACATTTTATCATGTTAAAATGCAACATGTTAAAATGTAACATATTAAAATGTAACATGTTAAAATGTAACATTTTAAATTGTAACATTTTTAAATGAAACGTTAAAATGTAACATTTTATCATGTTAAAATGAAACATGTTAAAATGTAACATTTTATCATGTTAAAATGCAACATGTTAAAATGTAACATTTTATCATGTTGAAATGCAACATGTTAAAATGTAACATTTTATCATGTTGAAATGCAACATGTTAAAATGTAACATTTTATCATGTTGAAATGCAACATGTTAAAATGTAACATTTTATCATGTTAAAATGCAACATGTTAAAATGTAACATATTAAAATGTAACATGTTAAAATGTAACATTTTAAAATGAAACATGTTAAAATGTAACATATTATCATGTTAAAATGAAACATGTTAAAATGTATCATTTTATCATGTTAAAATGCAACATGTTAAAATGTAAAATTTTATCATGTTAAAATGAAACATGTTAAAATGTAACATTTTATCATGTTAAAATGCAACATGTTAAACTGTAACATTTTACCATGTTAAAATGCAACATGTTAAAATGTAACATATTAAAATGTAACATGTTAAAATGTAACATTTTTTAATGTAACATTTTTAAATGAAACATGTTAAAATGTAACATTTTATCATGTTAAAATGTAACATATTAAAATGTAACATGTTCAAATGTAACATTTTAAAATGTAACATTTTATCATGTTAAATCGCAATATGTTAAAATGTAACATTTTATCATGTTAAAATGCAACACGTTAAAATGTACCATTTTACTATGTTAAAATGCAACATGTTAAAATGTAACATATTAAAATGTAACATGTTAAAATGTAACATTTTAAAATGTAACATTTTTAAATGAAACATGTTAAAATGTAACATTTTATCATGTTAAAATGAAACATGTTAAAATGTAACATTTATCATGTTAAAATGCAACATGTTAAAATGTAACATTTTATCATGTTAAAATGCAACATGTTAAAATGTAACATTTTATCATGTTAAAATGCAACATGTTAAAATGTAACATTTAATCATGTTAAAATGCAACATGTTAAAATGTAACATTTTATCATGTTAAAATGAAACATGTTAACATGTAAGATTTTATCATGTTAAAATGAAACATGTTAAAATGTAACATTTTATGATGTTAAAATGAAAAATGTTAAAATGTAACATTTTATCATGTTTAAATGAAACATGTAAAAATGTAACATTTTTAAATTTAACATTTTATCATGTAAAAATGAAACATGTTAAAATGTAACATTTTATCATGTTAAAATGCAACATGTTAAAATGTAACATTTTATCATGTTAAAATGCAACATGTTAAAATGTAACATTTTATCATGTTAAAATGCAACATGTTAAAATGTAACATTTTATCATTTTAAAATGCAACATGTTAAAATGTAACATATTAAAATATAACATGTTAAAATGTAACATTTTTTAATGTAACATTTTTAAATAAAACATGTTAAAATGTAACATTTTATCATGTTAAAATGAAACAAGTTAAAATGTAACACTTTATCATGTTAAAATGCAACATGTTAAAATGTAACATTTTATCATGTTAAAATGCAACTTGTTAAAAAGTAACATTTTATCATGTTAAAATGAAACATGTTAAAATGTAAGATTTTATCATGTTAAAATGAAACATGTTAAAATGTAACATTTTATCATGTTAAAATGAAACATGTTAAAATGTAACATTTTATCATGTTTAAATGAAACATGTTAAAATGTAACATTTTATCATGTTAAAATGACACATATTGAAATGTAACATTTTATCATGTTAAAATGAAACATGTTAAAATGTAACATTTTATCATGTTAAAATGCAACATGTTAAAATGTAACATTTTATCATGTTAAAATGAAACATGTTAAAATGTAACATTTTATCATGTTAAAATGCAACATGTTAAAATGTAACATTTTATCATGTTAAAATGCAACATGTTAAAATGTAACATGTTAAAATGAAACATGTTAAAATGTAACATTTTATCATGTTAAAATGAAACGTTAAAATGTAACATTTGATCATGTTAAAATGAAACATGTTAAAATGTAACATTTTATCATGTTAAAATGAAACATGTTAAAATGTAACATTTTATCATGTTAAAATGCAACATGTTAAAATGTAACATTTTATCATGTTAAAATGCAACATGTTAAAATGTAACATATTAAAATGTAACATGTTCAAATGTAACATATTAAAATGTAACATTTTATCATGTTAAATCGCAATATGTTAAAATGTAACATTTTATCATGTTAAAATGCAACATGTTAAAATGTAACATTTTATCATGTTAAAATGCAACATGTTAAAATGTAACATATTAAAATGTAACATGTTAAAATGTAACATTTTAAATTGTAACATTTTTAAATGAAACGTTAAAATGTAACATTTTATCATGTTAAAATGAAACATGTTAAAATGTAACATTTTATCATGTTAAAATGCAACATGTTAAAATGTAACATTTTATCATGTTGAAATGCAACATGTTAAAATGTAACATTTTATCATGTTGAAATGCAACATGTTAAAATGTAACATTTTATCATGTTGAAATGCAACATGTTAAAATGTAACATTTTATCATGTTAAAATGCAACATGTTAAAATGTAACATATTAAAATGTAACATGTTAAAATGTAACATTTTAAAATGAAACATGTTAAAATGTAACATATTATCATGTTAAAATGAAACATGTTAAAATGTATCATTTTATCATGTTAAAATGCAACATGTTAAAATGTAAAATTTTATCATGTTAAAATGAAACATGTTAAAATGTAACATTTTATCATGTTAAAATGCAACATGTTAAACTGTAACATTTTACCATGTTAAAATGCAACATGTTAAAATGTAACATATTAAAATGTAACATGTTAAAATGTAACATTTTTTAATGTAACATTTTTAAATGAAACATGTTAAAATGTAACATTTTATCATGTTAAAATGTAACATATTAAAATGTAACATGTTCAAATGTAACATTTTAAAATGTAACATTTTATCATGTTAAATCGCAATATGTTAAAATGTAACATTTTATCATGTTAAAATGCAACACGTTAAAATGTACCATTTTACTATGTTAAAATGCAACATGTTAAAATGTAACATATTAAAATGTAACATGTTAAAATGTAACATTTTAAAATGTAACATTTTTAAATGAAACATGTTAAAATGTAACATTTTATCATGTTAAAATGAAACATGTTAAAATGTAACATTTATCATGTTAAAATGCAACATGTTAAAATGTAACATTTTATCATGTTAAAATGCAACATGTTAAAATGTAACATTTTATCATGTTAAAATGCAACATGTTAAAATGTAACATTTAATCATGTTAAAATGCAACATGTTAAAATGTAACATTTTATCATGTTAAAATGAAACATGTTAACATGTAAGATTTTATCATGTTAAAATGAAACATGTTAAAATGTAACATTTTATGATGTTAAAATGAAAAATGTTAAAATGTAACATTTTATCATGTTTAAATGAAACATGTAAAAATGTAACATTTTTAAATTTAACATTTTATCATGTAAAAATGAAACATGTTAAAATGTAACATTTTATCATGTTAAAATGCAACATGTTAAAATGTAACATTTTATCATGTTAAAATGCAACATGTTAAAATGTAACATTTTATCATGTTAAAATGCAACATGTTAAAATGTAACATTTTATCATTTTAAAATGCAACATGTTAAAATGTAACATATTAAAATATAACATGTTAAAATGTAACATTTTTTAAAGTAACATTTTTAAATAAAACATGTTAAAATGTAACATTTTATCATGTTAAAATGAAACAAGTTAAAATGTAACACTTTATCATGTTAAAATGCAACATGTTAAAATGTAACATTTTATCATGTTAAAATGCAACTTGTTAAAAAGTAACATTTTATCATGTTAAAATGAAACATGTTAAAATGTAAGATTTTATCATGTTAAAATGAAACATGTTAAAATGTAACATTTTATCATGTTAAAATGAAACATGTTAAAATGTAACATTTTATCATGTTTAAATGAAACATGTTAAAATGTAACATTTTATCATGTTAAAATGACACATATTGAAATGTAACATTTTATCATGTTAAAATGAAACATGTTAAAATGTAACATTTTATCATGTTAAAATGCAACATGTTAAAATGTAACATTTTATCATGTTAAAATGAAACATGTTAAAATGTAACATTTTATCATGTTAAAATGCAACATGTTAAAATGTAACATTTTATCATGTTAAAATGCAACATGTTAAAATGTAACATGTTAAAATGAAACATGTTAAAATGTAACATTTTATCATGTTAAAATGAAACGTTAAAATGTAACATTTGATCATGTTAAAATGAAACATGTTAAAATGTAACATTTTATCATGTTAAAATGAAACATGTTAAAATGTAACATTTTATCATGTTAAAATGCAACATGTTAAAATGTAACATTTTATCATGTTAAAATGCAACATGTTAAAATGTAACATATTAAAATGTAACATGTTCAAATGTAACATATTAAAATGTAACATTTTATCATGTTAAATCGCAATATGTTAAAATGTAACATTTTATCATGTTAAAATGCAACATGTTAAAATGTAACATTTTATCATGTTAAAATGCAACATGTTAAAATGTAACATATTAAAATGTAACATGTTAAAATGTAACATTTTAAATTGTAACATTTTTAAATGAAACGTTAAAATGTAACATTTTATCATGTTAAAATGAAACATGTTAAAATGTAACATTTTATCATGTTAAAATGCAACATGTTAAAATGTAACATTTTATCATGTTGAAATGCAACATGTTAAAATGTAACATTTTATCATGTTGAAATGCAACATGTTAAAATGTAACATTTTATCATGTTGAAATGCAACATGTTAAAATGTAACATTTTATCATGTTAAAATGCAACATGTTAAAATGTAACATATTAAAATGTAACATGTTAAAATGTAACATTTTAAAATGAAACATGTTAAAATGTAACATATTATCATGTTAAAATGAAACATGTTAAAATGTATCATTTTATCATGTTAAAATGCAACATGTTAAAATGTAAAATTTTATCATGTTAAAATGAAACATGTTTAAATGTAACATTTTATCATGTTAAAATGAAACATGTTAAAATGTAACATTTTATCATGTTAAAATGAAACATGTTAAAATGTAACATTTTATCATGTTAAAATGAAACATGTTAAAATGTAACATTTTATCATGTTAAAATGCAACATGTTAAAATGTAACATTTTATCATGTTAAAATGCAACATGTTAAAATGTAACATTTTATCATGTTGAAATGCAACATGTTAAAATGTAACATTTTATCATGTTGAAATGCAACATGTTAAAATGTAACATTTTATCATGTTAAAATGCAACATGTTAAAATGTAACATATTAAAATGTAACATGTTAAAATGTAACATTTTAAAATGAAACATGTTAAAATGTAACATATTATCATGTTAAAATGAAACATGTTAAAATGTATCATTTTATCATGTTAAAATGCAACATGTTAAAATGTAAAATTTTATCATGTTAAAATGAAACATGTTTAAATGTAACATTTTATCATGTTAAAATGAAACATGTTAAAATGTAACATTTTATCATGTTAAAATGAAACATGTTAAAATGTAACATTTTATCATGTTAAAATGAAACATGTTAAAATGTAACATTTTATCATGTTAAAATGAAACATGTTAAAATGTAACATTTTATCATGTTAAAATGCAACATGTTAAAATGTAACATTTTATCATGTTAAAATGCATCATGGTAAAATGTAACATATTAAAATGTAACATGTTCAAATGTAACATTTTAAAATGTAACATTTTATCATGTTAAATCGCAATATGTTAAAATGTAACATTTTATCATGTTAAAATGAAACATGTTAAAATGTAACATTTTATCATGTTAAAATGCAACATGTTAAAATGTAACATTTTATCATGTTAAAATGCAACATGTTAAAATGTAACATTTTATCATGTTAAAATGCAACATGTTAAAATGTAACATATAAAAATGTAACATGTTAAAATGTAACATTTTATCATGTTAAATTGAAACATGTTATAATGTAACATTTTATCATGTTAAAATGCAACATGTTAAAATGTAACATTTTATCATGTTAAAATGCAACATGTTAAAATGTAACATTTTATCATGTTAAAATGCAACATGTTAAAATGTAACATTTTATCATGTTAAAATGCAACATGTTAAAATGTAACATTTTATCATGTTAAAATTCATCATGTTGAAATGCAACATGTTAAAATGTAACATTTTATCATGTTAAAATGCAACATGTTAAAATGTTACATATTAAAATGTAACATGTTAAAATGTAACATTTTATGATGTTAAAATGAAAAATGTTAAAATGTAACATTTTATCATGTTTAAATGAAACATGTAAAAATGTAACATTTTTTAATGTAACATTTTATCATGTTAAAATGTAACATTTTATCATGTTAAAATGCAACATGTTAAAATGTAACATATTAAAATGTAACATGTTAAAATGTAACATTTTAAAATGTAACATTTTAAAATGAAACATTTTAAAATGTAACATTTTAAAATGAAACATTTTAAAATGTAACATTTTATCATGTTAAAATGAAACATGTTAAAATGTAACATTTTATCATGTTAAAATGCAACATGTTAAAATGTAACATTTTATCATGTTAAAATGCAACATGTTAAAATGACACATTTTATCATGTTAAAATGAAACATGTTAAAATGTAAGATTTTATCATGTTAAAATGAAACATGTAAAAATGTAACATTTTATCATGTTAAAATGAAACATGTTAAAATGTAACATTTTATGATGTTAAAATGAAACATGTTAAAATGTAACATTTTATCATGTTAAAATAAAACATGTTAAAATGTAACATTTTATCATGTTAAAATGCAACATGTTAAAATGTAACATATTAAAATGTAACATTTTAAAATGAAACATGTTAAAATGTAACATTTTTTCATGTTAAAATGAAACATGTAAAATGTAACATTTTATTATGTTAAAATGCAACATGTTAAAATGCAACATGTTAAAATGTTACATTTTATCATGTTAAAATACAACATGTTAAAATGTAACATTTTATCATGTTAAAATGCATCGTGTTTAAATGTGACATATTAAAATGTAACATGTTAAAATGTAACATTTTATGATGTTAAAATGAAAAATGTTAAAATGTAACATTTTATAATGTTTAAATGAAACATGTAAAAATGTAACATTTTTAAATTTAACATTTTATCATGTTAAAATGAAACATGTTAAAATGTAACATTTTATCATGTTAAAATGCAACATGTTAAAATGTAGTATTTTATCATGTTAAAATGCAACATGTTAAAATGTAACATTTTATCATGTTAAAATGCAACATGTTAAACTGTAACATTTTACCATGTTAAAATGCAACATGTTAAAATGTAACATATTAAAATGTAACATGTTAAAATGTAACATTTTTTAATGTAACATTTTTAAATGAAACATGTTAAAATGTAACATTTTATCATGTTAAAATGTAACATATTAAAATGTAACATGTTCAAATGTAACATTTTAAAATGTAACATTTTATCATGTTAAATCGCAATATGTTAAAATGTAACATTTTATCATGTTAAAATGCAACACGTTAAAATGTACCATTTTACTATGTTAAAATGCAACATGTTAAAATGTAACATATTAAAATGTAACATGTTAAAATGTAACATTTTAAAATGTAACATTTTTAAATGAAACATGTTAAAATGTAACATTTTATCATGTTAAAATGAAACATGATAAAATGTAACATTTTATCATGTTAAAATGCAACATGTTAAAATGTAACATTTTATCATGTTAAAATGCAACATGTTAAAATGTAACATTTTATCATGTTAAAATGCAACATGTTAAAATGTAACATTTTAAAATGTAACATTTTAAAATGTAACATTTTAAAATGAAACATGTTAAAATGTAACATTTAATCATGTTAAAATGCAACATGTTAAAATGTAACATTTTATCATGTTAAAATGAAACATGTTAACATGTAAGATTTTATCATGTTAAAATGAAACATGTTAAAATGTAACATTTTATGATGTTAAAATGAAAAATGTTAAAATGTAACATTTTATCATGTTTAAATGAAACATGTAAAAATGTAACATTTTTAAATTTAACATTTTATCATGTAAAAATGAAACATGTTAAAATGTAACATTTTATCATGTTAAAATGCAACATGTTAAAATGTAACATTTTATCATGTTAAAATGCAACATGTTAAAATGTAACATTTTATCATGTTAAAATGCAACATGTTAAAATGTAACATTTTATCATTTTAAAATGCAACATGTTAAAATGTAACATATTAAAATATAACATGTTAAAATGTAACATTTTTTAATGTAACATTTTTAAATAAAACATGTTAAAATGTAACATTTTATCATGTTAAAATGAAACAAGTTAAAATGTAACACTTTATCATGTTAAAATGCAACATGTTAAAATGTAACATTTTATCATGTTAAAATGCAACTTGTTAAAAAGTAACATTTTATCATGTTAAAATGAAACATGTTAAAATGTAAGATTTTATCATGTTAAAATGAAACATGTTAAAATGTAACATTTTATCATGTTAAAATGAAACATGTTAAAATGTAACATCTTATCATGTTTAAATGAAACATGTTAAAATGTAACATTTTATCATGTTAAAATTACACATATTGAAATGTAACATTTTATCATGTTAAAATGAAACATGTTAAAATGTAACATTTTATCATGTTAAAATGCAACATGTTAAAATGTAACATTTTATCATGTTAAAATGAAACATGTTAAAATGTAACATTTTATCATGTTAAAATGCAACATGTTAAAATGTAACATTTTATCATGTTAAAATGCAACATGTTAAAATGTAACATGTTAAAATGAAACATGTTAAAATGTAACATTTTATCAAGTTAAAATGAAACGTTAAAATGTAACATTTGATCATGTTAAAATGAAACATGTTAAAATGTAACATTTTATCATGTTAAAATGAAACATGTTAAAATGTAACATTTTATCATGTTAAAATGCAACATGTTAAAATGTAACATTTTATCATGTTAAAATGCAACATGTTAAAATGTAACATATTAAAATGTAACATGTTCAAATGTAACATTTTAAAATGTAACATTTTATCATGTTAAATCGCAATATGTTAAAATGTAACATTTTATCATGTTAAAATGCAACATGTTAAAATGTAACATTTTATCATGTTAAAATGCAACATGTTAAAATGTAACATATTAAAATGTAACATGTTAAAATGTAACATTTTAAATTGTAACATTTTTAAATGAAACGTTAAAATGTAACATTTTATCATGTTAAAATGAAACATGTTAAAATGTAACATTTTATCATGTTAAAATGCAACATGTTAAAATGTAACATTTTATCATGTTGAAATGCAACATGTTAAAATGTAACATTTTATCATGTTGAAATGCAACATGTTAAAATGTAACATTTTATCATGTTAAAATGCAACATGTTAAAATGTAACATATTAAAATGTAACATGTTAAAATGTAACATTTTAAAATGAAACATGTTAAAATGTAACATATTATCATGTTAAAATGAAACATGTTAAAATGTATCATTTTATCATGTTAAAATGCAACATGTTAAAATGTAACATTTTATCATGTTAAAATGCAAAATATTAAAATGTAACATGTTCAAATGTAACATTTTAATCATGTTAAAATGCAACATGTAAAAATGTAACATTTTATCATGTTAAAATGCAACATGTTAAAATGTAACATTTTATCATGTTAAAATGAAACATGTTAAAATGTAACATTTTATCATGTTAAAATGAAACATGTTAAAATGTAACATTTTATCATGTTAAAATGCAACATGTTAAAATGTAACATTTTATCATGTTAAAATGCAACATGTTAAAATGTAACGTATTAAAATGTAACATTCTAAAATGTAACATTTTAAAATTTAACATTTTTAAATGTAACATTTTAAAATGTAACATTTTAAAATGAAACATGTTAAAATGTAACATTTTATCATGTTAAAATGCAACATGTTAAAATGTAACATTTTATCATGTTAAAATGAAACATTAAAATGTAACATTTTATCATGTTAAAATGAAACATGTTAAAATGTAACATTTTATCATGTTAAAATGAAACATGTTAAAATGTAACATTATATCATGTTAAAATGAAACATGTTAAAATGTAACATTTTATCATGTTAAAATGCAACATGTTAAAATGTAACATTTTATCATGTTGAAATGCAACATGTTAAAATGTAACATTTTATCATGTTGAAATGCAACATGTTAAAATGTAACATTTTATCATGTTAAAATGCAACATGTTAAAATGTAACATATTAAAATGTAACATGTTAAAATGTAACATTTTAAAATGAAACATGTTAAAATGTAACATATTATCATGTTAAAATGAAACATGTTAAAATGTATCATTTTATCATGTTAAAATGCAACATGTTAAAATGTAAAATTTTATCATGTTAAAATGAAACATGTTTAAATGTAACATTTTATCATGTTAAAATGAAACATGTTAAAATGTAACATTTTATCATGTTAAAATGAAACATGTTAAAATGTAACATTTTATCATGTTAAAATGAAACATGTTAAAATGTAACATTTTATCATGTTAAAATGCAACATGTTAAAATGTAACATTTTATCATGTTAAAATGCATCATGGTAAAATGTAACATATTAAAATGTAACATGTTCAAATGTAACATTTTAAAATGTAACATTTTATCATGTTAAATCGCAATATGTTAAAATGTAACATTTTATCATGTTAAAATGCAACATGTTAAAATGTAACATTTTACTATGTTAAAATGCAACATGTTAAAATGTAACATATTAAAATGTAACATGTTAAAATGTAACATTTTAAAATGTAACATTTTTAAATGAAACATGTTAAAATGTAACATTTTATCATGTTAAAATGAAACATGTTAAAATGTAACATTTTATCATGTTAAAATGCAACATGTTAAAATGTAACATTTTATCATGTTAAAATGCAACATGTTAAAATGTAACATTTTATCATGTTAAAATGCAACATGTTAAAATGTAACATATAAAAATGTAACATGTTAAAATGTAACATTTTATCATGTTAAATTGAAACATGTTATAATGTAACATTTTATCATGTTAAAATGCAACATGTTAAAATGTAACATTTTATCATGTTAAAATGCAACATGTTAAAATGTAACATTTTATCATGTTAAAATGCAACATGTTAAAATGTAACATTTTATCATGTTAAAATGCAACATGTTAAAATGTAACATTTTATCATGTTAAAATTCAACATGTTGAAATGCAACATGTTAAAATGTAACATTTTATCATGTTAAAATGCAACATGTTAAAATGTTACATATTAAAATGTAACATGTTAAAATGTAACATTTTATGATGTTAAAATGAAAAATGTTAAAATGTAACATTTTATCATGTTTAAATGAAACATGTTAAAATGTAACATTTTTTAATGTAACATTTTATCATGTTAAAATGTAACATTTTATCATGTTAAAATGCAACATGTTAAAATGTAACATATTAAAATGTAACATGTTAAAATGTAACATTTTAAAATGTAACATTTTAAAATGAAACATTTTAAAATGTAACATTTTAAAATGAAACATTTTAAAATGTAACATTTTATCATGTTAAAATGAAACATGTTAAAATGTAACATTTTATCATGTTAAAATGCAACATGTTAAAATGTAACATTTTATCATGTTAAAATGCAACATGTTAAAATGACACATTTTATCATGTTAAAATGAAACATGTTAAAATGTAAGATTTTATCATGTTAAAATGAAACATGTAAAAATGTAACATTTTATCATGTTAAAATGAAACATGTTAAAATGTAACATTTTATGATGTTAAAATGAAACATGTTAAAATGTAACATTTTATCATGTTAAAATAAAACATGTTAAAATGTAACATTTTATCATGTTAAAATGCAACATGTTAAAATGTAACATATTAAAATGTAACATTTTAAAATGAAACATGTTAAAATGTAACATTTTTTCATGTTAAAATGAAACATGTAAAATGTAACATTTTATTATGTTAAAATGCAACATGTTAAAATGCAACATGTTAAAATGTTACATTTTATCATGTTAAAATACAACATGTTAAAATGTAACATTTTATCATGTTAAAATGCAACGTGTTTAAATGTGACATATTAAAATGTAACATGTTAAAATGTAACATTTTATGATGTTAAAATGAAAAATGTTAAAATGTAACATTTTATAATGTTTAAATGAAACATGTAAAAATGTAACATTTTTAAATTTAACATTTTATCATGTTAAAATGAAACATGTTAAAATGTAACATTTTATCATGTTAAAATGCAACATGTTAAAATGTAGTATTTTATCATGTTAAAATGCAACATGTTAAAATGTAACATTTTATCATGTTAAAATGCAACATGTTAAACTGTAACATTTTACCATGTTAAAATGCAACATGTTAAAATGTAACATATTAAAATGTAACATGTTAAAATGTAACATTTTTTAATGTAACATTTTTAAATGAAACATGTTAAAATGTAACATTTTATCATGTTAAAATGTAACATATTAAAATGTAACATGTTCAAATGTAACATTTTAAAATGTAACATTTTATCATGTTAAATCGCAATATGTTAAAATGTAACATTTTATCATGTTAAAATGCAACACGTTAAAATGTACCATTTTACTATGTTAAAATGCAACATGTTAAAATGTAACATATTAAAATGTAACATGTTAAAATGTAACATTTTAAAATGTAACATTTTTAAATGAAACATGTTAAAATGTAACATTTTATCATGTTAAAATGAAACATGATAAAATGTAACATTTTATCATGTTAAAATGCAACATGTTAAAATGTAACATTTTATCATGTTAAAATGCAACATGTTAAAATGTAACATTTTATCATGTTAAAATGCAACATGTTAAAATGTAACATTTTAAAATGTAACATTTTAAAATGTAACATTTTAAAATGAAACATGTTAAAATGTAACATTTAATCATGTTAAAATGCAACATGTTAAAATGTAACATTTTATCATGTTAAAATGAAACATGTTAACATGTAAGATTTTATCATGTTAAAATGAAACATGTTAAAATGTAACATTTTATGATGTTAAAATGAAAAATGTTAAAATGTAACATTTTATCATGTTTAAATGAAACATGTAAAAATGTAACATTTTTAAATTTAACATTTTATCATGTAAAAATGAAACATGTTAAAATGTAACATTTTATCATGTTAAAATGCAACATGTTAAAATGTAACATTTTATCATGTTAAAATGCAACATGTTAAAATGTAACATTTTATCATGTTAAAATGCAACATGTTAAAATGTAACATTTTATCATTTTAAAATGCAACATGTTAAAATGTAACATATTAAAATATAACATGTTAAAATGTAACATTTTTTAATGTAACATTTTTAAATAAAACATGTTAAAATGTAACATTTTATCATGTTAAAATGAAACAAGTTAAAATGTAACACTTTATCATGTTAAAATGCAACATGTTAAAATGTAACATTTTATCATGTTAAAATGCAACTTGTTAAAAAGTAACATTTTATCATGTTAAAATGAAACATGTTAAAATGTAAGATTTTATCATGTTAAAATGAAACATGTTAAAATGTAACATTTTATCATGTTAAAATGAAACATGTTAAAATGTAACATTTTATCATGTTTAAATGAAACATGTTAAAATGTAACATTTTATCATGTTAAAATTACACATATTGAAATGTAACATTTTATCATGTTAAAATGAAACATGTTAAAATGTAACATTTTATCATGTTAAAATGCAACATGTTAAAATGTAACATTTTATCATGTTAAAATGAAACATGTTAAAATGTAACATTTTATCATGTTAAAATGCAACATGTTAAAATGTAACATTTTATCATGTTAAAATGCAACATGTTAAAATGTAACATGTTAAAATGAAACATGTTAAAATGTAACATTTTATCAAGTTAAAATGAAACGTTAAAATGTAACATTTGATCATGTTAAAATGAAACATGTTAAAATGTAACATTTTATCATGTTAAAATGAAACATGTTAAAATGTAACATTTTATCATGTTAAAATGCAACATGTTAAAATGTAACATTTTATCATGTTAAAATGCAACATGTTAAAATGTAACATATTAAAATGTAACATGTTCAAATGTAACATTTTAAAATGTAACATTTTATCATGTTAAATCGCAATATGTTAAAATGTAACATTTTATCATGTTAAAATGCAACATGTTAAAATGTAACATTTTATCATGTTAAAATGCAACATGTTAAAATGTAACATATTAAAATGTAACATGTTAAAATGTAACATTTTAAATTGTAACATTTTTAAATGAAACGTTAAAATGTAACATTTTATCGTGTTAAAATGAAACATGTTAAAATGTAACATTTTATCATGTTAAAATGCAACATGTTAAAATGTAACATTTTATCATGTTGACATGCAACATGTTAAAATGTAACATTTTATCATGTTGAAATGCAACATGTTAAAATGTAACATTTTATCATGTTAAAATGCAACATGTTAAAATGTAACATATTAAAATGTAACATGTTAAAATGTAACATTTTAAAATGAAACATGTTAAAATGTAACATATTATCATGTTAAAATGAAACATGTTAAAATGTATCATTTTATCATGTTAAAATGCAACATGTTAAAATGTAACATTTTATCATGTTAAAATGCAAAATATTAAAATGTAACATGTTCAAATGTAACATTTTAAAATGTAACATTTTTTCATGTTAAAATGCAACATGTTAAAATGTAACATTTTAATCATGTTAAAATGCAACATGTAAAAATGTAACATTTTATCATGTTAAAATGCAACATGTTAAAATGTAACATTTTATCATGTTAAAATGAAACATGTTAAAATGTAACATTTTATCATGTTAAAATGAAACATGTTAAAATGTAACATTTTATCATGTTAAAATGCAACATGTTAAAATGTAACATTTTATCATGTTAAAATGCAACATGTTAAAATGTAACGTATTAAAATGTAACATTCTAAAATGTAACATTTTAAAATTTAACATTTTTAAATGTAACATTTTAAAATGTAACATTTTAAAATGAAACATGTTAAAATGTAACATTTTATCATGTTAAAATGCAACATGTTAAAATGTAACATTTTATCATGTTAAAATGAAACATTAAAATGTAACATTTTATCATGTTAAAATGAAACATGTTAAAATGTAACATTTTATCATGTTAAAATGAAACATGTTAAAATGTAACATTATATCATGTTAAAATGAAACATGTTAAAATGTAACATTTTATCATGTTAAAATGCAACATGTTAAAATGTAACATTTTATCATGTTAAAATGCAACATGTTAAAATGTAACATTTTATCATGTTAAAATGCAACATGTTAAAATGTAACATTTTATCATGTTAAAATAAAAAATGTTAAAATGTAACATTATATCATGTTTAAATGAAACGTAAAAATGTAAAATTTTTAAATGTAACTTATCATGTTAAAATGAAACATGTTAAAATGTAACATTTTATCATGTTAAAATGCAACATGTTAAAATGAAACATTTTATCATGTTAAAATGCAACATGTAAAATGTAACATTTTATCATGTTAAAATGAAACGTTAAAATGTAACATTTTATCATGTTAAAATGAAACATGTTAAAATGTAACATATTAAAATGTAACATGTTAAAATGTAACATTTTATCATGTTAAAATGAAACATGTTAAAATGTAACATTTTATCATGTTAAAATGCAACATGTTAAAATGTAACATTTTATCATGTTAAAATGCATCATGGTAAAATGTAACATATTAAAATGTAACATGTTCAAATGTAACATTTTAAAATGTAACATTTTATCATGTTAAATCGCAATATGTTAAAATGTAACATTTTATCATGTTAAAATGCAACATGTTAAAATGTAACATTTTACTATGTTAAAATGCAACATGTTAAAATGTAACATATTAAAATGTAACATGTTAAAATGTAACATTTTAAAATGTAACATTTTTAAATGAAACATGTTAAAATGTAACATTTTATCATGTTAAAATGAAACATGTTAAAATGTAACATTTTATCATGTTAAAATGCAACATGTTAAAATGTAACATTTTATCATGTTAAAATGCAACATGTTAAAATGTAACATTTTATCATGTTAAAATGCAACATGTTAAAATGTAACATTTTATCATGTAAAAATGCAACATGTTAAAATGTAACATTTTATCATGTTAAAATTCAACATGTTGAAATGCAACATGTTAAAATGTAACATTTTATCATGTTAAAATGCAACATGTTAAAATGTTACATATTAAAATGTAACATGTTAAAATGTAACATTTTATGATGTTAAAATGAAAAATGTTAAAATGTAACATTTTATCATGTTTAAATGAAACATGTAAAAATGTAACATTTTTTAATGTAACATTTTATCATGTTAAAATGAAACATGTTAAAATGTAACATTTTATCATGTTAAAATGCAACATGTTAAAATGTAACATATTAAAATGTAACATGTTAAAATGTAACATTTTAAAATGTAACATTTTATCATGTTAAAATGAAACATGTTAAAATGTAACATTTTAAAATGAAACATGTTAAAATGTAACATATTATCATGTTAAAATGAAACATGTTAAAATGTATCATTTTATCATGTTAAAATGCAACATGTTAAAATGTAAAATTTTATCATGTTAAAATGAAACATGTTTAAATGTAACATTTTATCATGTTAAAATGAAACATGTTAAAATGTAACATTTTATCATGTTAAAATGAAACATGTTAAAATGTAACATTTTATCATGTTAAAATGAAACATGTTAAAATGTAACATTTTATCATGTTAAAATGCAACATGTTAAAATGTAACATTTTATCATGTTAAAATGCATCATGGTAAAATGTAACATATTAAAATGTAACATGTTCAAATGTAACATTTTAAAATGTAACATTTTATCATGTTAAATCGCAATATGTTAAAATGTAACATTTTATCATGTTAAAATGCAACATGTTAAAATGTAACATTTTACTATGTTAAAATGCAACATGTTAAAATGTAACATATTAAAATGTAACATGTTAAAATGTAACATTTTAAAATGTAACATTTTTAAATGAAACATGTTAAAATGTAACATTTTATCATGTTAAAATGAAACATGTTAAAATGTAACATTTTATCATGTTAAAATGCAACATGTTAAAATGTAACATTTTATCATGTTAAAATGCAACATGTTAAAATGTAACATATAAAAATGTAACATGTTAAAATGTAACATTTTATCATGTTAAATTGAAACATGTTATAATGTAACATTTTATCATGTTAAAATGCAACATGTTAAAATGTAACATTTTATCATGTTAAAATGCAACATGTTAAAATGTAACATTTTATCATGTTAAAATGCAACATGTTAAAATGTAACATTTTATCATGTTAAAATGCAACATGTTAAAATGTAACATTTTATCATGTAAAAATGCAACATGTTAAAATGTAACATTTTATCATGTTAAAATTCAACATGTTGAAATGCAACATGTTAAAATGTAACATTTTATCATGTTAAAATGCAACATGTTAAAATGTAACATATTAAAATGTAACATGTTAAAATGTAACATTTTAAAATGAAACATGTTAAAATGTAACATATTATCATGTTAAAATGAAACATGTTAAAATGTATCATTTTATCATGTTAAAATGCAACATGTTAAAATGTAAAATTTTATCATGTTAAAATGAAACATGTTTAAATGTAACATTTTATCATGTTAAAATGAAACATGTTAAAATGTAACATTTTATCATGTTAAAATGAAACATGTTAAAATGTAACATTTTATCATGTTAAAATGAAACATGTTAAAATGTAACATTTTATCATGTTAAAATGCAACATGTTAAAATGTAACATTTTATCATGTTAAAATGCATCATGGTAAAATGTAACATATTAAAATGTAACATGTTCAAATGTAACATTTTAAAATGTAACATTTTATCATGTTAAATCGCAATATGTTAAAATGTAACATTTTATCATGTTAAAATGCAACATGTTAAAATGTAACATTTTACTATGTTAAAATGCAACATGTTAAAATGTAACATATTAAAATGTAACATGTTAAAATGTAACATTTTAAAATGTAACATTTTTAAATGAAACATGTTAAAATGTAACATTTTATCATGTTAAAATGAAACATGTTAAAATGTAACATTTTATCATGTTAAAATGCAACATGTTAAAATGTAACATTTTATCATGTTAAAATGCAACATGTTAAAATGTAACATTTTATCATGTTAAAATGCAACATGTTAAAATGTAACATATAAAAATGTAACATGTTAAAATGTAACATTTTATCATGTTAAATTGAAACATGTTATAATGTATCATTTTATCATGTTAAAATGCAACATGTTAAAATGTAACATTTTATCATGTTAAAATGCAACATGTTAAAATGTAACATTTTATCATGTTAAAATGCAACATGTTAAAATGTAACATTTTATCATGTTAAAATGCAACATGTTAAAATGTAACATTTTATCATGTAAAAATGCAACATGTTAAAATGTAACATTTTATCATGTTAAAATTCAACATGTTGAAATGCAACATGTTAAAATGTAACATTTTATCATGTTAAAATGCAACATGTTAAAATGTTACATATTAAAATGTAACATGTTAAAATGAAACATTTTATGATGTTAAAATGAAAAATGTTAAAATGTAACATTTTATCATGTTTAAATGAAACATGTAAAAATGTAACATTTTTTAATGTAACATTTTATCATGTTAAAATGAAACATGTTAAAATGTAACATTTTATCATGTTAAAATGCAACATGTTAAAATGTAACATATTAAAATGTAACATGTTAAAATGTAACATTTTAAAATGTAACATTTTAAAATGAAACATTTTAAAATGTAACATTTTATCATGTTAAAATGAAACATGTTAAAATGTAACATTTTATCATGTTAAAATGCAACATGTTAAAATGTAACATTTTATCATGTTAAAATGCAACATGTTAAAATGTAACATTTTATCATGTTAAAATGAAACATGTTAAAATGTAAGATTTTATCATGTTAAAATGAAACATGTAAAAATGTAACATTTTATCATGTTAAAATGAAACATGTTAAAATGTAACATTTTATGATGTTAAAATGAAACATGTTAAAATGTAACATTTTATCATGTTAAAATAAAACATGTTAAAATGTAACATTTTATCATGTTAAAATGCAACATGTTAAAATGTAACATATTAAAATGTAACATTTTAAAATGAAACATGTTAAAATGTAACATTTTTTCATGTTAAAATGAAACATGTAAAATGTAACATTTTATTATGTTAAAATGCAACATGTTAAAATGCAACATGTTAAAATGTTACATTTTATCATGTTAAAATACAACATGTTAAAATGTAACATTTTATCATGTTAAAATGCAACGTGTTTAAATGTGACATATTAAAATGTAACATGTTAAAATGTAACATTTTATGATGTTAAAATGAAAAATGTTAAAATGTAACATTTTATAATGTTTAAATGAAACATGTAAAAATGTAACATTTTTAAATTTAACATTTTATCATGTTAAAATGAAACATGTTAAAATGTAACATTTTATCATGTTAAAATGCAACATGTTAAAATGTAGTATTTTATCATGTTGAAATGCAACATGTTAAAATGTAACATTTTATCATGTTAAAATGCAACATGTTAAACTGTAACATTTTACCATGTTAAAATGCAACATGTTAAAATGTAACATATTAAAATGTAACATGTTAAAATGTAACATTTTTTAATGTAACATTTTTAAATGAAACATGTTAAAATGTAACATTTTATCATGTTAAAATGTAACATATTAAAATGTAACATGTTCAAATGTAACATTTTAAAATGTAACATTTTATCATGTTAAATCGCAATATGTTAAAATGTAACATTTTATCATGTTAAAATGCAACACGTTAAAATGTACCATTTTACTATGTTAAAATGCAACATGTTAAAATGTAACATATTAAAATGTAACATGTTAAAATGTAACATTTTAAAATGTAACATTTTTAAATGAAACATGTTAAAATGTAACATTTTATCATGTTAAAATGAAACATGATAAAATGTAACATTTTATCATGTTAAAATGCAACATGTTAAAATGTAACATTTTATCATGTTAAAATGCAACATGTTAAAATGTAACATTTTATCATGTTAAAATGCAACATGTTAAAATGTAACATTTTAAAATGTAACATTTTAAAATGTAACATTTTAAAATGAAACATGTTAAAATGTAACATTTAATCATGTTAAAATGCAACATGTTAAAATGTAACATTTTATCATGTTAAAATGAAACATGTTAACATGTAAGATTTTATCATGTTAAAATGAAACATGTTAAAATGTAACATTTTATGATGTTAAAATGAAAAATGTTAAAATGTAACATTTTATCATGTTTAAATGAAACATGTAAAAATGTAACATTTTTAAATTTAACATTTTATCATGTAAAAATGAAACATGTTAAAATGTAACATTTTATCATGTTAAAATGCAACATGTTAAAATGTAACATTTTATCATGTTAAAATGCAACATGTTAAAATGTAACATTTTATCATGTTAAAATGCAACATGTTAAAATGTAACATTTTATCATTTTAAAATGCAACATGTTAAAATGTAACATATTAAAATATAACATGTTAAAATGTAACATTTTTTAATGTAACATTTTTAAATAAAACATGTTAAAATGTAACATTTTATCATGTTAAAATGAAACAAGTTAAAATGTAACACTTTATCATGTTAAAATGCAACATGTTAAAATGTAACATTTTATCATGTTAAAATGCAACTTGTTAAAAAGTAACATTTTATCATGTTAAAATGAAACATGTTAAAATGTAAGATTTTATCATGTTAAAATGAAACATGTTAAAATGTAACATTTTATCATGTTAAAATGAAACATGTTAAAATGTAACATTTTATCATGTTTAAATGAAACATGTTAAAATGTAACATTTTATCATGTTAAAATTACACATATTGAAATGTAACATTTTATCATGTTAAAATGAAACATGTTAAAATGTAACATTTTATCATGTTAAAATGCAACATGTTAAAATGTAACATTTTATCATGTTAAAATGAAACATGTTAAAATGTAACATTTTATCATGTTAAAATGCAACATGTTAAAATGTAACATTTTATCATGTTAAAATGCAACATGTTAAAATGTAACATGTTAAAATGTAACATGTTAAAATGTAACATTTTATCATGTTAAAATGAAACGTTAAAATGTAACATTTGATCATGTTAAAATGAAACATGTTAAAATGTAACATTTTATCATGTTAAAATGCAACATGTTAAAATGTAACATTTTATCATGTTAAAATGCAACATGTTAAAATGTAACATATTAAAATGTAACATGTTCAAATGTAACATTTTAAAATGTAACATTTTATCATGTTAAATCGCAATATGTTAAAATGTAACATTTTATCATGTTAAAATGCAACATGTTAAAATGTAACATTTTATCATGTTAAAATGCAACATGTTAAAATGTAACATATTAAAATGTAAAATGTTAAAATGTAACATTTTAAATTGTAACATTTTTAAATGAAACGTTAAAATGTAACATTTTATCATGTTAAAATGAAACATGTTAAAATGTAACATTTTATCATGTTAAAATGCAACATGTTAAAATGTAACATTTTATCATGTTGAAATGCAACATGTTAAAATGTAACATTTTATCATGTTGAAATGCAACATGTTAAAATGTAACATTTTATCATGTTAAAATGCAACATGTTAAAATGTAACATATTAAAATGTAACATGTTAAAATGTAACATTTTAAAATGAAACATGTTAAAATGTAACATATTATCATGTTAAAATGAAACATGTTAAAATGTATCATTTTATCATGTTAAAATGCAACATGTTAAAATGTAACATTTTATCATGTTAAAATGCAAAATATTAAAATGTAACATGTTCAAATGTAACATTTTAAAATGTAACATTTTTTCATGTTAAAATGCAACATGTTAAAATGTAACATTTTAATCATGTTAAAATGCAACATGTTAAAATGTAACATTTTATCATGTTAAAATAAAACATGTTAAAATGTAACATTTTATCATGTTAAAATGCAACATGTTAAAATGTAACATATTAAAATGTAACATTTTAAAATGAAACATGTTAAAATGTAACATTTTTTCATGTTAAAATGAAACATGTAAAATGTAACATTTTATTATGTTAAAATGCAACATGTTAAAATGCAACATGTTAAAATGTTACATTTTATCATGTTAAAATACAACATGTTAAAATGTAACATTTTATCATGTTAAAATGCAACGTGTTTAAATGTGACATATTAAAATGTAACATGTTAAAATGTAACATTTTATGATGTTAAAATGAAAAATGTTAAAATGTAACATTTTATAATGTTTAAATGAAACATGTAAAAATGTAACATTTTTAAATTTAACATTTTATCATGTTAAAATGAAACATGTTAAAATGTAACATTTTATCATGTTAAAATGCAACATGTTAAAATGTAGTATTTTATCATGTTAAAATGCAACATGTTAAAATGTAACATTTTATCATGTTAAAATGCAACATGTTAAACTGTAACATTTTACCATGTTAAAATGCAACATGTTAAAATGTAACATATTAAAATGTAACATGTTAAAATGTAACATTTTATCATGTTAAAATGCAACATGTTAAAATGTAACATTTTATCATGTTAAAATGAAACATGTTAACATGTAAGATTTTATCATGTTAAAATGAAACATGTTAAAATGTAACATTTTATGATGTTAAAATGAAAAATGTTAAAATGTAACATTTTATCATGTTTAAATGAAACATGTAAAAATGTAACATTTTTAAATTTAACATTTTATCATGTAAAAATGAAACATGTTAAAATGTAACATTTTATCATGTTAAAATGCAACATGTTAAAATGTAACATTTTATCATGTTAAAATGCAACATGTTAAAATGTAACATTTTATCATGTTAAAATGCAACATGTTAAAATGTAACATTTTATCATTTTAAAATGCAACATGTTAAAATGTAACATATTAAAATATAACATGTTAAAATGTAACATTTTTTAATGTAACATTTTTAAATAAAACATGTTAAAATGTAACATTTTATCATGTTAAAATGAAACAAGTTAAAATGTAACACTTTACCATGTTAAAATGCAACATGTTAAAATGTAACATTTTATCATGTTAAAATGCAACTTGTTAAAAAGTAACATTTTATCATGTTAAAATGAAACATGTTAAAATGTAAGATTTTATCATGTTAAAATGAAACATGTTAAAATGTAACATTTTATCATGTTAAAATGAAACATGTTAAAATGTAACATTTTATCATGTTTAAATGAAACATGTTAAAATGTAACATTTTATCATGTTAAAATTACACATATTGAAATGTAACATTTTATCATGTTAAAATGAAACATGTTAAAATGTAACATTTAATCATGTTAAAATGCAACATGTTAAAATGTAACATTTTATCATGTTAAAATGAAACATGTTAAAATGTAACATTTTATCATGTTAAAATGCAACATGTTAAAATGTAACATTTTATCATGTTAAAATGCAACATGTTAAAATGTAACATGTTAAAATGAAACATGTTAAAATGTAACATTTTATCATGTTAAAATGAAACGTTAAAATGTAACATTTGATCATGTTAAAATGAAACATGTTAAAATGTAACATTTTATCATGTTAAAATGAAACATGTTAAAATGTAACATTTTATCATGTTAAAATGCAACATGTTAAAATGTAACATTTTATCATGTTAAAATGCAACATGTTAAAATGTAACATATTAAAATGTAACATGTTCAAATGTAACATTTTAAAATGTAACATTTTATCATGTTAAATCGCAATATGTTAAAATGTAACATTTTATCATGTTAAAATGCAACATGTTAAGATGTAACATTTTATCATGTTAAAATGCAACATGTTAAAATGTAACATATTAAAATGTAACATGTTAAAATGTAACATTTTAAATTGTAACATTTTTAAATGAAACGTTAAAATGTAACATTTTATCATGTTAAAATGAAACATGTTAAAATGTAACATTTTATCATGTTAAAATGCAACATGTTAAAATGTAACATTTTATCATGTTGAAATGCAACATGTTAAAATGTAACATTTTATCATGTTGAAATGCAACATGTTAAAATGTAACATTTTATCATGTTAAAATGCAACATGTTAAAATGTAACATATTAAAATGTAACATGTTAAAATGTAACATTTTAAAATGAAACATGTTAAAATGTAACATATTATCATGTTAAAATGAAACATGTTAAAATGTATCATTTTATCATGTTAAAATGCAACATGTTAAAATGTAACATTTTATCATGTTAAAATGCAAAATATTAAAATGTAACATGTTCAAATGTAACATTTTAAAATGTAACATTTTTTCATGTTAAAATGCAACATGTTAAAATGTAACATTTTAATCATGTTAAAATGCAACATGTAAAAATGTAACATTTTATCATGTTAAAATGCAACATGTTAAAATGTAACATTTTATCATGTTAAAATGAAACATGTTAAAATGTAACATTTTATCATGTTAAAATGAAACATGTTAAAATGTAACATTTTATCATGTTAAAATGCAACATGTTAAAATGTAACATTTTATCATGTTAAAATGCAACATGTTAAAATGTAACGTATTAAAATGTAACATTCTAAAATGTAACATTTTAAAATTTAACATTTTTAAATGTAACATTTTAAAATGTAACATTTTAAAATGAAACATGTTAAAATGTAACATTTTATCATGTTAAAATGCAACATGTTAAAATGTAACATTTTATCATGTTAAAATGAAACATTAAAATGTAACATTTTATCATGTTAAAATGAAACATGTTAAAATGTAACATTTTATCATGTTAAAATGAAACATGTTAAAATGTAACATTATATCATGTTAAAATGAAACATGTTAAAATGTAACATTTTATCATGTTAAAATGCAACATGTTAAAATGTAACATTTTATCATGTTAAAATGCAACATGTTAAAATGTAACATTTTATCATGTTAAAATGCAACATGTTAAAATGTAACATTTTATCATGTTAAAATAAAAAATGTTAAAATGTAACATTATATCATGTTTAAATGAAACGTAAAAATGTAAAATTTTTAAATGTAACATTTTATCATGTTAAAATGAAACATGTTAAAATGTAACATTTTATCATGTTAAAATGCAACATGTTAAAATGAAACATTTTATCATGTTAAAATGCAACATGTAAAATGTAACATTTTATCATGTTAAAATGAAACGTTAAATTGTAACATTTTATCATGTTAAAATGAAACATGTTAAAATGTAACATATTAAAATGTAACATGTTAAAATGTTACATTTTAAAATGAAACATGTTAAAATGTAACATTTTATCATGTTAAAATGCAACATGTTAATATGTAACATTTTATCATGTTAAAATGAAACATGTTAAAATGTAACATTTTATCATGTTAAAATGAAACGTTAAAATGTAACATTTTATCATGTTAAAATGCAACATGTTAAAATGTAACATTTTATCATGTTAAAATGAAACATGTTAAAATGTAACATTTTATCATGTTAAAATGAAACATGTTAAAATGTAACATATTAAAATGTAACATGTTAAAATGTAACATTTTAAAATGAAACATGTTAAAATGTAACATATTATCATGTTAAAATGAAACATGTTAAAATGTATCATTTTATCATGTTAAAATGCAACATGTTAAAATGTAACATTTTATCATGTTAAAATGCAAAATATTAAAATGTAACATGTTCAAATGTAACATTTTAAAATGTAACATTTTTTCATGTTAAAATGCAACATGTTAAAATGTAACATTTTAATCATGTTAAAATGCAACATGTAAAAATGTAACATTTTATCATGTTAAAATGCAACATGTTAAAATGTAACATTTTATCATGTTAAAATGAAACATGTTAAAATGTAACATTTTATCATGTTAAAATGAAACATGTTAAAATGTAACATTTTATCATGTTAAAATGCAACATGTTAAAATGTAACATTTTATCATGTTAAAATGCAACATGTTAAAATGTAACGTATTAAAATGTAACATTCTAAAATGTAACATTTTAAAATTTAACATTTTTAAATGTAACATTTTAAAATGTAACATTTTAAAATGAAACATGTTAAAATGTAACATTTTAATCATGTTAAAATGCAACATGTTAAAATGTAACATTTTATCATGTTAAAATGCAACATGTTAAAATGTAACATTTTATCATGTTAAAATGAAACATGTTAAAATGTAACATTTTATCATGTTAAAATGAAACATGTTAAAATGTAACATTTTATCATGTTAAAATGCAACATGTTAAAATGTAACATTTTATCATGTTAAAATGCAACATGTTAAAATGTAACGTATTAAAATGTAACATTCTAAAATGTAACATTTTAAAATTTAACATTTTTAAATGTAACATTTTAAAATGTAACATTTTAAAATGAAACATGTTAAAATGTAACATTTTATCATGTTAAAATGCAACATGTTAAAATGTAACATTTTATCATGTTAAAATGAAACATTAAAATGTAACATTTTATCATGTTAAAATGAAACATGTTAAAATGTAACATTTTATCATGTTAAAATGAAACATGTTAAAATGTAACATTATATCATGTTAAAATGAAACATGTTAAAATGTAACATTTTATCATGTTAAAATGCAACATGTTAAAATGTAACATTTTATCATGTTAAAATGCAACATGTTAAAATGTAACATTTTATCATGTTAAAATGCAACATGTTAAAATGTAACATTTTATCATGTTAAAATAAAAAATGTTAAAATGTAACATTATATCATGTTTAAATGAAACGTAAAAATGTAAAATTTTTAAATGTAACATTTTATCATGTTAAAATGAAACATGTTAAAATGTAACATTTTATCATGTTAAAATGCAACATGTTAAAATGAAACATTTTATCATGTTAAAATGCAACATGTAAAATGTAACATTTTATCATGTTAAAATGAAACGTTAAAATGTAACATTTTATCATGTTAAAATGAAACATGTTAAAATGTAACATATTAAAATGTAACATGTTAAAATGTTACATTTTAAAATGTTACATTTTAAAATGAAACATGTTAAAATGTAACATTTTATCATGTTAAAATGAAACATGTTAAAATGTAACATTTTATCATGTTAAAATGTAACATTTTATCATGTTAAAATGAAACGTTAAAATGTAACATTTTATCATGTTAAAATGAAACATGTTAAAATGTAACATTTTATTATGTTAAAATGACACATGTTAAAATGTAACATATTAAAATGCAACATGTTAAAATGTTACATTTTAAAATGTAACAATTTAAAATGAAACATGTTAAAATGTAACATTTTATCATGTTAAAATGCAACATGTTAAAATGTAACATTTTATCATGTTAAAATGAAACATGTTAAAATGTAACATTTTATCATGTTAAAATGAAACATGTTAAAATGTAACATTTTATCATGTTAAAATGAAACATGTTAAAATGTAACATTTTATCATGTTAAAATGAAACATGTTAAAATGTAACATTATATCATGTTAAAATGAAACATGTTAAAATGTAACATTTTATCATGTTAAAATGCAACATGTTAAAATGTAACATTTTATCATGTTAAAATGCAACATGTTAAAATGTAACATTTTATCATGTTAAAATGCAACATGTTAAAATGTAACATTTTATCATGTTAAAATAAAAAATGTTAAAATGTAACATTATATCATGTTTAAATGAAACGTAAAAATGTAAAATTTTTAAATGTAACATTTTATCATGTTAAAATGAAACATGTTAAAATGTAACATTTTATCATGTTAAAATGCAACATGTTAAAATGAAACATTTTATCATGTTAAAATGCAACATGTAAAATGTAACATTTTATCATGTTAAAATGAAACGTTAAAATGTAACATTTTATCATGTTAAAATGAAACATGTTAAAATGTAACATATTAAAATGTAACATGTTAAAATGTTACATTTTAAAATGTTACATTTTAAAATGAAACATGTTAAAATGTAACATTTTATCATGTTAAAATGCAACATGTTAATATGTAACATTTTATCATGTTAAAATGAAACATGTTAAAATGTAACATTTTATCATGTTAAAATGTAACATTTTATCATGTTAAAATGAAACGTTAAAATGTAACATTTTATCATGTTAAAATGAAACATGTTAAAATGTAACATTTTATTATGTTAAAATGACACATGTTAAAATGTAACATATTAAAATGCAACATGTTAAAATGTTACATTTTAAAATGTAACAATTTAAAATGAAACATGTTAAAATGTAACATTTTATCATGTTAAAATGCAACATGTTAAAATGTAACATTTTATCATGTTAAAATGAAACATGTTAAAATGTAACATTTTATCATGTTAAAATGAAACATGTTAAAATGTAACATTTTATCATGTTAAAATGAAACATGTTAAAATGTAACATTTTATCATGTTAAAATGAAACATGTTAAAATGTAACATTTTATCATGTTAAAATGAAACATGTTAAAATGTAACATTATATCATGTTAAAATGAAACATGTTAAAATGTAACATTTTATCATGTTAAAATGCAACATGTAAAAATGTAACATTTTTAAATGTAACATTTTATCATGTTAAAATAAAACATGTTAAAATGTAACATTTTATCATGTTAAAATGCAACATGTTAAAATGTAACATTTTATCATGTTAAATGCAACATGTGAAAATGTAACATTTTATCATGTTAAAATGCAACATGTTAAAATGTAACATTTTATCATGTTAAAATGCAACATGTTAAAATGTAACATTTTATTATGTTAAAATGAAACATGTTAAAATGTAACATATTAAAATGTAACATGTTAAAATGTTACATTTTAAAATGTAACATTTTAAAATTAAACATGATAAATTTTACATTTTATCATGTTAAAATGCAACATGTTAAAATGTAACATTTTATCATGTTAAAATGAAACATGTTAAAATGTAACATTTTATCATGTTAAAATGAAACATGTTAAAATGTAACATTTTATCGTGTTAAAATGAAACATGTTAAAATGTAACATTTTATCATGTTAAAATGAAACATGTTAAAATGTAACATTTTATCATGTTAAAATGAAACATGTTAAAATGTAACATTATATCATGTTAAAATGAAACATGTTAAAATGTAACATTTATCATGTTAAAATGCAACATGTTAAAATGTAACATTTTATCATGTTAAAATGCAGCATGTTAAAATGTAACATATTAAAATGTAACATGTTAAAATGTAACATTTTAAATTGTAACATTTGTAAATGAAACATGTTAAAATGTAACATTTTATCATGTTAAAATGAAACATGTTAAAATGTAACATTTTATCATGTTAAAATGCAACATGTTAAAATGTAACATTTTATCATGTTAAAATGCAACATGTTAAAATGTAACATTTTATCATGTTAAAATGCAACATGTTAAAATGTAACATATTAAAATGTAACATGTAAAATGTAACATTTTAAATTGTAACATTTTTAAATGAAACATGTTAAAATGTAACATTTTATCATGTTAAAATGAAACATGTTAAAATGTAACATTTTATCATGTTAAAATGCAACATGTTAAAATGTAACATTTTATCATGTTAAAATGCAACATGTTAAAATGTAACATTTTTATCATGTTAAAATGCAACATGTAAAAATGTAACATTTTATCATGTTAAAATGCAACATGTTAAAATGTAACATTTTATCATGTTAAAATGAAACATGTTAAAATGTAACATTTTATCATGTTAAAATGAAACGTTAAAATGTAGCATTTTATCATGTTAAAATGCAACATGTTAAAATGTAACATTTTATCATGTTAAAATGCAACATGTTAAAATGTAACGTATTAAAATGTAACATGTTAAAATGTAACATTTTAAAATGTAACATTTTAAAATGTAACATTTTATCATGTTAAAATGCAACATGTAAATATGTAACATTTTATCATGTTAAAATGCAACATGTTAAAATGTAACATTTTATCATGTTAAAATGCAACATGTTAAAATGTAACATTTTATCATGTTAAAATGAAACATGTTAAAATGTAACATTTTATTATGTTAAAATGAAACATGTTAAAATGTAACATATTAAAATGTAACATGTTAAAATGTTACATTTTAAAATGTAACAATTTAAAATGAAACATGTTAAAATGTAACATTTTATCATGTTAAAATGCAACATGTTAAAATGCAACATGTTAAAATGTAACATTTTATCATGTTAAAATGCAACATGTTAAAATGTAACATTTTATCATGTTAAAATGAAACATGTTAAAATGTAACATTTTATCATGTTAAAATGAAACATGTTAAAATAGAAAACATGTTAAAATGTAACATTTTAAAATGTAACATTTTAAAATGAAACATGTTAAAATGTAACATTTTATCATGTTAAAATGAAACATGTTTAAATGTAACATTTTATCATGTTAAAATGCAACATGTTAAAATGTAACATTTTATCATGTTAAAATGCAACATGTTAAAATGTAACATTTTATCATGTTAAAATGCAACATGTTAAAATGTAACATTTTATCATGTTTAAATGAAACATGTAAAAATGTAACATTTTTTAATGTAACATTTTATCATGTTAAAATGAAACATGTTAAAATGTAACATTTTATCATGTTAAAATGCAACATGTTAAAATGTAACATATTAAAATGTAACATGTTAAAATGTAACATTTTAAAATGTAACATTTTAAAATGAAACATTTTAAAATGTAACATTTTATCATGTTAAAATGAAACATGTTAAAATGTAACATTTTATCATGTTAAAATGCAACATGTTAAAATGTAACATTTTATCATGTTAAAATGCAACATGTTAAAATGTAACATTTTATCATGTTAAAATGAAACATGTTAAAATGTAAGATTTTATCATGTTAAAATGAAACATGTAAAAATGTAACATTTTATCATGTTAAAATAAAACATGTTAAAATGTAACATTTTATCATGTTAAAATGCAACATGTTAAAATGTAACATATTAAAATGTAACATTTTAAAATGAAACATGTTAAAATGTAACATTTTTTCATGTTAAAATGAAACATGTAAAATGTAACATTTTATTATGTTAAAATGCAACATGTTAAAATGTTACATTTTATCATGTTAAAATACAACATGTTAAAATGTAACATTTTATCATGTTAAAATGCAACGTGTTTAAATGTGACATATTAAAATGTAACATGTTAAAATGTAACATTTTATGATGTTAAAATGAAAAATGTTAAAATGTAACATTTTAAAATTAAACATGATAAATTTTACATTTTATCATGTTAAAATGCAACATGTTAAAATGTAACATTTTATCATGTTAAAATGAAACATGTTAAAATGTAACATTTTATCATGTTAAAATGAAACATGTTAAAATGTAACATTTTATCGTGTTAAAATGAAACATGTTAAAATGTAACATTTTATCATGTTAAAATGAAACATGTTAAAATGTAACATTTTATCATGTTAAAATGAAACATGTTAAAATGTAACATTATATCATGTTAAAATGAAACATGTTAAAATGTAACATTTATCATGTTAAAATGCAACATGTTAAAATGTAACATTTTATCATGTTAAAATGCAGCATGTTAAAATGTAACATATTAAAATGTAACATGTTAAAATGTAACATTTTAAATTGTAACATTTTTAAATGAAACATGTTAAAATGTAACATTTTATCATGTTAAAATGAAACATGTTAAAATGTAACATTTTATCATGTTAAAATGCAACATGTTAAAATGTAACATTTTATCATGTTAAAATGCAACATGTTAAAATGTAACATTTTATCATGTTAAAATGCAACATGTTAAAATGTAACATATTAAAATGTAACATGTAAAATGTAACATTTTAAATTGTAACATTTTTAAATGAAACATGTTAAAATGTAACATTTTATCATGTTAAAATGAAACATGTTAAAATGTAACATTTTATCATGTTAAAATGCAACATGTTAAAATGTAACATTTTATCATGTTAAAATGCAACATGTTAAAATGTAACATTTTTATCATGTTAAAATGCAACATGTAAAAATGTAACATTTTATCATGTTAAAATGCAACATGTTAAAATGTAACATTTTATCATGTTAAAATGAAACATGTTAAAATGTAACATTTTATCATGTTAAAATGAAACGTTAAAATGTAGCATTTTATCATGTTAAAATGCAACATGTTAAAATGTAACATTTTATCATGTTAAAATGCAACATGTTAAAATGTAACGTATTAAAATGTAACATGTTAAAATGTAACATTTTAAAATGTAACATTTTAAAATGTAACATTTTATCATGTTAAAATGCAACATGTAAATATGTAACATTTTATCATGTTAAAATGCAACATGTTAAAATGTAACATTTTATCATGTTAAAATGCAACATGTTAAAATGTAACATTTTATCATGTTAAAATGAAACATGTTAAAATGTAACATTTTATTATGTTAAAATGAAACATGTTAAAATGTAACATATTAAAATGTAACATGTTAAAATGTTACATTTTAAAATGTAACAATTTAAAATGAAACATGTTAAAATGTAACATTTTATCATGTTAAAATGCAACATGTTAAAATGCAACATGTTAAAATGTAACATTTTATCATGTTAAAATGCAACATGTTAAAATGTAACATTTTATCATGTTAAAATGAAACATGTTAAAATGTAACATTTTATCATGTTAAAATGAAACATGTTAAAATAGAAAACATGTTAAAATGTAACATTTTAAAAAGTAACATTTTAAAATGAAACATGTTAAAATGTAACATTTTATCATGTTAAAATGAAACATGTTTAAATGTAACATTTTATCATGTTAAAATGCAACATGTTAAAATGTAACATTTTATCATGTTAAAATGCAACATGTTAAAATGTAACATTTTATCATGTTAAAATGCAACATGTTAAAATGTAACATTTTATCATGTTTAAATGAAACATGTAAAAATGTAACATTTTTTAATGTAACATTTTATCATGTTAAAATGAAACATGTTAAAATGTAACATTTTATCATGTTAAAATGCAACATGTTAAAATGTAACATATTAAAATGTAACATGTTAAAATGTAACATTTTAAAATGTAACATTTTAAAATGAAACATTTTAAAATGTAACATTTTATCATGTTAAAATGAAACATGTTAAAATGTAACATTTTATCACGTTAAAATGCAACATGTTAAAATGTAACATTTTATCATGTTAAAATGCAACATGTTAAAATGTAACATTTTATCATGTTAAAATGAAACATGTTAAAATGTAAGATTTTATCATGTTAAAATGAAACATGTAAAAATGTATCATTTTATCATGTTAAAATAAAACATGTTAAAATGTAACATTTTATCATGTTAAAATGCAACATGTTAAAATGTAACATATTAAAATGTAACATTTTAAAATGAAACATGTTAAAATGTAACATTTTTTCATGTTAAAATGAAACATGTAAAATGTAACATTTTATTATGTTAAAATGCAACATGTTAAAATGTTACATTTTATCATGTTAAAATACAACATGTTAAAATGTAACATTTTATCATGTTAAAATGCAACGTGTTTAAATGTGACATATTAAAATGTAACATGTTAAAATGTAACATTTTATGATGTTAAAATGAAAAATGTTAAAATGTAACATTTTATAATGTTTAAATGAAACATGTAAAAATGTAACATTTTTAAATTTAACATTTTATCATGTTAAAATGAAACATGTTAAAATGTAACATTTTATCATGTTAAAATGCAACATGTTAAAATGTAGTATTTTATCATGTTAAAATGCAACATGTTAAAATGTAACATTTTATCATGTTAAAATGCAACATGTTAAACTGTAACATTTTACCATATTAAAATGCAACATGTTAAAATGTAACATATTAAAATGTAACATGTTAAAATGTAACATTTTTTAATGTAACATTTTTAAATGAAACATGTTAAAATGTAACATTTTATCATGTTAAAATGTAACATATTAAAATGTAACATGTTCAAATGTAACATTTTAAAATGTAACATTTTATCATGTTAAATCGCAATATGTTAAAATGTAACATTTTATCATGTTAAAATGCAACATGTTAAAATGTACCATTTTACTATGTTAAAATGCAACATGTTAAAATGTAACATGTTAAAATGTAACATTTTAAAATGTAACATTTTTAAATGAAACATGTTAAAATGTAACATTTTATCATGTTAAAATGAAACATGTTAAAATGTAACATTTTATCATGTTAAAATGCAACATGTTAAAATGTAACATTTTATCATGTTAAAATGCAACATGTTAAAATGTAACATTTTATCATGTTAAAATGCAACATGTTAAAATGTAACATTTTAAAATGTAACATTTTAAAATGTAACATTTTAAAATGAAACATGTTAAAATGTAACATTTAATCATGTTAAAATGCAACATGTTAAAATGTAACATTTTATCATGTTAAAATGAAACATGTTAACATGTAAGATTTTATCATGTTAAAATGAAACATGTTAAAATGTAACATTTTATGATGTTAAAATGAAAAATGTTAAAATGTAACATTTTATCATGTTTAAATGAAACATGTAAAAATGTAACATTTTTAAATTTAACATTTTATCATGTAAAAATGAAACATGTTAAAATGTAACATTTTATCATGTTAAAATGCAACATGTTAAAATGTAACATTTTATCATGTTAAAATGCAACATGTTAAAATGTAACATTTTATCATGTTAAAATGCAACATGTTAAAATGTAACATTTTATCATTTTAAAATGCAACATGTTAAAATGTAACATATTAAAATATAACATGTTAAAATGTAACATTTTTTAATGTAACATTTTTAAATAAAACATGTTAAAATGTAACATTTTATCATGTTAAAATGAAACAAGTTAAAATGTAACATTTTATCATGTTAAAATGCAACATGTTAAAATGTAACATTTTATCATGTTAAAATGCAACTTGTTAAAAAGTAACATTTTATCATGTTAAAATGAAACATGTTAAAATGTAAGATTTTATCATGTTAAAATGAAACATGTTAAAATGTAACATTTTATCATGTTTAAATGAAACATGTTAAAATGTAACATTTTATCATGTTAAAATGACACATATTGAAATGTAACATTTTATCATGTTAAAATGAAACATGTTAAAATGTAACATTTTATGATGTTAAAATGCAACATGTTAAAATGTAACATTTTATCATGTTAAAATGAAACATGTTAAAATGTAACATTTTATCATGTTAAAATGCAACATGTTAAAATGTAACATTTTATCATGTTAAAATGCAACATGTTAAAATGTAACATTTTATCATGTTAAAATGCAACATGTTAAAATGTAACATCTTAAAATGAAACATGTTAAAATGTAACATTTTATCATGTTAAAATGAAACGTTAAAATGTAACATTTGATCATGTTAAAATGAAACATGTTAAAATGTAACATTTTATCATGTTAAAATGCAACATGTTAAAATGTAACATTTTATCATGTTAAAATGCAACATGTTAAAATGTAACATATTAAAATGTAACATGTTCAAATGTAACATTTTAAAATGTAACATTTTATCATGTTAAATCGCAATATGTTAAAATGTAACATTTTATCATGTTTAAATGCAACATGTTAAAATGTAACATTTTATCATGTTAAAATGCAACATGTTAAAATGTAACATTTTATCATGTTAAAATGCAACATGTTAAAATGTAACATATTAAAATGTAACATGTTAAAATGTAACATTTTAAATTGTAACATTTTTAAATGAAACGTTAAAATGTAACATTTTATCATGTTAAAATGAAACATGTTAAAATGTAACATTTTATCATGTTAAAATGCAACATGTTAAAATGTAACATTTTATCATGTTGAAATGCAACATGTTAAAATGTAACATTTTATCATGTTGAAATGCAACATGTTAAAATGTAACATTTTATCATGTTAAAATGCAACATGTTAAAATGTAACATATTAAAATGTAACATGTTAAAATGTAACATTTTAAAATGAAACATGTTAAAATGTAACATATTATCATGTTAAAATGAAACATGTTAAAATGTAACATTTTATCATGTTAAAATGCAACATGTTAAAATGTAACATTTTATCATGTTAAAACGCAAAATGTTAAAATGTAACATTAAAATGTAACATGTTCAAATGTAACATTTTAAAATGTAACATTTTTTCATGTTAAAATGCAACATGTTAAAATGTAACATTTTTATCATGTTAAAATGCAACATGTAAAAATGTAACATTTTATCATGTTAAAATGCAACATTTTAAAATGTAACATTTTATCATGTTAAAATGAAACATGTTAAAATGTAACATTTTATCATGTTAAAATGAAACATGTTAAAATGTAACATTTTATCATGTTAAAATGCAACATGTTAAAATGTAACATTTTATCATGTTAAAATGCAACATGTTAAAATGTAACGTATTAAAATGTAACATGTTAAAATGTAACATTTTAAAATTTAACATTTTTAAATGTAACATTTTAAAATGTAACATTTTAAAATGAAACATGTTAAAATGTAACATTTTATCATGTTAAAATGCAACATGTTAAAATGTAACATTTTATCATGTTAAAATGAAACATTAAAATGTAACATTTTATCATGTTAAAATGAAACATGTTAAAATGTAACATTTTATCATGTTAAAATGAAACATGTTAAAATGTAACATTATATCATGTTAAAATGAAACATGTTAAAATGTAACATTTTATCATGTTAAAATGCAACATGTTAAAATGTAACATTTTATCATGTTAAAATGCAACATGTTAAAATGTAACATTTTATCATGTTAAAATGCAACATGTTAAAACGTAACATTTTATCATGTTAAAATGAAAAATGTTAAAATGTAACATTATATCATGTTTAAATGAAAAGTAAAAATGTAAAATTTTTAAATGTAACATTTTATCATGTTAAAATGAAACATGTTAAAATGTAACATTTTATCATGTTAAAATGCAACATGTTAAAATGAAACATTTTATCATGTTAAAATGCAACATGTAAAATGTAACATTTTATCATGTTAAAATGAAACGTTAAAATGTAACATTTTATCATGTTAAAATGAAACATGTTAAAATGTAACATATTAAAATGTAACATGTTAAAATGTTACATTTTAAAATGTAACATTTTAAAATGTTACATTTTAAAATGTAACATTTTAAAATGAATCATGTTAAAATGTAACATTTTATCATGTTAAAATGCAACATGTTAATATGTAACATTTTATCATGTCAAAATGAAACATGTTAAAATGTAACATTTTATCATGTTAAAATGTAACATTTTATCATGTTAAAATGAAACGTTAAAATGTAACATTTTATCATGTTAAAATGAAACATGTTAAAATGTAACATTTTATCATGTTAAAATGCAACATGTTAAAATGTAACATTTTATCATGTTAAAATGAAACGTTAAAATGTAACATTTTATCATGTTAAAATGAAACATGTTAAAATGTAACATTTTATTATGTTAAAATGACACATGTTAAAATGTAACATATTAAAATGCAACATGTTAAAATGTTACATTTTAAAATGTAACAATTTAAAATGAAACATGTTAAAATGTAACATTTTATCATGTTAAAATGCAACATGTTAAAATGTAACATTATATCATGTTAAAATGAAACATGTTAAAATGTAACATTTTATCATGTTAAAATGAAACATGTTAAAATGTAACATTTTATCATGTTAAAATGAAACATGTTAAAATGTAACATTTTATCATGTTAAAATGAAACATGTTAAAATGTAACATTTTATCATGTTAAAATGAAACATGTTAAAATGAAACATGTTAAAATGTAACATTATATCATGTTAAAATGAAACATGTTAAAATGTAACATTTTATCATGTTAAAATGCAACATGTAAAAATGTAACATTTTTAAATGTAACATTTTATCATGTTAAAATAAAACATGTTAAAATGTAACATTTTATCATGTTAAAATGCAACATGTTAAAATGTAACATTTTATCATGTTAAATGCAACATGTTAAAATGTAACATTTTATCATGTTAAAATGCAACATGTTAAAATGTAACATTTTATCATGTTAAAATGCAACATGTTAAAATGTAACATTTTATTATGTTAAAATGAAACATGTTAAAATGTAACATATTAAAATGTAACATGTTAAAATGTTACATTTTAAAATGTAACATTTTAAAATTAAACATGATAAATTTTACATTTTATCATGTTAAAATGCAACATGTTAAAATGTAACATTTTATCATGTTAAAATGAAACATGTTAAAATGTAACATTTTATCATGTTAAAATGAAACATGTTAAAATGTAACATTTTATCGTGTTAAAATGAAACATGTTAAAATGTAACATTTTATCATGTTAAAATGAAACATGTTAAAATGTAACATTTTATCATGTTAAAATGAAACATGTTAAAATGTAACATTATATCATGTTAAAATGAAACATGTTAAAATGTAACATTTATCATGTTAAAATGCAACATGTTAAAATGTAACATTTTATCATGTTAAAATGCAGCATGTTAAAATGTAACATATTAAAATGTAACATGTTAAAATGTAACATTTTAAATTGTAACATTTTTAAATGAAACATGTTAAAATGTAACATTTTATCATGTTAAAATGAAACATGTTAAAATGTAACATTTTATCATGTTAAAATGCAACATGTTAAAATGTAACATTTTATCATGTTAAAATGCAACATGTTAAAATGTAACATTTTATCATGTTAAAATGCAACATGTTAAAATGTAACATATTAAAATGTAACATGTTAAAATGTAACATTTTATCATGTTAAAATGCAACATGTTAAAATGTAACATTTTATCATGTTAAAATGCAAAATGTTAAATTGTAACATATTAAAATGTAACATGTTCAAATGTAACATTTTAAAATGTAACATTTTATCATGTTAAAATGCAACATGTTAAAATGTAACATTTTTATCATGTTAAAATGCAACATGTAAAAATGTAACATTTTATCATGTTAAAATGCAACATGTTAAAATGTAACATTTTATCATCTTAAAATGAAACATGTTAAAATGTAACATTTTATCATGTTAAAATGAAACGTTAAAATGTAGCATTTTATCATGTTAAAATGCAACATGTTAAAATGTAACATTTTATCATGTTAAAATGCAACATGTTAAAATGTAACGTATTAAAATGTAACATGTTAAAATGTACATGTTACATTTTAATATGTTACATTTTAACATGTTGCATTTTAACATAGTATAATGTTACATTTTAAAATGTTGCATTTTAACATGATAAAATGTTACATTTTAACATATTGCGATTTAACATGATAAAATGTTACATTTTAAAATGTTACATTTGAACATGTTACATTTTAATATGTTACATTTTAACATGATAAAATGTTACATTTTAACATGTTTCATTTAAAAATGTTACATTAAAAAATTTTACATTTTAACATGTTACATTTTAATATGTTACATTTTAACATGTCTCATTTTAACATGGTAAAATGTTACATTTTAACTTGTTTCATTTTAACATGATAACATGTTACATTTTAACATGTTTCATTTAAAAATGTTACATTAAAAAATGTTACATTTTAACATGTTATATTTTAATATGTTACATTTTAACATGTTGCATTTTAACATGATAAAATGTTACATTTTAACATGTTGCATTTTAACATGATAAAATGTTACATTTTAACATGTTTCATTTTAACATGATAAAATGTTACATTTTAACATGTTGCATTTTAACATGATAAAATGTTACATTTTAACATGTTGCATTTTAACATGATAAAATGCTACATTTTAACGTTTCATTTTAACATGATAAAATGTTACATTTTAACATGTTTCATTTTAACATGATAAAATGTTACATTTTAACATGTTGCATTTTAACATGATAAAATGTTACATTTTTACATGTTGCATTTTAACATGATAAAAATGTTACATTTTAACATGTTGCATTTTAACATGATAAAATGTTACATTTTAAAATGTTACATTTGAACATGTTACATTTTAATATGTTACATTTTAACATTTTGCATTTTAACATGATAAAATGTTACATTTTAACATGTTGCATTTTAACATGATAAAATGTTACATTTTAACATGTTACATTTTAATATGTTACATTTTAACATGTTGCATTTTAACATGATAAAATGTTACATTTTAACATGTTGCATTTTAACATGATAAAATGTTACATTTTAACATGTTGCATTTTAACATGATAAAATGTTACATTTTAACATGTTTCATTTTAACATGATAAAATGTTACATTTTAACATGTTTCATTTAAAAATGTTACAATTTAAAATGTTACATTTTAACATGTTACATTTTAATATGTTACATTTTAACATGCTGCATTTTAACATGATAAAATGTTACATTTTAACATGTTGCATTTTAACATGATAAATGTTACATTTTAACATGTTTCATTTTAACATGATATAATGTTACATTTTAACATGTTTCATTTTAACATGATAAAATGTTACATTTTAACATGTTTCATTTTAACATGATAAAATGTTACATTTTAACATGTTTCATTTTAACACGATAAAATGTTACATTTTAACATGTTTCATTTTAACATGATAAAATGTTACATTTTAACATGTTTCATTTTAACATGATAAAATGTTACATTTTAACATGTTGCATTTTAACATGATAAAATGTAAAATTTATCATGTTTAATTTTAAAATGTTACATTTTAAAATGTAACATTTTAACATGTTACATTTTAATATGTTACATTTTAACATGTTTCATTTTAACATAATAAAATGTTACATTTTAACATGTTGCATTTTAACATGATAAAATGTTACATTTTAACATGTTGCATTTTAACATGATAAAATGTTACATTTTAACATGTTGCATTTAACATGATAAAATGTTACATTTTAACATGTTGCATTTTAACATGATAAAATGTTACATTTTAACATGTTTTATTTTAACATGATAAAATGTTACATTTAAAAATGTTACATTTTTACATGTTGCATTTTAACATGATAAAATGTTACATTTTAACATGTTTCATTTTAACATGATATAATGTTACATTTTAACATGTTTCATTTTAACATGATAAAATGTTACATTTTAACATGTTTCATTTTAACATGATAAAATGTTACATTTTAACATGTTTCATTTTAACACGATAAAATGTTACATTTTAACATGTTTCATTTTAACATGATAAAATGTTACATTTTAACATGTTTCATTTTAACATGATAAAATGTTACATTTTAACATGTTGCATTTTAACATGATAAAATGTAAAATTTATCATGTTTAATTTTAAAATGTTACATTTTAAAATGTAACATTTTAACATGTTACATTTTAATATGTTACATTTTAACATGTTTCATTTTAACATAATAAAATGTTACATTTTAACATGTTGCATTTTAACATGATAAAATGTTACATTTTAACATGTTGCATTTTAACATGATAAAATGTTACATTTTAACATGTTGCATTTAACATGATAAAATGTTACATTTTAACATGTTGCATTTTAACATGATAAAATGTTACATTTTAACATGTTTTATTTTAACATGATAAAATGTTACATTTAAAAATGTTACATTTTTACATGTTGCATTTTAACATGATAAAATGTTACATTTTAACATGTTTCATTTTAACATGATATAATGTTACATTTTAACATGTTTCATTTTAACATGATAAAATGTTACATTTTAACATGTTTCATTTTAACATGATAAAATGTTACATTTTAACATGTTTCATTTTAACATGATAAAATGTTACATTTTAACATGTTTCATTTTAACATGATAAAATGTTACATTTTAACATGTTTCATTTTAACATGATAAAATATTACATTTTAACATGTTTCATTTTAACATGATAAAATGTTACATTTTAACATGTTGCATTTTAACATGATAAAATGTTACATTTTAACATGTTTCATTTTAAATTGTTACATTTTAAAATGTAACATTTTAACATGTTGCATTTTAATATGTTACATTTTAACATGTGTCATTTTAACATAATAAAATGTTACATTTTAACATGTTTCATTTTAACATGATAAAATGTTACATTTTAACGTTTCATTTTAACATGATAAAATGTTACATTTTAACATGTTGCATTTTAACATGATAAAATGTTACATTTTAACATGTTTCATTTTAACATGATAAAATGTTACATTTTAACGTTTCATTTTAACATGATAAAATGTTACATTTTAACATGATAAAATGTTACATTTTAACATGTTTCATTTTAACATGATAAAATGTTACATATTAACATGTTGCATTTTAACATGATAAAATGTTACATTTTAACATGTTTCATTTTAAAATGTTACATTTTAAAATGTAACATTTTAACATGTTACATTTTAATATGTTACATTTTAACATGTCTCATTTTAACATGATAAAATGTTACATTTTAACGTTTCATTTTAACATGATAAAATGTTACATTTTACATGTTGCATTTTAACATGATAAAATGTTTCATTTTAACATGTTGCATTTTAACATGATAAAATGTTACATTTTAACATGTTTCATTTTAACATGATAAAATGTTACATTTAAAAATTTTACATTTTTACGTTTCATTTAAACATGATATAATGTTACATTTTAACATTTTTCATTTTAACATGATAAAATGTTACATTTTAACATGTTGCATTTTAACATGATAAAATGTTACATTTTAACATGTTGCATTTTAACATGATAAAATGTTACATTTTAACATGTTGCATTTTAACATGATAAAATGTTACATTTTAACATGTTTCATTTTAACATGATATAATGTTACATTTTAACATGTTTCATTTTAACATGATAAAATGTTACATTTTAACATGTTTCATTTTAACATGATAAAATGTTACATTTTAATGTTTCATTTTAACATGATAAAATGTTACATTTTAACATGTTGCATTTTAACATGATAAAATGTTACATTTTAACATGTTTCATTTTAACATGTTACATTTTAAAATGTTACATTTAAAAATGTTAAATTTTAAAATTTTACATTTTAACATATTACATTTTAATACGTTACATTTTAACATGTTGCATTTTAACATGATAAAATGTTACATTTTAACATGTTGCATTTTAACATAATAAAATGTTACATTTTAACATGTTTCATTTTAACATGTTTCATTTTAACATGATAAAATGTTACATTTTAACATGTTTCATTTTAACATGATAAAATGTTACATTTTAACATGTTGCATTTTAACATGATAAAATGTTACATTTTTACATGTTGCATTTTAACATGATAAAAATGTTACATTTTAACATGTTGCATTTTAACATGAAAAAATGTTACATTTTAAAATGTTACATTTGAACATGTTACATTTTAATGTTACATTTTAACATTTTGCATTTTAACATGATAAAATGTTACATTTTAACATGTTGCATTTTAACATGATAAAATGTTACATTTTAACATGTTTCATTTTAACATGATAATATGTTACATTTTAACATGTTTCATTTTAAAATGTTACATTTTAACATGTTACATTTTAATATGTTACATTTTAACATGTTGCATTTTAACATGATAAAATGTTACATTTTAACATGTTGCATTTCAACATGATAAAATGTTACATTTTAACATGTTGCATTTCAACATGATAAAATGTTACATTTTAACATGTTGCATTTTAACATGATAAAATGTTACATTTTAACATGTTTCATTTTAACATGATAAAATGTTACATTTTAACGTTTCATTTAAAAATGTTACAATTTAAAATGTTACATTTTAACATGTTACATTTTAATATGTTACATTTTAACATGTTGCATTTTAACATGATAAAATGTTACATTTTAACATGTTGCATTTTAACATGATAAAATGTTACATTTTAACATATTGCGATTTAACATGATAAAATGTTACATTTTAAAATGTTACATTTGAACATGTTACATTTTAATATGTTACATTTTAACATGTTGCATTTTAACATGATAAAATGTTACATTTTAACATGTTGCATTTTAACATGATAAAATGTTACATTTTAACATGTTTCATTTTAACATGATAAAATGTTACATTTTAACATGTTTCATTTTAACATGATCAAATGTTACATTTTAACGTTTCATTTTAACATGATAAAATGTTACATTTTAACATGTTTCATTTTAACATGTTACATTTTAACATGTTGCATTTTAACATGATAAAATGTTACATTTTAACATGTTGCATTTTAACATGATAAAATGTTACATTTTAACATGTTTCATTTTAACATGATAAAATGTAACATTTTATCATGTTAAAATGCAACATGTTAAAATGTAACATTTTATCATGTTAAAATGAAACATGTTAAAATGTAACATTTTATCATGTTAAAATGCAACATGTTAAAATGTAACATTTTATCATGTTAAAATGCAACATGTTAAAATGTAACATGTTAAAATGAAACATGTTAAAATGTAACATTTTATCATGTTAAAATGAAACGTTAAAATGTAAAATTTGATCATGTTAAAATGAAACATGTTAAAATGTAACATTTTATCATGTTAAAATGAAACATGTTAAAATGTAACATTTTATCATGTTAAAATGCAACATGTTAAAATGTAACATTTTATCATGTTAAAATGCAACATGTTAAAATGTAACATATTAAAATGTAACATGTTCAAATGTAACATTTTAAAATGTAACATTTTATCATGTTAAATCGCAATATGTTAAAATGTAACATTTTATCATGTTAAAATGCAACATGTTAAAATGTAACATTTTATCATGTTAAAATGCAACATGTTAAAATGTAACATATTAAAATGTAACATGTTAAAATGTAACATTTTAAATTGTAACATTTTTAAATGAAACGTTAAAATGTAACATTTTATCATGTTAAAATGAAACATGTTAAAATGAAACATGTTAAAATGTAACATTTTATCATGTTAAAATGCAACATGTTAAAATGTAACATTTTATCATGTTAAAATGCAGCATGTTAAAATGTAACATATTAAAATGTAACATGTTAAAATGTAACATTTTAAATTGTAACATTTTTAAATGAAACATGTTAAAATGTAACATTTTATCATGTTAAAATGAAACATGTTAAAATGTAACATTTTATCATGTTAAAATGCAACATGTTAAAATGTAACATTTTATCATGTTAAAATGCAACATGTTAAAATGTAACATTTTATCATGTTAAAATGCAACATGTTAAAATGTAACATATTAAAATGTAACATGTTAAAATGTAACATTTTATCATGTTAAAATGCAACATGTTAAAATGTAACATTTTATCATGTTAAAATGCAAAATGTTAAATTGTAACATATTAAAATGTAACATGTTCAAATGTAACATTTTAAAATGTAACATTTTATCATGTTAAAATGCAACATGTTAAAATGTAACATTTTTATCATGTTAAAATGCAACATGTAAAAATGTAACATTTTATCATGTTAAAATGCAACATGTTAAAATGTAACATTTTATCATCTTAAAATGAAACATGTTAAAATGTAACATTTTATCATGTTAAAATGAAACGTTAAAATGTAGCATTTTATCATGTTAAAATGCAACATGTTAAAATGTAACATTTTATCATGTTAAAATGCAACATGTTAAAATGTAACGTATTAAAATGTAACATGTTAAAATGTACATGTTACATTTTAATATGTTACATTTTAACATGTTGCATTTTAACATAGTAAAATGTTACATTTTAAAATGTTGCATTTTAACATGATAAAATGTTACATTTTAACATATTGCGATTTAACATGATAAAATGTTACATTTTAAAATGTTACATTTGAACATGTTACATTTTAATATGTTACATTTTAACATGATAAAATGTTACATTTTAACATGTTTCATTTAAAAATGTTACATTAAAAAATTTTACATTTTAACATGTTACATTTTAATATGTTACATTTTAACATGTCTCATTTTAACATGGTAAAATGTTACATTTTAACTTGTTTCATTTTAACATGATAACATGTTACATTTTAACATGTTTCATTTAAAAATGTTACATTAAAAAATGTTACATTTTAACATGTTATATTTTAATATGTTACATTTTAACATGTTGCATTTTAACATGATAAAATGTTACATTTTAACATGTTGCATTTTAACATGATAAAATGTTACATTTTAACATGTTTCATTTTAACATGATAAAATGTTACATTTTAACATGTTGCATTTTAACATGATAAAATGTTACATTTTAACATGTTGCATTTTAACATGATAAAATGCTACATTTTAACGTTTCATTTTAACATGATAAAATGTTACATTTTAACATGTTTCATTTTAACATGATAAAATGTTACATTTTAACATGTTGCATTTTAACATGATAAAATGTTACATTTTTACATGTTGCATTTTAACATGATAAAAATGTTACATTTTAACATGTTGCATTTTAACATGATAAAATGTTACATTTTAAAATGTTACATTTGAACATGTTACATTTTAATATGTTACATTTTAACATTTTGCATTTTAACATGATAAAATGTTACATTTTAACATGTTGCATTTTAACATGATAAAATGTTACATTTTAACATGTTACATTTTAATATGTTACATTTTAACATGTTGCATTTTAACATGATAAAATGTTACATTTTAACATGTTGCATTTTAACATGATAAAATGTTACATTTTAACATGTTGCATTTTAACATGATAAAATGTTACATTTTAACATGTTTCATTTTAACATGATAAAATGTTACATTTTAACATGTTTCATTTAAAAATGTTACAATTTAAAATGTTACATTTTAACATGTTACATTTTAATATGTTACATTTTAACATGCTGCATTTTAACATGATAAAATGTTACATTTTAACATGTTGCATTTTAACATGATAAATGTTACATTTTAACATGTTTCATTTTAACATGATATAATGTTACATTTTAACATGTTTCATTTTAACATGATAAAATGTTACATTTTAACATGTTTCATTTTAACATGATAAAATGTTACATTTTAACATGTTTCATTTTAACACGATAAAATGTTACATTTTAAAATGTTTCATTTTAACATGATAAAATGTTACATTTTAACATGTTTCATTTTAACATGATAAAATGTTACATTTTAACATGTTGCATTTTAACATGATAAAATGTAAAATTTATCATGTTTAATTTTAAAATGTTACATTTTAAAATGTAACATTTTAACATGTTACATTTTAATATGTTACATTTTAACATGTTTCATTTTAACATAATAAAATGTTACATTTTAACATGTTGCATTTTAACATGATAAAATGTTACATTTTAACATGTTGCATTTTAACATGATAAAATGTTACATTTTAACATGTTGCATTTAACATGATAAAATGTTACATTTTAACATGTTGCATTTTAACATGATAAAATGTTACATTTTAACATGTTTTATTTTAACATGATAAAATGTTACATTTAAAAATGTTACATTTTTACATGTTGCATTTTAACATGATAAAATGTTACATTTTAACATGTTTCATTTTAACATGATATAATGTTACATTTTAACATGTTTCATTTTAACATGATAAAATGTTACATTTTAACATGTTTCATTTTAACATGATAAAATGTTACATTTTAACATGTTTCATTTTAACATGATAAAATGTTACATTTTAACATGTTTCATTTTAACACGATAAAATGTTACATTTTAACATGTTTCATTTTAACATGATAAAATGTTACATTTTAACATGTTTCATTTTAACATGATAAAATGTTACATTTTAACATGTTGCATTTTAACATGATAAAATGTAAAATTTATCATGTTTAATTTTAAAATGTTACATTTTAAAATGTAACATTTTAACATGTTACATTTTAATATGTTACATTTTAACATGTTTCATTTTAACATAATAAAATGTTACATTTTAACATGTTGCATTTTAACATGATAAAATGTTACATTTTAACATGTTGCATTTTAACATGATAAAATGTTACATTTTAACATGTTGCATTTAACATGATAAAATGTTACATTTTAACATGTTGCATTTTAACATGATAAAATGTTACATTTTAACATGTTTTATTTTAACATGATAAAATGTTACATTTAAAAATGTTACATTTTTACATGTTGCATTTTAACATGATAAAATGTTACATTTTAACATGTTTCATTTTAACATGATATAATGTTACATTTTAACATGTTTCATTTTAACATGATAAAATGTTACATTTTAACATGTTTCATTTTAACATGATAAAATGTTACATTTTAACATGTTTCATTTTAACATGATAAAATGTTACATTTTAACATGTTTCATTTTAACATGATAAAATGTTACATTTTAACATGTTTCATTTTAACATGATAAAATGTTACATTTTAACATGTTTCATTTTAACATGATAAAATGTTACATTTTAACATGTTGCATTTTAACATGATAAAATGTTACATTTTAACATGTTTCATTTTAAATTGTTACATTTTAAAATGTAACATTTTAACATGTTGCATTTTAATATGTTACATTTTAACATGTGTCATTTTAACATAATAAAATGTTACATTTTAACATGTTTCATTTTAACATGATAAAATGTTACATTTTAACGTTTCATTTTAACATGATAAAATGTTACATTTTAACATGTTGCATTTTAACATGATAAAATGTTACATTTTAACATGTTTCATTTTAACATGATAAAATGTTACATTTTAACGTTTCATTTTAACATGATAAAATGTTACATTTTAACATGATAAAATGTTACATTTTAACATGTTTCATTTTAACATGATAAAATGTTACATATTAACATGTTGCATTTTAACATGATAAAATGTTACATTTTAACATGTTTCATTTTAAAATGTTACATTTTAAAATGTAACATTTTAACATGTTACATTTTAATATGTTACATTTTAACATGTTTCATTTTAACATGATAAAATGTTACATTTTAACGTTTCATTTTAACATGATAAAATGTTACATTTTACATGTTGCATTTTAACATGATAAAATGTTTCATTTTAACATGTTGCATTTTAACATGATAAAATGTTACATTTTAACATGTTTCATTTTAACATGATAAAATGTTACATTTAAAAATTTTACATTTTTACGTTTCATTTAAACATGATATAATGTTACATTTTAACATTTTTCATTTTAACATGATAAAATGTTACATTTTAACATGTTGCATTTTAACATGATAAAATGTTACATTTTAACATGTTGCATTTTAACATGATAAAATGTTACATTTTAACATGTTGCATTTTAACATGATAAAATGTTACATTTTAACATGTTTCATTTTAACATGATATAATGTTACATTTTAACATGTTTCATTTTAACATGATAAAATGTTACATTTTAACATGTTTCATTTTAACATGATAAAATGTTACATTTTAATGTTTCATTTTAACATGATAAAATGTTACATTTTAACATGTTGCATTTTAACATGATAAAATGTTACATTTTAACATGTTTCATTTTAACATGTTACATTTTAAAATGTTACATTTAAAAATGTTAAATTTTAAAATTTTACATTTTAACATATTACATTTTAATACGTTACATTTTAACATGTTGCATTTTAACATGATAAAATGTTACATTTTAACATGTTGCATTTTAACATAATAAAATGTTACATTTTAACATGTTTCATTTTAACATGATAAAATGTTACATTTTAACATGTTTCATTTTAACATGATAAAATGTTACATTTTAACATGTTGCATTTTAACATGATAAAATGTTACATTTTTACATGTTGCATTTTAACATGATAAAAATGTTACATTTTAACATGTTGCATTTTAACATGAAAAAATGTTACATTTTAAAATGTTACATTTGAACATGTTACATTTTAATGTTACATTTTAACATTTTGCATTTTAACATGATAAAATGTTACATTTTAACATGTTGCATTTTAACATGATAAAATGTTACATTTTAACATGTTTCATTTTAACATGATAATATGTTACATTTTAACATGTTTCATTTTAAAATGTTACATTTTAACATGTTACATTTTAATATGTTACATTTTAACATGTTGCATTTTAACATGATAAAATGTTACATTTTAACATGTTGCATTTCAACATGATAAAATGTTACATTTTAACATGTTGCATTTCAACATGATAAAATGTTACATTTTAACATGTTGCATTTTAACATGATAAAATGTTACATTTTAACATGTTTCATTTTAACATGATAAAATGTTACATTTTAACGTTTCATTTAAAAATGTTACAATTTAAAATGTTACATTTTAACATGTTACATTTTAATATGTTACATTTTAACATGTTGCATTTTAACATGATAAAATGTTACATTTTAACATGTTGCATTTTAACATGATAAAATGTTACATTTTAACATATTGCGATTTAACATGATAAAATGTTACATTTTAAAATGTTACATTTGAACATGTTACATTTTAATATGTTACATTTTAACATGTTGCATTTTAACATGATAAAATGTTACATTTTAACATGTTGCATTTTAACATGATAAAATGTTACATTTTAACATGTTTCATTTTAACATGATAAAATGTTACATTTTAACATGTTTCATTTTAACATGATCAAATGTTACATTTTAACGTTTCATTTTAACATGATAAAATGTTACATTTTAACATGTTTCATTTTAACATGTTACATTTTAACATGTTGCATTTTAACATGATAAAATGTTACATTTTAACATGTTTCATTTTAACATGATAAAATGTTACATTTTAACATGTTGCATTTTAACATGATAAAATGTTACATTTTAACATGTTTCATTTTAACATGATAAAATGTTACATTTCAATATGTGTCATTTTAACATGATAAAATGTTACATTTTAACATGTTTCATTTAAACATGATAAAATGTTACATTTTAACATGTTTCATTTTAACATGATAAAATCTTACATTTTAACATGTTTCATTTTAACATGATAAAATGTTACTTTTTAACAAGTTGCATTTTAACATGATAAAATGTTACATTTTAACATGTTGCATTTTAACATGATAAAATGTTACATTTTAACTTGTTTCATTTTAACATGATAAAATGTTACATTTTAACATGTTTTATTTAAAAATGTTACATTAAAAAATGTTACATTTTAACATGTTATATTTTAATATGTTACATTTTAACATGTTGCATTTTAAAATGATAAAATGTTACATTTTAACATGTTGCATTTTAACATGATAAAATGTTACATTTTAACATGTTGCATTTTAACATGATAAAATGTTACATTTTAACATGTTGCATTTTAACATGATAAAATGTTACATTTTAACATGTTTCATTTTTACATGATAAAATGTTAAATTTAAAAATGTTACATTTTTACATGTTTCATTTAAACATGATAAAATGTTACATTTTAACATTTTTCATTTTAACATCATAAAATGTTACATTTTAACATGTTTCATTTTAACATGATAAAATCTTACATGTTAACATGTTTCATTTTAACATGATAAAATGTTACATTTTAACATGTTGCATTTTAACATGATTAAATGTTACATTTTAACATGTTTCATTTTAAAATGTTACATTTTAAAATGTTACATTTTAAAATGTTACATTTAAACATGTTGCATTTTAACATGATAAAATGTTACATTTTAACATGTTGCATTTTAACATGATAAAATGTTACATTTTAACATGTTGCATTTTAACATGAAAAAATGTTACACTTTAACATGTTTCATTTTAACATGATAAAATGTTACATTTTAACATGTTTCATTTAAAAATGTTACATTTTAAAATGTTACATTTTAACATGTTACATTTTAATATGTTACATTTTAACATGTTGCATTTTAACATAGTAAAATGGTACATTTTAACATGTTGCATTTTAACATGATAAAATGTTACATTTTAACATATTGCGATTTAACATGATAAAATGTTACATTTTAACGTTTCATTTTAACATGATAAAATGTTACATTTTAACATGATAAAATGTTACATTTTAACATGTTTCATTTTAACATGATAAAATGTTACATATTAACATGTTGCATTTTAACATGATAAAATGTTACATTTTAACATGTTTCATTTTAAAATGTTACATTTTAAAATGTAACATTTTAACATGTTACATTTTAATATGTTACATTTTAACATGTTTCATTTTAACATGATAAAATGTTACATTTTAACGTTTCATTTTAACATGATAAAATGTTACATTTTAACATGTTGCATTTTAACATGATAAAATGTTACATTTTAACATGTTTCATTTTAACATGATAAAATGTTACATTTTAACGTTTCATTTTAACATGATAAAATGTTACATTTTAACATGATAAAATGTTACATTTTAACATGTTTCATTTTAACATGATAAAATGTTACATATTAACATGTTGCATTTTAACATGATAAAATGTTACATTTTAACATGTTTCATTTTAAAATGTTACATTTTAAAATGTAACATTTTAAAATGTTACATTTTAAAATGTAACATTTTAACATGTTACATTTTAATATGTTACATTTTAACATGTTTCATTTTAACATGATAAAATGTTACATTTTAACGTTTCATTTTAACATGATAAAATGTTACATTTTACATGTTGCATTTTAACATGATAAAATGTTTCATTTTAACATGTTGCATTTTAACATGATAAAATGTTACATTTTAACATGTTTCATTTTAACATGATAAAATGTTACATTTAAAAATTTTACATTTTTACGTTTCATTTAAACATGATATAATGTTACATTTTAACATTTTTCATTTTAACATGATAAAATGTTACATTTTAACATGTTGCATTTTAACATGATAAAATGTTACATTTTAACATGTTGCATTTTAACATGATAAAATGTTACATTTTAACATGTTGCATTTTAACATGATAAAATGTTACATTTTAACATGTTTCATTTTAACATGATATAATGTTACATTTTAACATGTTTCATTTTAACATGATAAAATGTTACATTTTAACATGTTTCATTTTAACATGATAAAATGTTACATTTTAATGTTTCATTTTAACATGATAAAATGTTACATTTTAACATGTTGCATTTTAACATGATAAAATGTTACATTTTAACATGTTTCATTTTAACATGTTACATTTTAAAATGTTACATTTAAAAATGTTAAATTTTAAAATTTTACATTTTAACATATTACATTTTAATACGTTACATTTTAACATGTTGCATTTTAACATGATAAAATGTTACATTTTAACATGTTGCATTTTAACATAATAAAATGTTACATTTTAACATGTTTCATTTTAACATGATAAAATGTTACATTTTAACATGTTTCATTTTAACATGATAAAATGTTACATTTTAACATGTTGCATTTTAACATGATAAAATGTTACATTTTTACATGTTGCATTTTAACATGATAAAAATGTTACATTTTAACATGTTGCATTTTAACATGAAAAAATGTTACATTTTAAAATGTTACATTTGAACATGTTACATTTTAATGTTACATTTTAACATTTTGCATTTTAACATGATAAAATGTTACATTTTAACATGTTGCATTTTAACATGATAAAATGTTACATTTTAACATGTTTCATTTTAACATGATAATATGTTACATTTTAACATGTTTCATTTTAAAATGTTACATTTTAACATGTTACATTTTAATATGTTACATTTTAACATGTTGCATTTTAACATGATAAAATGTTACATTTTAACATGTTGCATTTCAACATGATAAAATGTTACATTTTAACATGTTGCATTTCAACATGATAAAATGTTACATTTTAACATGTTGCATTTTAACATGATAAAATGTTACATTTTAACATGTTTTATTTTAACATGATAAAATGTTACATTTTAACGTTTCATTTAAAAATGTTACAATTTAAAATGTTACATTTTAACATGTTACATTTTAATATGTTACATTTTAACATGTTGCATTTTAACATGATAAAATGTTACATTTTAACATGTTGCATTTTAACATGATAAAATGTTACATTTTAACATATTGCGATTTAACATGATAAAATGTTACATTTTAAAATGTTACATTTGAACATGTTACATTTTAATATGTTACATTTTAACATGTTGCATTTTAACATGATAAAATGTTACATTTTAACATGTTGCATTTTAACATGATAAAATGTTACATTTTAACATGTTTCATTTTAACATGATAAAATGTTACATTTTAACATGTTTCATTTTAACATGATCAAATGTTACATTTTAACATTTCATTTTAACATGATAAAATGTTACATTTTAACATGTTTCATTTTAACATGTTACATTTTAACATGTTGCATTTTAACATGATAAAATGTTACATTTTAACATGTTTCATTTTAACATGATAAAATGTTACATTTTAACATGTTGCATTTTAACATGATAAAATGTTACATTTTAACATGTTGCATTTTAACATGATAAAATGTTACATTTTAACATGTTTCATTTTAACATGATAAAATGTTACATTTTAACATGTTGCATTTTAACATGATAAAATGTTACATTTTAACTTGTTTCATTTTAACATGATAAAATGTTACATTTTAACATGTTTTATTTAAAAATGTTACATTAAAAAATGTTACATTTTAACATGTTATATTTTAATATGTTACATTTTAACATGTTGCATTTTAAAATGATAAAATGTTACATTTTAACATGTTGCATTTTAACATGATAAAATGTTACATTTTAACATGTTGCATTTTAACATGATAAAATGTTACATTTTAACATGTTGCATTTTAACATGATAAAATGTTACATTTTAACATGTTTCATTTTTACATGATAAAATGTTAAATTTAAAAATGTTACATTTTTACATGTTTCATTTAAACATGATAAAATGTTACATTTTAACATTTTTCATTTTAACATCATAAAATGTTACATTTTAACATGTTTCATTTTAACATGATAAAATCTTACATGTTAACATGTTTCATTTTAACATGATAAAATGTTACATTTTAACATGTTGCATTTTAACATGATTAAATGTTACATTTTAACATGTTTCATTTTAAAATGTTACATTTTAAAATGTTACATTTTAAAATGTTACATTTAAACATGTTGCATTTTAACATGATAAAATGTTACATTTTAACATGTTGCATTTTAACATGATAAAATGTTACATTTTAACATGTTGCATTTTAACATGAAAAAATGTTACACTTTAACATGTTTCATTTTAACATGATAAAATGTTACATTTTAACATGTTTCATTTAAAAATGTTACATTTTAAAATGTTACATTTTAACATGTTACATTTTAATATGTTACATTTTAACATGTTGCATTTTAACATAGTAAAATGGTACATTTTAACATGTTGCATTTTAACATGATAAAATGTTACATTTTAACATATTGCGATTTAACATGATAAAATGTTACGTTTTAAAATGTTACATTTGAACATGTTACATTTTAATATGTTACATTTTAACATGATAAAATGTTACATTTTAACATGTTTCATTTAAAAATGTTACATTAAAAAATGTTACATTTTAACATGTTACATTTTAATATGTTACATTTTAACATGTTGCATTTTAACATGGTAAAATGTTACAGTTTAACATGTTGCATTTTAACATGATAAAATGTTACATTTTAACATGTTGCATTTTAACATGATAAAATACTACATTTTAACATGTTGCATTTTAACATGATAAAATGTTACATTTTAACATGTTTCATTTTAACATGATAAAATGTTAAATTTAAAAATGTTACATTTTTACATGTTTCATTTAAACATTATAAAATGTTACATTTTAACATTTTTCATTTTAACATCATAAAATGTTACATTTTAACATGTTACATTTTAATATGTCACATTTAAACACGTTGCATTTTAACATGATAAAATGTTACATTTTAACATGTTGTATTTTAACATGATAAAATGTAACATTTTAACATGTTGCATTTTAACATGTTGCATTTTAACATAATAAAATGTTACATTTTACATGTTTCATTTTAACATGAAAAAATGTTACATTTTAACATGTTTCATTTTAAAATGTTACATTTTAATATGTTACATTTTAACATGTTGCATTTTAACATGATAAAATGTTACATTTTAACATGTTTTATTTTAACATGATAAAATGTTACATTTTAAAATGTTACATTTTAACATGTTACATTTTAATATGTTACATTTTAACATGTTGCATTTTAACATGATAAAATGTTACATTTTAACATGTTTCATTTTAACATGATAAAATGTTACATTAAAAAATGTTACATTTTTACATGTTTCATTTAAACATGATAAAATGTTACATTTTAACATGTTGCATTTTAACATGATAAAATGTTACATTTTAACATGTTGCATTTTAACATGATAAAATGTTACATTTTAACATGTTGCATTTTAACATGATAAAATGTTACATTTAAACATGTTTCATTTTAACATGATAAAATGTTACATTTTAACATGTTTCATTTTAAAATGTTACATTTTAAAATGTTACATTTTAACATGTTTCATTTTAACATGATAAAATGTTACATTTTAACATGTTTCATTTTAACATGATAAAATGTTACATTTTAACATGTTGCATTTTAACATGATAAAATGTTACATTTTAACATGTTTCATTTTAAATTGTTACATTTTAAAATGTAACATTTTAACATGTTACATTTTAATATGTTACATTTTAACATGTTTCATTTTAACATAATAAAATGTTACATTTTAACATGTTTCATTTTAACATGATAAAATGTTACATTTTAACATGTTGCATTTTAACATGATAAAATGTTACATTTTAACATGTTGCATTTTAACATGATAAAATGTTACATATTTACATGTTGCATTTTAACATGATAAAATGTTACATTTTAAAATGTTACATTTTAAAATGTTACATTTTAAAATGTTACATTTTAACATGTTACATTTTAATACGTTACATTTTAACATGTTGCATTTTAACATGATAAAATGTTACATTTTAACATGTTGCATTTTAACATGATAAAATGCTACATTTTAACGTTTCATTTTAACATGATAAAATGTTACATTTTAACATGTTTCATTTTAACATGATAAAATGTTACATTTTAACATGTTGCATTTTAACATGATAAAATGTTACATTTTTACATGTTGCATTTTAACATGATAAAAATGTTACATTTTAACATGTTGCATTTTAACATGATAAAATGTTACATTTTAAAATGTTACATTTGAACATGTTACATTTTAATATGTTACATTTTAACATTTTGCATTTTAACATGATAAAATGTTACATTTTAACATGTTGCATTTTAACATGATAAAATGTTACATTTTAACATGTTACATTTTAATATGTTACATTTTAACATCTTGCATTTTAACATGATAAAATGTTACATTTTAAGATGTTGCATTTTAACATGATAAAATGTTACATTTTAACATGTTGCATTTTAACATGATAAAATGTTACATTTTAACATGTTTCATTTTAACATGATAAAATGTTACATTTTAACATGTTTAATTTAAAAATGTTACAATTTAAAATGTTACATTTTAACATGTTACATTTTAATATGTTACATTTTAACATGCTGCATTTTAACATGATAAAATGTTACATTTTAACATGTTGCATTTTAACATGATAAATGTTACATTTTAACATGTTTCATTTTAACATGATATAATGTTACATTTTAACATGTTTCATTTTAACATGATAAAATGTTACATTTTAACATGTTTCATTTTAACATGATAAAATGTTACATTTTAACATGTTTCATTTTAACACGATAAAATGTTACATTTTAACATGTTTCATTTTAACATGATAAAATGTTACATTTTAACATGATAAAATGTTACATTTTAACATGTTGCATTTTAACATGATAAAATGTAAAATTTATCATGTTTAATTTTAAAATGTTACATTTTAAAATGTAACATTTTAACATGTTACATTTTAATATGTTACATTTTAACATGTTTCATTTTAACATAATAAAATGTTACATTTTAACATGTTGCATTTTAACATGATAAAATGTTACATTTTAACATGTTGCATTTTAACATGATAAAATGTTACATTTTAACATGTTGCATTTAACATGATAAAATGTTACATTTTAACATGTTGCATTTTAACATGATAAAATGTTACATTTTAACATGTTTTATTTTAACATGATAAAATGTTACATTTAAAAATGTTACATTTTTACATGTTGCATTTTAACATGATAAAATTTTACATTTTAACATGTTTCATTTTAACATGATATAATGTTACATTTTAACATGTTTCATTTTAACATGATAAAATGTTACATTTTAACATGTTTCATTTTAACATGATAAAATGTTACATTTTAACATGTTTCATTTTAACATGATAAAATGTTACATTTTAAAATGTTACATTTTAAAATGTTACATTTTAACATGTTACATTTTAATACGTTACATTTTAACATGTTGCATTTTAACATGATAAAATGTTACATTTTAACATGTTGCATTTTAACATGATAAAATGCTACATTTTAACGTTTCATTTTAACATGATAAAATGTTACATTTTAACATGTTTCATTTTAACATGATAAGATGTTACATTTTAACATGTTGCATTTTAACATGATAAAATGTTACATTTTTACATGTTGCATTTTAACATGATAAAAATGTTACATTTTAACATGTTGCATTTTAACATGATAAAATGTTACATTTTAAAATGTTACATTTGAACATGTTACATTTTAATATGTTACATTTTAACATTTTGCATTTTAACATGATAAAATGTTACATTTTAACATGTTGCATTTTAACATGATAAAATGTTACATTTTAACATGTTACATTTTAATATGTTACATTTTAACATGTTGCATTTTAACATGATAAAATGTTACATTTTAACATGTTGCATTTTAACATGATAAAATGTTACATTTTAACATGTTGCATTTTAACATGATAAAATGTTACATTTTAACATGTTTCATTTTAACATGATAAAATGTTACATTTTAACATGTTTAATTTAAAAATGTTACAATTTAAAATGTTACATTTTAACATGTTACATTTTAATATGTTACATTTTAACATGCTGCATTTTAACATGATAAAATGTTACATTTTAACATGTTGCATTTTAACATGATAAATGTTACATTTTAACATGTTTCATTTTAACATGATATAATGTTACATTTTAACATGTTTCATTTTAACATGATAAAATGTTACATTTTAACATGTTTCATTTTAACATGATAAAATGTTACATTTTAACATGTTTCATTTTAACACGATAAAATGTTACATTTTAACATGTTTCATTTTAACATGATAAAATGTTACATTTTAACATGTTTCATTTTAACATGATAAAATGTTACATTTTAACATGTTGCATTTTAACATGATAAAATGTAAAATTTATCATGTTTAATTTTAAAATGTTACATTTTAAAATGTAACATTTTAACATGTTACATTTTAATATGTTACATTTTAACATGTTTCATTTTAACATAATAAAATGTTACATTTTAACATGTTGCATTTTAACATGATAAAATGTTACATTTTAACATGTTGCATTTTAACATGATAAAATGTTACATTTTAACATGTTGCATTTAACATGATAAAATGTTACATTTTAACATGTTGCATTTTAACATGATAAAATGTTACATTTTAACATGTTTTATTTTAACATGATAAAATGTTACATTTAAAAATGTTACATTTTTACATGTTGCATTTTAACATGATAAAATTTTACATTTTAACATGTTTCATTTTAACATGATATAATGTTACATTTTAACATGTTTCATTTTAACATGATAAAATGTTACATTTTAACATGTTTCATTTTAACATGATAAAATGTTACATTTTAACATGTTTCATTTTAACATGATAAAATGTTACATTTTAACATGTTTCATTTTAACATGATAAAATGTTACATTTTAACATGTTTCATTTTAACATGATAAAATGTTACATTTTAACATGTTTCATTTTAACATGATAAAATGTTACATTTTAACATGTTGCATTTTAATATGTTACATTTTAACATGTGTCATTTTAACATAATAAAATGTTACATTTTAACATGTTTCATTTTAACATGATAAAATGTTACATTTTAACGTTTCATTTTAACATGATAAAATGTTACATTTTAACATGTTGCATTTTAACATGATAAAATGTTACATTTTAACATGTTTCATTTTAACATGATAAAATGTTACATTTTAACGTTTCATTTTAACATGATAAAATGTTACATTTTAACATGATAAAATGTTACATTTTAACATGTTTCATTTTAACATGATAAAATGTTACATATTAACATGTTGCATTTTAACATGATAAAATGTTACATTTTAACATGTTTCATTTTAAAATGTTACATTTTAAAATGTAACATTTTAACATGTTACATTTTAATATGTTACATTTTAACATGTTTCATTTTAACATGATAAAATGTTACATTTTAACGTTTCATTTTAACATGATAAAATGTTACATTTTACATGTTGCATTTTAACATGATAAAATGTTTCATTTTAACATGTTGCATTTTAACATGATAAAATGTTACATTTTAACATGTTTCATTTTAACATGATAAAATGTTACATTTAAAAATTTTACATTTTTACGTTTCATTTAAACATGATATAATGTTACATTTTAACATGTTGCATTTTAACATGATAAAATACTACATTTTAACATGTTGCATTTTAACATGATAAAATGTTACATTTTAACATGTTTCATTTTAACATGATAAAATGTTACATTTTAACATGTTGCATTTTAACATGATAAAATGTTACATTTTAACATGTTTCATTTTAACATGATATAATGTTACATTTTAACATGTTGCATTTTAACATGATAAAATGTTACATTTTAACATGTTTCATTTTAACATGATATAATGTTACATTTTAACATGTTTCATTTTAACATGATAAAATGTTACATTTTAACATGTTTCATTTTAACATGATAAAATGTTACATTTTAACATGTTTCATTTTAACATGATAAAATGTTACATTTTAATGTTTCATTTTAACATGATAAAATGTTACATTTTAACATGTTGCATTTTAACATGATAAAATGTTACATTTTAACATGTTTCATTTTAAAATGTTACATTTTAAAATGTTACATTTAAAAATGTTAAATTTTAAAATGTTACATTTTAGAATGTTACATTTTATTACGTTACATTTTAACATGTTGCATTTTAACATGATAACTTGTTACATTTTAACATGTTGCATTTTAACATAATAAAATGTTACATTTTACCATGTTTCATTTTAACATGATAAAATGTTACATTTTAACATGTTTCATTTTAACATGATAAAATGTTACATTTTAACATGTTGCATTTTAACATGATAAAATGTTACATTTTTACATGTTGCATTTTAACATGATAAAAATGTTACATTTTAACATGTTGCATTTTAACATGAAAAAATGTTACATTTTAAAATGTTACATTTGAACATGTTACATTTTAATATTTTGCATTTTAACATGATAAAATGTTACATTTTAACATGTTGCATTTTAACATGATAAAATGTTACATTTTAACATGTTTCATTTTAACATGATAATATGTTACATTTTAACATGTTTCATTTTAAAATGTTACATTTTAACATGTTACATTTTAATATGTTACATTTTAACATGTTGCATTTTAACATGATAAAATGTTACATTTTAACATGTTGCATTTCAACATGATAAAATGTTACATTTTAACATGTTGCATTTCAACATGATAAAATGTTACATTTTAACATGTTGCATTTTAACATGATAAAATGTTACATTTTAACATGTTTCATTTTAACATGATAAAATGTTACATTTTAACGTTTCATTTAAAAATGTTACAATTTAAAATGTTACATTTTAACATGTTACATTTTAATATGTTACATTTTAACATGTTGCATTTTAACATGATAAAATGTTACATTTTAACATGTTGCATTTTAACATGATAAAATGTTACATTTTAACATATTGCGATTTAACATAATAAAATGTTACATTTTAAAATGTTACATTTGAACATGTTACATTTTAATATGTTACATTTTAACATGTTGCATTTTAACATAATAAAATGTTACATTTTAACATGTTGCATTTTAACATGATAAAATGTTACATTTTAACATGTTTCATTTTAACATGATAAAATGTTACATTTTAACATGTTTCATCTTAACATGATCAAATGTTACATTTTAACGTTTCATTTTAACATGATAAAATGTTACATTTTAACATGTTTCATTTTAACATGTTACATTTTAACATGTTGCATTTTAACATGGTAAAATGTTACATTTTAACATGTTGCATTTTAACATGATAAAATGTTACATTTTAACATGTTTCATTTTAACATGATAAAATGTTACATTTTAACATGTTGCATTTTAACATGATAAAATGTTACATTTTAACATGTTTCATTTTAACATGATAAAATGTTACATTTCAATATGTGTCATTTTAACATGATAAAATGTTACATTTTAACATGTTTCATTTAAACATGATAAAATGTTACATTTTAACATGTTTCATTTTAACATGATAAAATCTTACATTTTAACATGTTTCATTTTAACATGATAAAATGTTACTTTTTAACAAGTTGCATTTTAACATGATAAAATGTTACATTTTAACATGTTGCATTTTAACATGATAAAATGTTACATTTTAACTTGTTTCATTTTAACATGATAAAATGTTACATTTTAACATGTTTTATTTAAAAATGTTACATTAAAAAATGTTACATTTTAACATGTTATATTTTAATATGTTACATTTTAACATGTTATATTTTAATATGTTACATTTTAACATGTTGCATTTTAAAATGATAAAATGTTACATTTTAACATGTTGCATTTTAACATGATAAAATGTTACATTTTAACATGTTGCATTTTAACATGATAAAATGTTACATTTTAACATGTTGCATTTTAACATGATAAAATGTTACATTTTAACATGTTTCATTTTTACATGATAAAATGTTAAATTTAAAAATGTTACATTTTTACATGTTTCATTTAAACATGATAAAATGTTACATTTTAACATTTTTCATTTTAACATCATAAAATGTTACATTTTAACATGTTTCATTTTAACATGATAAAATCTTACATGTTAACATGTTTCATTTTAACATGATAAAATGTTACATTTTAACATGTTGCATTTTAACATGATCAAATGTTACATTTTAACATGTTTCATTTTAAAATGTTACATTTTAAAATGTTACATTTTAAAATGTTACATTTTAACATGTTGCATTTTAACATGATAAAATGTTACATTTTAACATGTTGCATTTTAACATGATAAAATGTTACATTTTAACATGTTGCATTTTAACATGATAAAATGTTACATTTTAACATGTTTCATTTTAACATGATAAAATGTTACATTTTAACATGTTTCATTTAAAAATGTTACATTTTAAAATGTTACATTTTAACATGTTACATTTTAATATGTTACATTTTAACATGTTACATTTTAATATGTTACATTTTAACATGTTGCATTTTAACATAGTAAAATGGTACATTTTAACATGTTGCATTTTAACATGATAAAATGTTACATTTTAACATATTGCGATTTAACATGATAAAATGTTACATTTTAAAATGTTACATTTGAACATGTTACATTTTAATATGTTACATTTTAACATGATAAAATGTTACATTTTAACATGTTTCATTTAAAAATGTTACATTAAAAAATGTTACATTTTAACATGTTACATTTTAATATGTTACATTTTAACATGTTGCATTTTAACATGGTAAAATGTTACAGTTTAACATGTTGCATTTTAACATGATAAAATGTTACATTTTAACATGTTGCATTTTAACATGATAAAATACTACATTTTAACATGTTGCATTTTAACATGATAAAATGTTACATTTTAACATGTTTCATTTTAACATGATAAAATGTTAAATTTAAAAATGTTACATTTTTACATGTTTCATTTAAACATTATAAAATGTTACATTTTAACATTTTTCATTTTAACATCATAAAATGTCACATTTTAACATGTTACATTTTAATATGTCACATTTAAACACGTTGCATTTTAACATGATAAATTTTACATTTTAACATGTTGTATTTTAACATGATAAAATGTAACATTTTAACATGTTGCATTTTAACATGTTGCATTTTAACATGATAAAATGTTACATTTTAACATGTTGCATTTTAACATGATAAAATGTTACATTTTAACATGTTGCATTTTAACATGATAAAATGTTACATTTTAACGTGTTTCATTTTAAATTGTTACATTTTAAAATGTAACATTTTAACATGTTGCATTTTAATATGTTACATTTTAACATGTGTCATTTTAACATAATAAAATGTTACATTTTAACATGTTTCATTTTAACATGATAAAATGTTACATTTTAACATGTTTCATTTTAACATGATAAAATGTTACATTTTAACATGTTTCATTTTAACATGATAAAATGTTACATTTTAACATGTTGCATTTTAACATGATAAAATGTTACATTTTTACATGTTGCATTTTAACATGATAAAATGTTACATTTTAACATGTTTCATTTTAACATGATAATATGTTACATTTTAACATGTTTCATTTTAAAATGTTACATTTTAACATGTTACATTTTAATATGTTACATTTTAACATGTTGCATTTTAACATGATAAAATGTTACATTTTAACATGTTGCATTTCAACATGATAATATGTTACATTTTAACATGTTTCATTTTAAAATGTTACATTTTAACATGTTACATTTTAATATGTTACATTTTAACATGTTGCATTTTAACATGATAAAATGTTACATTTTAACATGTTGCATTTCAACATGATAAAATGTTACATTTTAACATGTTGCATTTCAACATGATAAAATGTTACATTTTAACATGTTGCATTTTAACATGATAAAATGTTACATTTTAACATGTTTCATTTTAACATGATAAAATGTTACATTTTAACGTTTCATTTAAAAATGTTACAATTTAAAATGTTACATTTTAACATGTTACATTTTAATATGTTACATTTTAACATGTTGCATTTTAACATGATAAAATGTTACATTTTAACATGTTGCATTTTAACATGATAAAATGTTACATTTTAACATATTGCGATTTAACATAATAAAATGTTACATTTTAAAATGTTACATTTGAACATGTTACATTTTAATATGTTACATTTTAACATGTTGCATTTTAACATAATAAAATGTTACATTTTAACATGTTGCATTTTAACATGATAAAATGTTACATTTTAACATGTTTCATTTTAACATGATAAAATGTTACATTTTAACATGTTTCATCTTAACATGATCAAATGTTACATTTTAACGTTTCATTTTAACATGATAAAATGTTACATTTTAACATGTTTCATTTTAACATGTTACATTTTAACATGATAAAATGTTACATTTTAACATGTTGCATTTTAACATGATAAAATGTTACATTTTAACATGTTTCATTTTAAATTGTTACATTTTAAAATGTAACATTTTAACATGTTGCATTTTAATATGTTACATTTTAACATGTGTCATTTTAACATAATAAAATGTTACATTTTAACATGTTTCATTTTAACATGATAAAATGTTACATTTTAACATGTTTCATTTTAACATGATAAAATGTTACATTTTAACATGTTTCATTTTAACATGATAAAATGTTACATTTTAACATGTTGCATTTTAACATGATAAAATGTTACATTTTTACATGTTGCATTTTAACATGATAAAAATGTTACATTTTAACATGTTGCATTTTAACATGAAAAAATGTTACATTTTAAAATGTTACATTTGAACATGTTACATTTTAATATTTTGCATTTTAACATGATAAAATGTTACATTTTAACATGTTGCATTTTAACATGATAAAATGTTACATTTTAACATGTTGCATTTCAACATGATAAAATGTTACATTTTAACATGTTGCATTTCAACATGATAAAATGTTACATTTTAACATGTTGCATTTTAACATGATAAAATGTTACATTTTAACATGTTTCATTTTAACATGATAAAATGTTACATTTTAACGTTTCATTTAAAAATGTTACAATTTAAAATGTTACATTTTAACATGTTACATTTTAATATGTTACATTTTAACATGTTGCATTTTAACATGATAAAATGTTACATTTTAACATGTTGCATTTTAACATGATAAAATGTTACATTTTAACATATTGCGATTTAACATGATAAAATGTTACATTTTAAAATGTTACATTTGAACATGTTACATTTTAATATGTTACATTTTAACATGTTGCATTTTAACATGATAAAATGTTACATTTTAACATGTTGCATTTTAACATGATAAAATGTTACATTTTAACATGTTTCATTTTAACATGATAAAATGTTACATTTTAACATGTTTCATTTTAACATGATAAAATGTTACATTTTAACATGTTTCATTTTAACATGATAAAATGTTACATTTTAACATGTTGCATTTTAACATGATAAAATGTTACATTTTTACATGTTGCATTTTAACATGATAAAAATGTTACATTTTAACATGTTGCATTTTAACATGAAAAAATGTTACATTTTAAAATGTTACATTTGAACATGTTACATTTTAATATTTTGCATTTTAACATGATAAAATGTTACATTTTAACATGTTGCATTTTAACATGATAAAATGTTACATTTTAACATGTTTCATTTTAACATGATAATATGTTACATTTTAACATGTTTCATTTTAAAATGTTACATTTTAACATGTTACATTTTAATATGTTACATTTTAACATGTTGCATTTTAACATGATAAAATGTTACATTTTAACATGTTGCATTTCAACATGATAAAATGTTACATTTTAACATGTTGCATTTCAACATGATAAAATGTTACATTTTAACATGTTGCATTTTAACATGATAAAATGTTACATTTTAACATGTTTCATTTTAACATGATAAAATGTTACATTTTAACGTTTCATTTAAAAATGTTACAATTTAAAATGTTACATTTTAACATGTTACATTTTAATATGTTACATTTTAACATGTTGCATTTTAACATGATAAAATGTTACATTTTAACATGTTTCATTTTAACATGATAAAATGTTACATATTAACATGTTGCATTTTAACATGATAAAATGTAACATTTTAACATGTTTCATTTTAAAATGTTACATTTTAAAATGTAACATTTTAACATGTTACATTTTAATATGTTACATTTTAACATGTTTCTTTTTAACATGATAAAATGTTACATTTTAACGTTTCATTTTAACATGATAAAATGTTACATTTTACATGTTGCATTTTAACATGATAAAATTTTTCATTTTAACATGTTGCATTTTAACATGATAAAATGTTACATTTTAACATGTTTCATTTTAACATAATGAAATGTTACATTTAAAAATTTTACATTTTTACGTTTCATTTAAACATGATATAATGTTACATTTTAACATTTTTCATTTTAACATGATAAAATGTTACATTTTAACATGTTGCATTTTAACATGATAAAATGTTACATTTTAACATGTTGCATTTTAACATGATAAAATGTTACATTTTAACATGTTGCATTTTAACATGATAAAATGTTACATTTTAACATGTTTCATTTTAACATGATATAATGTTACATTTTAACATGTTTCAATTTAACATGATAAAATGTTACATTTTAACATGTTTCATTTTAACATGATAAAATGTTACATTTTAATGTTTCATTTTAACATGATAAAATGTTACATTTTAACATGTTGCATTTTAACATGATAAAATGTTACATTTTAACATGTTTCATTTTAAAATGTTACATTTTAAAATGTTACATTTAAAAATGTTAAATTTTAAAATGTTACATTTTAGAATGTTACATTTTAATACGTTACATTTTAACATGTTGCATTTTAACATGATAAAATGTTACATTTGAACATGTTGCATTTTAACATGATAAAATGTTACATTTTAACATGTTTCATTTTAACATGATAAAATGTTACATTTTAACATGTTTCATTTTAACATGATAAAATGTTACATTTTAACATGTTGCATTTTAACATGATAAAATGTTACATTTTTACATGTTGCATTTTAACATGATAAAAATGTTACATTTTAACATGTTGCATTTTAACATGAAAAAATGTTACATTTTAAAATGTTACATTTGAACATGTTACATTTTAATATTTTGCATTTTAACATGATAAAATGTTACATTTTAACATGTTGCATTTTAACATGATAAAATGTTACATTTTAACATGTTTCATTTTAACATGATAATATGTTACATTTTAACATGTTTCATTTTAAAATGTTACATTTTAACATGTTACATTTTAATATGTTACATTTTAACATGTTGCATTTTAACATGATAAAATGTTACATTTTAACATGTTGCATTTCAACATGATAAAATGTTACATTTTAACATGTTGCATTTCAACATGATAAAATGTTACATTTTAACATGTTGCATTTTAACATGATAAAATGTTACATTTTAACATGTTTCATTTTAACATGATAAAATGTTACATTTTAACGTTTCATTTAAAAATGTTACAATTTAAAATGTTACATTTTAACATGTTACATTTTAATATGTTACATTTTAACATGTTGCATTTTAACATGATAAAATGTTACATTTTAACATGTTGCATTTTAACATGATAAAATGTTACATTTTAACATATTGCGATTTAACATGATAAAATGTTACATTTTAAAATGTTACATTTGAACATGTTACATTTTAATATGTTACATTTTAACATGTTGCATTTTAACATGATAAAATGTTACATTTTAACATGTTGCATTTTAACATGATAAAATGTTACATTTTAACATGTTTCATTTTAACATGATAAAATGTTACATTTTAACATGTTTCATTTTAACATGATCAAATGTTACATTTTAACGTTTCATTTTAACATGATAAAATGTTACATTTTAACATGTTTCATTTTAACATGTTACATTTTAACATGTTACATTTTAACATGATAAAATGTTACATTTTAACATGTTGCATTTTAACATGATAAAATGTTACATTTTAACATGTTTCATTTTAACATGATAAAATGTTACATTTTAACATGTTGCATTTTAACATGATAAAATGTTACATTTTAACATGTTTCATTTTAACATGATAAAATGTTACATTTCAATATGTGTCATTTTAACATGATAAAATGTTACATTTTAACATGTTTCATTTAAACATGATAAAATGTTACATTTTAACATGTTTCATTTTAACATGATAAAATCTTACATTTTAACATGTTTCATTTTAACATGATAAAATGTTACTTTTTAACAAGTTGCATTTTAACATGATAAAATGTTACATTTTAACATGTTGCATTTTAACATGATAAAATGTTACATTTTAACTTGTTTCATTTTAACATGATAAAATGTTACATTTTAACATGTTTTATTTAAAAATGTTACATTAAAAAATGTTACATTTTAACATGTTATATTTTAATATGTTACATTTTAACATGTTATATTTTAATATGTTACATTTTAACATGTTGCATTTTAAAATGATAAAATGTTACATTTTAACATGTTGCATTTTAACATGATAAAATGTTACATTTTAACATGTTGCATTTTAACATGATAAAATGTTACATTTTAACATGTTGCATTTTAACATGATAAAATGTTACATTTTAACATGTTTCATTTTTACATGATAAAATGTTAAATTTAAAAATGTTACATTTTTACATGTTTCATTTAAACATGATAAAATGTTACATTTTAACATTTTTCATTTTAACATCATAAAATGTTACATTTTAACATGTTTCATTTTAACATGATAAAATCTTACATGTTAACATGTTTCATTTTAACATGATAAAATGTTACATTTTAACATGTTGCATTTTAACATGATTAAATGTTACATTTTAACATGTTTCATTTTAAAATGTTACATTTTAAAATGTTACATTTTAAAATGTTACATTTTAACATGTTGCATTTTAACATGATAAAATGTTACATTTTAACATGTTGCATTTTAACATGATAAAATGTTACATTTTAACATGTTGCATTTTAACATGATAAAATGTTACATTTTAACATGTTTCATTTTAACATGATAACATGTTACATTTTAACATGTTTCATTTAAAAATGTTACATTTTAAAATGTTACATTTTAACATGTTACATTTTAATATGTTACATTTTAACATGTTGCATTTTAACATGGTAAAATGGTACATTTTAACATGTTGCATTTTAACATGATAAAATGTTACATTTTAACATATTGCGATTTAACATGATAAAATGTTACATTTTAAAATGTTACATTTGAACATGTTACATTTTAATATGTTACATTTTAACATGATAAAATGTTACATTTTAACATGTTTCATTTAAAAATGTTACATTAAAAAATGTTACATTTTAACATGTTACATTTTAATATGTTACATTTTAACATGTTGCATTTTAACATGGTAAAATGTTACAGTTTAACATGTTGCATTTTAACATGATAAAATGTTACATTTTAACATGTTGCATTTTAACATGATAAAATACTACATTTTAACATGTTGCATTTTAACATGATAAAATGTTACATTTTAACATGTTTCATTTTAACATGATAAAATGTTAAATTTAAAAATGTTACATTTTTACATGTTTCATTTAAACATTATAAAATGTTACATTTTAACATTTTTCATTTTAACATCATAAAATGTTACATTTTAACATGTTACATTTTAATATGTCACATTTAAACACGTTGCATTTTAACATGATAAAATGTTACATTTTAACATGTTGTATTTTAACATGATAAAATGTAACATTTTAACATGTTGCATTTTAACATGTTGCATTTTAACATAATAAAATGTTACATTTTAACATGTTTCATTTTAAAATGTTACATTTTAATATGTTACATTTTAACATGTTGCATTTTAACATGATAAAATGTTACATTTTAACATGTTTTATTTTAACATGATAAAATGTTACATTTTAACATGTTTCATTTTAACATCATAAAATGTTACATTTTAACATGTTTAATTTTAACATGATAAAATGTTACATTTTTACATGTTTCATTTTAACATGATAAAATCTTACATTTTAACATGTTTCATTTTAACATGATAAAATGTTACATTTTAACATGTTGCATTTTAACATGATAAAATGTTACATTTTAACATGTTGCATTTTAACATGATAAAATGTTACATTTTAACATGTTTCATTTTAACATGATAAAATGTTACATTTTAAAATGTTTCATTTTAAAATGTTACATTTTAAAATGTTTCATTTTAAAATGTTACATTTTAAAATGTTACATTTTAAAATGTTACATTTTAAAATGTTACATTTTAACATGTTACATTTTAATATGTTACATTTTAACATGTTGCATTTTAACATGATAAAATGTTACATTTTAACATGTTTCATTTTAACATGATAAAATGTTACATTAAAAAATGTTACATTTTTACATGTTTCATTTAAACATGATAAAATGTTACATTTTAACATTTTTCATTTTAACATCATAAAATGTTACATTTTAACATGTTACATTTTAATATGTAACATTTTAACATGTTGCATTTTAACATGATAAAATGTTACATTTTAACATGTTGCATTTTAACATGTTGCATTTTAACATGATAAAATGTTACATTTTAACATGTTGCATTTTTACATGATAAAATGTTACATTTTAACATGTTGCATTTTAACATGATAAAATGTTACATTTTAACATGTTGCATTTTAACATGATAAAATGTTACATTTTAACATGTTGCATTTTAACATGATAAAATGTTACATTTTAACATGTTGCATTTTAACATGATAAAATGTTACATTTTAACATGTTTCATTTTAACATGATAAAATGTTACATTTTAACATGTTTCATTTAAAAATGTTACATTTTAAAATATTACATTTTAACATGTTACATTTTAATATGTTACATTTTAACATGTTGCATTTTAACATGTTGCATTTTAACATGATAAAATGTTACATTTTAACATATTGCGATTTAACATGATAAAATGTTACATTTTAAAATGTTACATTTGAACATGTTACATTTTAATATGTTACATTTTACCATGTTGCATTTTAACATGATAAAATGTTACATTTTAACATGATAAAATGTTACATTTTAACATGTTTCATTTTAACATGATAAAATGTTACATTTTAACATGTTTCATTTTAACATGATAAAATGTTACATTTTAACATGTTTCATTTTAACATGATAAAATGTTACATTTAAACATGTTTCATTTTAACATGATAAAATTTTACATTTTAACATGTTTCATTTTAACATGATAAAATGTTACATTTTAACATGTTTCATTTTAACATGATAAAATGTTACATTTTAACATGTTTCATTTTAACATGATAAAATGTTACATTTTAACATGTTGCATTTTAACATGATAAAATGTTACATTTTAACTTGTTTCATTTTAACATGATAAAATGTTACATTTTTACATGTTTCATTTAAAAATGTTACATTAAAAAATGTTACATTTTAACATGTTACATTTTAATATGTTACATTTTAACATGTTGCATTTTAACATGATAAAATGTTACATTTTAACATGTTGCATTTTAACATGATAAAATGTTACATTTTAACATGTTGCATTTTAACATGATAAAATGTTACATTTTATTATGTTTCATTTTAACATGATAAAATGTTACATTTAAAAATGTTACATTTTTACATGTTTCATTTAAACATGATAAAATGTTACATTTTAACATTTTCCATTTTAACATCATAAAATGTTACATTTTAACATGTTACATTTTAATATGTTACATTTAAACATGTTGCATTTTAACATGATAAAATGTTACATTTTAACATGTTGCATTTTAACATGATAAAATGTTACATTTAAACATGTTTCATTTTAACATGATAAAATTTTACATTTTAACATGTTTCATTTTAACATGATAAAATGTTACATTCTAACATGTTTCATTTTAACATGATAAAATGTTACATTTTAACATGTTTCATTTTAACATGATAAAATTCATTTTAACATCATAAAATGTTACATTTTAACATGTTTCATTTTAACATGATAAAATGTTACATTTTAACATGTTGCATTTTAACATGATAAAATGTTACATTTTAACATGTTTCATTTTAACATGATAAAATGTTACATTTTAACATGTTTCATTTAAAAATGTTACATTTTAAAATGTTACATTTTAACATGTTACATTTTAATATGTTACATTTTAACATGTTGCATTTTAACATAGTAAAATGTTACATTTTAACATGTTGCATTTTAACATGATAAAATGTTACATTTTAACATATTGCGATTTAACATGATAAAATGTTACATTTTAAATTGTTACATTTGAACATGTTACATTTTAATATGTTACATTTTAACATGTTGCATTTTAACATGATAAAATGTTACATTTTAACATGTTGCATTTTAACATGATAAAATGTTACATTTTAACATGTTTCATTTTAACATGATAAAATGTTACATTTTAACATGTTTCATTTTAACATGATAAAATGTTACATTTTAACATGTTTCATTTTAACATGATAAAATGTTACATTTTAACATGTTTCATTTTAACATGATAAAATGTTACATTTAAACATGTTTCATTTTAACATGATAAAATTTTACATTTTAACATGTTTCATTTTAACATGATAAAATGTTACATTTTAACATGTTGCATTTTAACATGATAAAATGTTACATTTTAACTTGTTTCATTTTAACATGATAAAATGTTACATTTTTACGTTTCATTTAAAAATGTTACATTAAAAAATGTTACATTTTAACATGTTACATTTTAATATGTTACATTTTAACATGTTGCATTTTAACATGATAAAATGTTACATTTTAACATGTTGCATTTTAACATGATAAAATGTTACATTTTAACATGTTGCATTTTAACATAATAAAATGTTACATTTTAACATGTTGCATTTTAACATGATAAAATGTTTCATTTTAACATGTTGCATTTTAACATGATAAAATGTTACATTTTAACATGTTGCATTTTAACATGATAAAATGTTACATTTTAACATGTTTCATTTTAACATGATATAATGTTACATTTTAACATGTTTCATTTTAACATGATAAAATGTTACATTTTAACATGTTTCATTTTAACATGATAAAATGTTACATTTTAACGTTTCATTTTAACATGATAAAATGTTACATTTTAACATTTTGCATTTTAACATGATAAAATGTTACATTTTAACATGTTTCATTTTAAAATGTTACATTTTAAAATGTTACATTTAAAAATGTTAAATTTTAAAATGTTACATTTTAACATGTTACATTTTAATACGTTACATTTTAACATGTTGCATTTTACATGATAAAATGTTACATTTTAACATGTTGTATTTTAACATGATAAAATGTTACATTTTAAAATGTTAAATTTTAAAATGTTACATTTTAAAATGTTACATTTGAACATGTTACATTTTAATATGTTACATTTTATCATGTTGCATTTTAACATGATAAAATGTTACATTTTAACATGTTGCATTTTAACGTGGTTAAATGTTACATTTTAACATGTTTCATTCTAACATGATAAAATTTTACATTTTAACATGTTTCATTTTAACATGATAAAATGTTACATTTTAACATTTTGCATTTTAACATGATAAAATGTTACATTTTAACATGTTTCATTTTAAAATGTTACATTTTAAAATGTTACATTTAAAAATGTTAAATTTTAAAATGTTACATTTTAACATGTTACATTTTAATACGTTACATTTTAACATGTTGCATTTTACATGATAAAATGTTACATTTTAACATGTTGCATTTTAACATGATAAAATGTTACATTTTAAAATGTTAAATTTTAAAATGTTACATTTTAAAATGTTACATTTGAACATGTTACATTTTAATATGTTACATTTTATCATGTTGCATTTTAACATGATAAAATGTTACATTTTAACATGTTGCATTTTAACGTGGTTAAATGTTACATTTTAACATGTTTCATTTTAACATGATAAAATTTTACATTTTAACATGTTTCATTTTAACATGATAAAATGTTACATTTTAACATGTTTCATTTTAACATGATAAAATGTTACATTTTAACATGTTTCATTTTAACATGATAATATGTTACATTTTAACATGTTTAATTTTTAAATGTTACATTTTAACATGTTGCATTTTAACATGATAAAATGTTACATTTTAACATGTTGCATTTTAACATGATAAAATGTTACATTTTAACATGTTGCATTTTAACATAATAAAATGTTACATTTTAACATGTTGCATTTTAACATGATAAAATGTTTCATTTTAACATGTTGCATTTTAACATGATAAAATGTTACATTTTAACATGTTGCATTTTAACATGATAAAATGTTACATTTTAACATGTTTCATTTTAACATGATATAATGTTACATTTTAACATGTTTCATTTTAACATGATAAAATGTTACATTTTAACATGTTTCATTTTAACATGATAAAATGTTACATTTTAACGTTTCATTTTAACATGATAAAATGTTACATTTTAACATTTTGCATTTTAACATGATAAAATGTTACATTTTAACATGTTTCATTTTAAAATGTTACATTTTAAAATGTTACATTTAAAAATGTTAAATTTTAAAATGTTACATTTTAACATGTTACATTTTAATACGTTACATTTTAACATGTTGCATTTTACATGATAAAATGTTACATTTTAACATGTTGTATTTTAACATGATAAAATGTTACATTTTAAAATGTTAAATTTTAAAATGTTACATTTTAAAATGTTACATTTGAACATGTTACATTTTAATATGTTACATTTTATCATGTTGCATTTTAACATGATAAAATGTTACATTTTAACATGTTGCATTTTAACGTGGTTAAATGTTACATTTTAACATGTTTCATTCTAACATGATAAAATTTTACATTTTAACATGTTTCATTTTAACATGATAAAATGTTACATTTTAACATTTTGCATTTTAACATGATAAAATGTTACATTTTAACATGTTTCATTTTAAAATGTTACATTTTAAAATGTTACATTTAAAAATGTTAAATTTTAAAATGTTACATTTTAACATGTTACATTTTAATACGTTACATTTTAACATGTTGCATTTTACATGATAAAATGTTACATTTTAACATGTTGCATTTTAACATGATAAAATGTTACATTTTAAAATGTTAAATTTTAAAATGTTACATTTTAAAATGTTACATTTGAACATGTTACATTTTAATATGTTACATTTTATCATGTTGCATTTTAACATGATAAAATGTTACATTTTAACATGTTGCATTTTAACGTGGTTAAATGTTACATTTTAACATGTTTCATTTTAACATGATAAAATTTTACATTTTAACATGTTTCATTTTAACATGATAAAATGTTACATTTTAACATGTTTCATTTTAACATGATAAAATGTTACATTTTAACATGTTTCATTTTAACATGATAATATGTTACATTTTAACATGTTTAATTTTTAAATGTTACATTTTAACATGTTACATTTTAATATGTTACATTTTAACATGTTGCATTTTAACATGATAAAATGTTACATTTTAACATGTTGCATTTCAACATGATAAAATGTTACATTTTAACATGTTGCATTTTAACATGTTGCATTTTAACATGATAAAATGTTACATTTAAACATGTTTCATTTTAACATGATAAAATGTTACATTTTAACATGTTTCATTTAAAAATGTTACAATTTAAAATGTTACATTTTAACATGTTACATTTTAATATGTTACATTTTAACATGTTGCATTTTAACATGATAAAATGTTACATTTTAACATGTTGCATTTTAACATGTTGCATTTTAACATGATAAAATGTTACATTTTAACATGTTGCATTTTTACATGATAAAATGTTACATTTTAACATGTTGCATTTTAACATGATAAAATGTTACATTTTAACATGTTGCATTTTAACATGATAAAATGTTACATTTTAACATGTTGCATTTTAACATGATAAAATGTTACATTTTAACATGTTGCATTTTAACATGATAAAATGTTACATTTTAACATGTTTCATTTTAACATGATAAAATGTTACATTTTAACATGTTTCATTTAAAAATGTTACATTTTAAAATATTACATTTTAACATGTTACATTTTAATATGTTACATTTTAACATGTTGCATTTTAACATAGTAAAATGTTACATTTTAACATGTTGCATTTTAACATGATAAAATGTTACATTTTAACATATTGCGATTTAACATGATAAAATGTTACATTTTAAAATGTTACATTTGAACATGTTACATTTTAATATGTTACATTTTACCATGTTGCATTTTAACATGATAAAATGTTACATTTTAACATGATAAAATGTTACATTTTAACATGTTTCATTTTAACATGATAAAATGTTACATTTTAACATGTTTCATTTTAACATGATAAAATGTTACATTTTAACATGTTTCATTTTAACATGATAAAATGTTACATTTAAACATGTTTCATTTTAACATGATAAAATTTTACATTTTAACATGTTTCATTTTAACATGATAAAATGTTACATTTTAACATGTTTCATTTTAACATGATAAAATGTTACATTTTAACATGTTTCATTTTAACATGATAAAATGTTACATTTTAACATGTTGCATTTTAACATGATAAAATGTTACATTTTAACTTGTTTCATTTTAACATGATAAAATGTTACATTTTTACATGTTTCATTTAAAAATGTTACATTAAAAAATGTTACATTTTAACATGTTACATTTTAATATGTTACATTTTAACATGTTGCATTTTAACATGATAAAATGTTACATTTTAACATGTTGCATTTTAACATGATAAAATGTTACATTTTAACATGTTGCATTTTAACATGATAAAATGTTACATTTTATTATGTTTCATTTTAACATGATAAAATGTTACATTTAAAAATGTTACATTTTTACATGTTTCATTTAAACATGATAAAATGTTACATTTTAACATTTTCCATTTTAACATCATAAAATGTTACATTTTAACATGTTACATTTTAATATGTTACATTTAAACATGTTGCATTTTAACATGATAAAATGTTACATTTTAACATGTTGCATTTTAACATGATAAAATGTTACATTTAAACATGTTTCATTTTAACATGATAAAATTTTACATTTTAACATGTTTCATTTTAACATGATAAAATGTTACATTCTAACATGTTTCATTTTAACATGATAAAATGTTACATTTTAACATGTTTCATTTTAACATGATAAAATTCATTTTAACATCATAAAATGTTACATTTTAACATGTTTCATTTTAACATGATAAAATGTTACATTTTAACATGTTGCATTTTAACATGATAAAATGTTACATTTTAACATGTTTCATTTTAACATGATAAAATGTTACATTTTAACATGTTTCATTTAAAAATGTTACATTTTAAAATGTTACATTTTAACATGTTACATTTTAATATGTTACATTTTAACATGTTGCATTTTAACATAGTAAAATGTTACATTTTAACATGTTGCATTTTAACATGATAAAATGTTACATTTTAACATATTGCGATTTAACATGATAAAATGTTACATTTTAAATTGTTACATTTGAACATGTTACATTTTAATATGTTACATTTTAACATGTTGCATTTTAACATGATAAAATGTTACATTTTAACATGTTGCATTTTAACATGATAAAATGTTACATTTTAACATGTTTCATTTTAACATGATAAAATGTTACATTTTAACATGTTTCATTTTAACATGATAAAATGTTACATTTTAACATGTTTCATTTTAACATGATAAAATGTTACATTTTAACATGTTTCATTTTAACATGATAAAATGTTACATTTAAACATGTTTCATTTTAACATGATAAAATTTTACATTTTAACATGTTTCATTTTAACATGATAAAATGTTACATTTTAACATGTTGCATTTTAACATGATAAAATGTTACATTTTAACTTGTTTCATTTTAACATGATAAAATGTTACATTTTTACGTTTCATTTAAAAATGTTACATTAAAAAATGTTACATTTTAACATGTTACATTTTAATATGTTACATTTTAACATGTTGCATTTTAACATGATAAAATGTTACATTTTAACATGTTGCATTTTAACATGATAAAATGTTACATTTTAACATGTTGCATTTTAACATAATAAAATGTTACATTTTAACATGTTGCATTTTAACATGATAAAATGTTTCATTTTAACATGTTGCATTTTAACATGATAAAATGTTACATTTTAACATGTTGCATTTTAACATGATAAAATGTTACATTTTAACATGTTTCATTTTAACATGATATAATGTTACATTTTAACATGTTTCATTTTAACATGATAAAATGTTACATTTTAACATGTTTCATTTTAACATGATAAAATGTTACATTTTAACGTTTCATTTTAACATGATAAAATGTTACATTTTAACATTTTGCATTTTAACATGATAAAATGTTACATTTTAACATGTTTCATTTTAAAATGTTACATTTTAAAATGTTACATTTAAAAATGTTAAATTTTAAAATGTTACATTTTAACATGTTACATTTTAATACGTTACATTTTAACATGTTGCATTTTACATGATAAAATGTTACATTTTAACATGTTGTATTTTAACATGATAAAATGTTACATTTTAAAATGTTAAATTTTAAAATGTTACATTTTAAAATGTTACATTTGAACATGTTACATTTTAATATGTTACATTTTATCATGTTGCATTTTAACATGATAAAATGTTACATTTTAACATGTTGCATTTTAACGTGGTTAAATGTTACATTTTAACATGTTTCATTCTAACATGATAAAATTTTACATTTTAACATGTTTCATTTTAACATGATAAAATGTTACATTTTAACATTTTGCATTTTAACATGATAAAATGTTACATTTTAACATGTTTCATTTTAAAATGTTACATTTTAAAATGTTACATTTAAAAATGTTAAATTTTAAAATGTTACATTTTAACATGTTACATTTTAATACGTTACATTTTAACATGTTGCATTTTACATGATAAAATGTTACATTTTAACATGTTGCATTTTAACATGATAAAATGTTACATTTTAAAATGTTAAATTTTAAAATGTTACATTTTAAAATGTTACATTTGAACATGTTACATTTTAATATGTTACATTTTATCATGTTGCATTTTAACATGATAAAATGTTACATTTTAACATGTTGCATTTTAACGTGGTTAAATGTTACATTTTAACATGTTTCATTTTAACATGATAAAATTTTACATTTTAACATGTTTCATTTTAACATGATAAAATGTTACATTTTAACATGTTTCATTTTAACATGATAAAATGTTACATTTTAACATGTTTCATTTTAACATGATAATATGTTACATTTTAACATGTTTAATTTTTAAATGTTACATTTTAACATGTTACATTTTAATATGTTACATTTTAACATGTTGCATTTTAACATGATAAAATGTTACATTTTAACATGTTGCATTTCAACATGATAAAATGTTACATTTTAACATGTTGCATTTTAACATGTTGCATTTTAACATGATAAAATGTTACATTTAAACATGTTTCATTTTAACATGATAAAATGTTACATTTTAACATGTTTCATTTAAAAATGTTACAATTTAAAATGTTACATTTTAACATGTTACATTTTAATATGTTACATTTTAACATGTTGCATTTTAACATGATAAAATGTTACATTTTAACATGTTGCATTTTAACATGTTGCATTTTAACATGATAAAATGTTACATTTTAACATATTGTGATTTAACATGATAAAATGTTACATTTTAAAATGTTACATTTGAACATGTTACATTTTAATATGTTACATTTTAACATGATAAAATGTTACATTTTAACATGTTGCATTTTAACATGATAAAATGTTACATTTTAACATGTTTCATTTTAACATGATAAAATGTTACATTTTAACATGTTTCATTTTAACATGTTACATTTTAACATGTTGCATTTTAACATGATAAAATGTTACATTTTAACATGTTGCATTTTAACATGATGAAATGTTACATTTTAACATGTTTCATTTTAACATGATGAAATGTTACATTTTAACATGTTTCATTTTAACATGATAAAATGTTACATTTTAACATGATAAAATGTTACATTTTAACATGTTTCATTTTAACATGGTAAAATGTTACATTTTAACATGTTTCATTTTAACATGATAAAATGTTACATTTTAAAATGTTTCATTTTAAAATGTTACATTTTAAAATGTTACATTTTAACATGTTACATTTTAATATGTTACATTTTAACATGTTGCATTTTAACATGATAAAATGTTACATTTTTACATGTTTCATTTTAACATGATAAAATGTTACATTAAAAAATGTTACATTTTTACATGTTTCATTTAAACATGATAAAATGTTACATTTTAACATTTTTTATTTTAACATCATAAAATGTTACATTTTAACATGTTACATTTTAATATGTTACATTTTAACATGTTGCATTTTAACATGATAAAATGTTACATTTTAACATGTTGCATTTTAACATGTTGCATTTTAACATGATAAAATGTTACATTTTAACATGTTGCATTTTTACATGATAAAATGTTACATTTTAACATGTTGCATTTTAACATGATAAAATGTTACATTTTAACATGTTGCATTTTAACATGATAAAATGTTACATTTTAACATGTTGCATTTTAACATGATAAAATGTTACATTATAACATGTTTCAATTTAACATGATAAAATGTTACATTTTAACATGTTACATTTTTATATGTTACATTTTAACATGTTGCATTTTAACATGATAAAATGTTACATTTTAACATGTTGCATTTTAACATGATAAAATGTTACATTTTAACATGTTGCATTTTAACATGATAAAATGTTACATTTTAACATGTTTCATTTTAACATGATAAAATGTTACATTTTAACATGTTTCATTTAAAAATGTTACATTTTAAAATGTTACATTTTAACATGTTACATTTTAATATGTTACATTTTAACATGTTGCATTTTAACATAGTAAAATGTTACATTTTAACATGTTGCATTTTAACATGATAAAATGTTACATTTTAACATATTGCGATTTAACATGATAAAATGTTACATTTTAAAATGTTACATTTGAACATGTTACATTTTAATATGTTACATTTTACCATGTTGCATTTTAACATGATAAAATGTTACATTTTAACATGTTGCATTTTAACATGATAAAATGTTACATTTTAACATGTTTCATTTTAACATGATAAAATGTTACATTTTAACATGTTTCATTTTAACATGATAAAATGTTACATTTTAACATGATAAAATGTTACATTTAAACATGTTTCATTTTAACATGATAAAATTTTACATTTTAACATGCTTCATTTTAACATGTTTCATTTTAACATGATAAAATGTTACATTTTAACATGTTTCATTTTAACATGATAAAATGTTACATTTTAACATGTTTCATTTTAACATGATAAAATGTTACATTTTAACATGTTTCATTTTAACATGTTACATTTTAACATGTTGCATTTTAACATGATAAAATGTTACATTTTAACATGTTGCATTTTAACATGATGAAATGTTACATTTTAACATGTTTCATTTTAACATGATGAAATGTTACATTTTAACATGTTTCATTTTAACATGATAAAATGTTACATTTTAACATGTTGCATTTTAACATGATAAAATGTTACATTTTAACATGTTTCATTTTAACATGATAAAATGTTACATTTTAACATGTTTCATTTTAACATGGTAAAATGTTACATTTTAACATGTTTCATTTTAACATGATAAAATGTTACATTTTAAAATGTTTCATTTTAAAATGTTACATTTTAAAATGTTACATTTTAACATGTTACATTTTAATATGTTACATTTTAACATGTTGCATTTTAACATGATAAAATGTTACATTTTAACATGTTTCATTTTAACATGATAAAATGTTACATTAAAAAATGTTACATTTTTACATGTTTCATTTAAACATGATAAAATGTTACATTTTAACATTTTTTATTTTAACATCATAAAATGTTACATTTTAACATGTTACATTTTAATATGTTACATTTTAACATGTTGCATTTTAACATGATAAAATGTTACATTTTAACATGTTGCATTTTAACATGTTGCATTTTAACATGATAAAATGTTACATTTTAACATGTTGCATTTTTACATGATAAAATGTTACATTTTAACATGTTGCATTTTAACATGATAAAATGTTACATTTTAACATGTTGCATTTTAACATGATAAAATGTTACATTTTAACATGTTGCATTTTAACATGATAAAATGTTACATTATAACATGTTTCAATTTAACATGATAAAATGTTACATTTTAACATGTTACATTTTTATATGTTACATTTTAACATGTTGCATTTTAACATGATAAAATGTTACATTTTAACATGTTGCATTTTAACATGATAAAATGTTACATTTTAACATTTTTCATTTTAACATCATAAAATGTTACATTTTAACATGCTACATTTTAATATGTTACATTTAAACATGTTGTATTTTAACATGATAAAATGTTACATTTTAACATGTTGCATTTTAACATGATAAAATGTTACATTTTAACATGTTTCATTTTAACATGATAAAATGTTACATTTTAACATGTTTCATTTAAAAATGTTCCATTTTAAAATGTTACATTTTAACATGTTACATTTTAATATGTTACATTTTAACATGTTGCATTTTAACATAGTAAAATGTTACATTTTAACATGTTGCATTTTAACATGATAAAATGTTACATTTTAACATATTGCGATTTAACATGATAAAATGTTACATTTTAAAATGTTACATTTGAACATGTTACATTTTAATATGTTACATTTTACCATGTTGCATTTTAACATGATAAAATGTTACATTTTAACATGTTGCATTTTAACATGATAAAATGTTACATTTTAACATGTTTCATTTTAACATGATAAAATGTTACATTTTAACATGTTTCATTTTAACATGATAAAATGTTACATTTTAACATGTTTCATTTTAACATGATAAAATGTTACATTTAAACATGTTTCATTTTAACATGATAAAATTTTACATTTTAACATGCTTCATTTTAACATGTTTCATTTTAACATGATAAAATGTTACATTTTAACATGTTTCATTTTAACATGATAAAATGTTACATTTTAACATGTTTCATTTTAACATGATAAAATGTTACATTTTAACTTGTTGCATTTTAACATGATAAAATGTTACATTTTAACTTGTTTCATTTTAACATGATAAAATGTTACATTTTTACATGTTTCATTTAAAAATGTTACATTAAAAAATGTTACATTTTAACATGTTACATTTTAATATGTTACATTTTAACATGTTGCATTTTAACATGATAAAATGTTACATTTTAACATGTTGCATTTTAACATGATAAAATGTTACATTTTAACATGTTGCATTTTAACATGATAAAATGTTACATTTTAACATGTTTCATTTTAACATGATAAAATGTTACATTTAAAAATGTTACATTTTTACATGTTTCATTTAAACATGATAAAATGTTACATTTTAACATTTTCCATTTTAACATCATAAAATGTTACATTTTAACATGTTACATTTTAATATGTTACATTTAAACATGTTGCATTTTAACATGATAAAATGTTACATTTTAACATGTTGCATTTTAACATGATAAAATGTTACATTTAAACATGTTTCATTTTAACATGATAAAATTTTACATTTTAACATGTTTCATTTTAACATGATAAAATGTTACATTTTAACATGTTTCATTTTAACATGATAAAATGTTACATTTTAACATGTTTCATTTTAACATGATAAAATGTTACATTTTAACATGCTTCATTTTAACATCATAAAATGTTACATTTTAACATGTTTCATTTTAACATGATAAAATGTTACATTTTAACATGTTGCATTTTAACATGATAAAATGTTAGATTTTAACATGTTTCATTTTAACATGATAAAATGTTACATTTTAACATGTTTCATTTAAAAATGTTACATTTTAAAATGTTACATTTTAACATGTTACATTTTAATATGTTACATTTTAACATGTTGCATTTTAACATGGTAAAATGTTACATTTTAACATGTTGCATTTTAACATGATAAAATGTTACATTTTAACATATTGCGATTTAACATGATAAAATGTTACATTTTAAAATGTTACATTTGAACATGTTACATTTTAATATGTTACATTTTAACATGTTGCATTTTAACATGATAAAATGTTACATTTTAACATGTTGCATTTTAACATGATAAAATGTTACATTTTAACATGTTTCATTTTAACATGATAAAATGTTACATTTTAACATGTTTCATTTTAACATGATAAAATGTTACATTTTAACATGTTTCATTTTAACATGATAAAATGTTACATTTAAACATGTTTCATTTTAACATGATAAAATTTTACATTTTAACATGTTTCATTTTAACATGATAAAATGTTACATTTTAACATGTTTCATTTTAACATGATAAAATGTTACATTTTAACATGTTTCATTTTAACATGATAAAATGTTACATTTTAACATGTTGCATTTTAACATGATAAAATGTTTCATTTTAACTTGTTTCATTTTAACATGATAAAATGTTACATTTTTACGTTTCATTTAAAAATGTTACATTAAAAAATGTTACATTTTAACATGTTACATTTTAAAATGTTACATTTTAACATGTTGCATTTTAACATGATAAAATGTTACATTTTAACATGTTGCATTTTAACATGATAAAATGTTACATTTTAACATGTTGCATTTTAACATGATAAAATGTTTCATTTTAACATGTTGCATTTTTACATGATAAAATGTTACATTTTAACATGTTGCATTTTAACATGATAAAATGTTACATTTTAACATGTTTCATTTTAACATGATATAATGTTACATTTTAACATGTTTCATTTTAACATGATAAAATGTTACATTTTAACATGTTTCATTTTAACATGATAAAATGTTACATTTTAACGTTTCATTTTAACATGATAAAATGTTACATTTTAACATTTTGCATTTTAACATGATAAAATGTTACATTTTAACATGTTTCATTTTAAAATGTTACATTTTAAAATGTTACATTTAAAAATGTTAAATTTTAAAATGTTACATTTTAATACGTTACATTTTAACATGTTGCATTTTAACATGATATAATGTTACATTTTAACATGTTGCATTTTAACATGATAAAATGTTACATTTTAAAATGTTAAATTTTAAAATGTTACATTTTAAAATTTCACATTTGAACATGTTACATTTTAATATGTTACATTTTATCATGTTGCATTTTAACATGATAAAATGTTACATTTTAACATGTTGCATTTTAACATGATAAAATGTTACATTTTAACATGTTTCATTTTAACATGATAAAATGTCACATTTTAACATGTTTCATTTTAACATGATAAAATGTTACATTTTAACATGTTTCATTTTAACATGATAAAATGTTACATTTTAACATGTTTCATTTTAACATGATAATATGTTACATTTTAACATGTTTCATTTTAAAATGTTACATTTTAACATGTTACATTTTAATATGTTACATTTTAACATGTTTCATTTTAACATGATAAAATCTTACATTTTAACATGTTTCATTTTAACATGATAAAATGTTACTTTTTAACATGTTGCATTTTAACATGATAAAATGTTACATTTTAACATGTTTCATTTTAACATGATAAAATGTTACATTTTAACATGTTTCATTTAAAAATGTTACAATTTAAAATGTTACATTTTAACATGTTACATTTTAATATGTTACATTTTAACATGTTGCATTTTAACATGATAAAATGTTACATTTTAACATGTTGCATTTTAACATGATAAAATGTTACATTTTAACATATTGTGATTTAACATGATAAAATGTTACATTTTAAAATGTTACATTTTAATATGTTACATTTTAACATGTTACATTTTAATATGTTACATTTTAACATGTTGCATTTTAACATGATAAAATGTTACATTTTAACATGTTGCATTTTAACATGATAAAATGTTACATTTTAACATGTTTCATTTTAACATGATAAAATGTTACATTTTAACATGTTTCATTTTAACATGATAAAATGTTACATTTTAACATGTTTCATTTTAACATGATAAAATGTTACATTTTAACATGTTTCATTCTAACATGTTACGTTTTAACATGTTGCATTTTAACATGATAAAATGTTACATTTTAACATGTTGCATTTTAACATGATGAAATGTTACATTTTAACATGTTTCATTTTAACATGATAAAATGTTACATTTTAACATGTTGCATTTTAACATGATAAAATGTTACATTTTAACATGTTTCATTTTAACATGATAAAATGTTACATTTTAACATGTTTCATTTTAACATGGTAAAATGTTACATTTTAACATGTTTCATTTTAACATGATAAAATGTTACATTTTAACATGTTTCATTTTAACATGATAAAATGTTACATTTTAACATGTTTCATTTTAACATGATAAAATGTTACATTTTAACATGTTTCATTTTAACATGTTTCATTTTAACATGATAAAATCTGACATTTTAACATGTTTCATTTTAACATGATAAAATGTTACTTTTTAACATGTTGCATTTTAACATGATAAAATGTTACATTTTAACATGTTGCATTTTAACATGATAAAATGTTACATTTTAACTTGTTTCATTTTAACATGATAACATGTTACATTTTAACATGTTTCATTTAAAAATGTTACATTAAAAAATGTTACATTTTAACATGTTATATTTTAATATGTTACATTTTAACATGTTGCATTTTAACATGATAAAATGTTACATTTTAACATGTTGCATTTTAACATGATAAAATGTTACATTTTAACATGTTGCAATTTAACATGATAAAATGTTACATTTTAACATGTTGCATTTTAACATGATAAAATGTTACATTTTAACATGTTTCATTTTAACATGATAAAATGTTAAATTTAAAAATGTTACATTTTTACATGTTTCATTTAAACATGATAAAATGTTACATTTTAACATTTTTCATTTTAACATCATAAAATGTTACATTTTAACATGTTTCATTTTAACATGATAAAATCTTACATTTTAACATGTTTCATTTTAACATGATAAAATGTTACATTTTAACATGTTGCATTTTAACATGATAAAATGTTACATTTTAACATGTTGCATTTTAACATGATAAAATGTTACATTTTAACATGTTTCATTTTAACATGATAAAATGTTACATTTTAACATGTTTCATTTTAACATGATAAAATGTTACATTCTAACATGTTTCATTTTAACATGATAAAATGTTACATTTTAACATGTTTCATTTTAACATGATAAAATTCATTTTAACATCATAAAATGTTACATTTTAACATGTTTCATTTTAACATGATAAAATGTTACATTTTAACATGTTGCATTTTAACATGATAAAATGTTACATTTTAACATGTTTCATTTTAACATGATAAAATGTTACATTTTAACATGTTTCATTTAAAAATGTTACATTTTAAAATGTTACATTTTAACATGTTACATTTTAATATGTTACATTTTAACATTTTCCATTTTAACATCATAAAATGTTACATTTTAACATGTTACATTTTAATATGTTACATTTAAACATGTTGCATTTTAACATGATAAAATGTTACATTTTAACATGTTGCATTTTAACATGATAAAATGTTACATTTAAACATGTTTCATTTTAACATGATAAAATTTTACATTTTAACATGTTTCATTTTAACATGATAAAATGTTACATTCTAACATGTTTCATTTTAACATGATAAAATGTTACATTTTAACATGTTTCATTTTAACATGATAAAATTCATTTTAACATCATAAAATGTTACATTTTAACATGTTTCATTTTAACATGATAAAATGTTACATTTTAACATGTTGCATTTTAACATGATAAAATGGTACATTTTAACATGTTTCATTTTAACATGATAAAATGTTACATTTTAACATGTTTCATTTAAAAATGTTACATTTTAAAATGTTACATTTTAACATGTTACATTTTAATATGTTACATTTTAACATGTTGCATTTTAACATAGTAAAATGTTACATTTTAACATGTTGCATTTTAACATGATAAAATGTTACATTTTAACATGTTGCATTTTAACATGATAAAATGTTACATTTTAACATGTTTCATTTTAACATGATAAAATGTTACATTTTAACATGTTTCATTTTAACATGATAAAATGTTACATTTTAACATGTTTCATTTTAACATGATAAAATGTTACATTTAAACATGTTTCATTTTAACATGATAAAATTTTACATTTTAACATGTTTCATTTTAACATGATAAAATGTTACATTTTAACATGTTGCATTTTAACATGATAAAATGTTACATTTTAACTTGTTTCATTTTAACATGATAAAATGTTACATTTTTACGTTTCATTTAAAAATGTTACATTAAAAAATGTTACATTTTAACATGTTACATTTTAATATGTTACATTTTAACATGTTGCATTTTAACATGATAAAATGTTACATTTTAACATGTTGCATTTTAACATGATAAAATGTTACATTTTAACATGTTGCATTTTAACATGATAAAATGTTACATTTTAACATGTTGCATTTTAACATGATAAAATGTTTCATTTTAACATGTTGCATTTTAACATGATAAAATGTTACATTTTAACATGTTGCATTTTAACATGATAAAATGTTACATTTTAACATGTTTCATTTTAACATGATATAATGTTACATTTTAACATGTTTCATTTTAACATGATAAAATGTTACATTTTAACATGTTCATTTTAACATGATAAAATGTTACATTTTAACGTTTCATTTTAACATGATAAAATGTTACATTTTAACATTTTGCATTTTAACATGATAAAATGTTACATTTTAACATGTTTCATTTTAAAATGTTACATTTTAAAATGTTACATTTAAAAATGTTAAATTTTAAAATGTTACATTTTAACATGTTACATTTTAATACGTTACATTTTAACATGTTGCATTTTAACATGATAAAATGTTACATTTTAACATGTTTCATTTTAACATGATAAAATGTTAAATTTAAAAATGTTACATTTTTACATGTTTCATTTAAACATGATAAAATGTTACATTTTAACATTTTTCATTTTAACATCATAAAATGTTACATTTTAACATGTTTCATTTTAACATGATAAAATCTTACATTTTAACATGTTTCATTTTAACATGATAAAATGTTACATTTTAACATGTTGCATTTTAACATGATAAAATGTTACATTTTAACATGTTGCATTTTAACATGATAAAATGTTACATTTTAACATGTTTCATTTTAACATGATAAAATGTTACATTTTAACATGTTTCATTTTAACATGATAAAATGTTACATTCTAACATGTTTCATTTTAACATGATAAAATGTTACATTTTAACATGTTTCATTTTAACATGATAAAATTCATTTTAACATCATAAAATGTTACATTTTAACATGTTTCATTTTAACATGATAAAATGTTACATTTTAACATGTTGCATTTTTACATGATAAAATGTTACATTTTAACATGTTGCATTTTAACATGATAAAATGTTACATTTTAACATGTTTCATTTTAACATGATATAATGTTACATTTTAACATGTTTCATTTTAACATGATAAAATGTTACATTTTAACATGTTCATTTTAACATGATAAAATGTTACATTTTAACGTTTCATTTTAACATGATAAAATGTTACATTTTAACATTTTGCATTTTAACATGATAAAATGTTACATTTTAACATGTTTCATTTTAAAATGTTACATTTTAAAATGTTACATTTAAAAATGTTAAATGTTAAAATGTTACATTTTAACATGTTACATTTTAATACGTTACATTTTAACATGTTGCATTTTAACATGATAAAATGTTACATTTTAACATGTTTCATTTTAACATGATAAAATGTTAAATTTAAAAATGTTACATTTTTACATGTTTCATTTAAACATGATAAAATGTTACATTTTAACATTTTTCATTTTAACATCATAAAATGTTACATTTTAACATGTTTCATTTTAACATGATAAAATCTTACATTTTAACATGTTTCATTTTAACATGATAAAATGTTACATTTTAACATGTTGCATTTTAACATGATAAAATGTTACATTTTAACATGTTGCATTTTAACATGATAAAATGTTACATTTTAACATGTTTCATTTTAACATGATAAAATGTTACATTTTAACATGTTTCATTTTAACATGATAAAATGTTACATTCTAACATGTTTCATTTTAACATGATAAAATGTTACATTTTAACATGTTTCATTTTAACATGATAAAATTCATTTTAACATCATAAAATGTTACATTTTAACATGTTTCATTTTAACATGATAAAATGTTACATTTTAACATGTTGCATTTTAACATGATAAAATGTTACATTTTAACATGTTTCATTTTAACATGATAAAATGTTACATTTTAACATGTTTCATTTAAAAATGTTACATTTTAAAATGTTACATTTTAACATGTTACATTTTAATATGTTACATTTTAACATTTTCCATTTTAACATCATAAAATGTTACATTTTAACATGTTACATTTTAATATGTTACATTTAAACATGTTGCATTTTAACATGATAAAATGTTACATTTTAACATGTTGCATTTTAACATGATAAAATGTTACATTTAAACATGTTTCATTTTAACATGATAAAATTTTACATTTTAACATGTTTCATTTTAACATGATAAAATGTTACATTCTAACATGTTTCATTTTAACATGATAAAATGTTACATTTTAACATGTTTCATTTTAACATGATAAAATTCATTTTAACATCATAAAATGTTACATTTTAACATGTTTCATTTTAACATGATAAAATGTTACATTTTAACATGTTGCATTTTAACATGATAAAATGGTACATTTTAACATGTTTCATTTTAACATGATAAAATGTTACATTTTAACATGTTTCATTTAAAAATGTTACATTTTAAAATGTTACATTTTAACATGTTACATTTTAATATGTTACATTTTAACATGTTGCATTTTAACATAGTAAAATGTTACATTTTAACATGTTGCATTTTAACATGATAAAATGTTACATTTTAACATATTGCGATTTAACATGATAAAATGTTACATTTTAAATTGTTACATTTGAACATGTTACATTTTAATATGTTACATTTTAACATGTTGCATTTTAACATGATAAAATGTTACATTTTAACATGTTGCATTTTAACATGATAAAATGTTACATTTTAACATGTTTCATTTTAACATGATAAAATGTTACATTTTAACATGTTTCATTTTAACATGATAAAATGTTACATTTTAACATGTTTCATTTTAACATGATAAAATGTTACATTTTAACATGTTTCATTTTAACATGATAAAATGTTACATTTAAACATGTTTCATTTTAACATGATAAAATTTTACATTTTAACATGTTTCATTTTAACATGATAAAATGTTACATTTTAACATGTTTCATTTTAACATGATAAAATGTTACATTTTAACATGTTTCATTTTAACATGATAAAATGTTACATTTTAACATGTTGCATTTTAACATGATAAAATGTTACATTTTAACTTGTTTCATTTTAACATGATAAAATGTTACATTTTTACGTTTCATTTAAAAATGTTACATTAAAAAATGTTACATTTTAACATGTTACATTTTAATATGTTACATTTTAACATGTTGCATTTTAACATGATAAAATGTTACATTTTAACATGTTGCATTTTAACATGATAAAATGTTACATTTTAACATGTTGCATTTTAACATGATAAAATGTTACATTTTAACATGTTGCATTTTAACATGATAAAATGTTTCATTTTAACATGTTGCATTTTAACATGATAAAATGTTACATTTTAACATGTTGCATTTTAACATGATAAAATGTTACATTTTAACATGTTTCATTTTAACATGATATAATGTTACATTTTAACATGTTTCATTTTAACATGATAAAATGTTACATTTTAACATGTTCATTTTAACATGATAAAATGTTACATTTTAACGTTTCATTTTAACATGATAAAATGTTACATTTTAACATTTTGCATTTTAACATGATAAAATGTTACATTTTAACATGTTTCATTTTAAAATGTTACATTTTAAAATGTTACATTTAAAAATGTTAAATTTTAAAATGTTACATTTTAACATGTTACATTTTAATACGTTACATTTTAACATGTTGCATTTTAACATGATAAAATGTTACATTTTAACATGTTGCATTTTAACATGATAAAATGTTACATTTTAAAATGTTAAATTTTAAAATGTTACATTTTAAAATGTTACATTTGAACATGTTACATTTTAATATGTTACATTTTATCATGTTGCATTTTAACATGATAAAATGTTACATTTTAACATGTTGCATTTTAACATGATAAAATGTTACATTTTAACATGTTTCATTTTAACATGATAAAATTTTACATTTTAACATGTTTCATTTTAACATGATAAAATGTTACATTTTAACATGTTTCATTTTAACATGATAAAATGTTACATTTTAACATGTTTCATTTTAACATGATAATATGTTACATTTTAACATGTTTCATTTTAAAATGTTACATTTTAACATGTTACATTTTAATATGTTACATTTTAACATGTTGCATTTTAACATGATAAAATGTTACATTTTAACATGTTGCATTTCAACATGATAAAATGTTACATTTTAACATGTTGCATTTTAACATGTTGCATTTTAACATGATAAAATGTTACATTTAAACATGTTTCATTTTAACATGATAAAATGTTACATTTTAACATGTTTCATTTAAAAATGTTACAATTTAAAATGTTACATTTTAACATGTTACATTTTAATATGTTACATTTTAACATGTTGCATTTTAACATGATAAAATGTTACATTTTAACATGTTGCATTTTAACATGATAAAATGTTACATTTTAACATATTGTGATTTAACATGATAAAATGTTACATTTTAAAATGTTACATTTGAACATGTTACATTTTAATATGTTACATTTTAACATGTTGCATTTTAACATGATAAAATGTTACATTTTAACATGTTTCATTTTAACATGATAAAATGTTACATTTTAACATGTTTCATTTTAACATGTTACATTTTAACATGTTGCATTTTAACATGATAAAATGTTACATTTTAACATGTTGCATTTTAACATGATGAAATGTTACATTTTAACATGTTTCATTTTAACATGATGAAATGTTACATTTTAACATGTTTCATTTTAACATGATAAAATGTTACATTTTAACATGTTGCATTTTAACATGATAAAATGTTACATTTTAACATGTTTCATTTTAACATGATAAAATGTTACATTTTAACATGTTTCATTTTAACATGGTAAAATGTTACATTTTAACATGTTTCATTTTAACATGTTTCATTTTAACATGATAAAATGTTACATTTTAAAATGTTTCATTTTAAAATGTTACATTTTAAAATGTTACATTTTAACATGTTACATTTTAATATGTTACATTTTAACATGTTGCATTTTAACATGATAAAATGTTACATTTTAACATGTTTCATTTTAACATGATAAAATGTTACATTAAAAAATGTTACATTTTTACATGTTTCATTTAAACATGATAAAATGTTACATTTTAACATTTTTTATTTTAACATCATAAAATGTTACATTTTAACATGTTACATTTTAATATGTTACATTTTAACATGTTGCATTTTAACATGATAAAATGTTACATTTTAACATGTTGCATTTTAACATGTTGCATTTTAACATGATAAAATGTTACATTTTAACATGTTGCATTTTTACATGATAAAATGTTACATTTTAACATGTTGCATTTTAACATGATAAAATGTTACATTTTAACATGTTGCATTTTAACATGATAAAATGTTACATTTTAACATGTTGCATTTTAACATGATAAAATGTTACATTATAACATGTTTCAATTTAACATGATAAAATGTTACATTTTAACATGTTACATTTTTATATGTTACATTTTAACATGTTGCATTTTAACATGATAAAATGTTACATTTTAACATGATAAAATGTTACATTTTAACATGTTGCATTTTAACATGATAAAATGTTACATTTTAACATGTTTCATTTTAACATGATAAAATGTTACATTTTAACATGTTTCATTTAAAAATGTTACATTTTAAAATGTTACATTTTAACATGTTACATTTTAATATGTTACATTTTAACATGTTGCATTTTAACATAGTAAAATGTTACATTTTAACATGTTGCATTTTAACATGATAAAATGTTACATTTTAACATATTGCGATTTAACATGATAAAATGTTACATTTTAAAATGTTACATTTGAACATGTTACATTTTAATATGTTACATTTTACCATGTTGCATTTTAACATGATAAAATGTTACATTTTAACATGTTGCATTTTAACATGATAAAATGTTACATTTTAACATGTTTCATTTTAAAATGTTACATTTTAAAATGTTACATTTAAAAATGTTAAATTTTAAAATGTTACATTTTAACATGTTACATTTTAATACGTTACATTTTAACATGTTGCATTTTAACATGATAAAATGTTACATTTTAACATGTTGCATTTTAACATGATAAAATGTTACATTTTAAAATGTTAAATTTTAAAATGTTACATTTTAAAATGTTACATTTGAACATGTTACATTTTAATATGTTACATTTTATCATGTTGCATTTTAACATGATAAAATGTTACATTTTAACATGTTGCATTTTAACATGATAAAATGTTACATTTTAACATGTTTCATTTTAACATGATAAAATTTTACATTTTAACATGTTTCATTTTAACATGATAAAATGTTACATTTTAACATGTTTCATTTTAACATGATAAAATGTTACATTTTAACATGTTTCATTTTAACATGATAATATGTTACATTTTAACATGTTTCATTTTAAAATGTTACATTTTAACATGTTACATTTTAATATGTTACATTTTAACATGTTGCATTTTAACATGATAAAATGTTACATTTTAACATGTTGCATTTCAACATGATAAAATGTTACATTTTAACATGTTGCATTTTAACATGTTGCATTTTAACATGATAAAATGTTACATTTAAACATGTTTCATTTTAACATGATAAAATGTTACATTTTAACATGTTTCATTTAAAAATGTTACAATTTAAAATGTTACATTTTAACATGTTACATTTTAATATGTTACATTTTAACATGTTGCATTTTAACATGATAATATGTTACATTTTACCATGTTGCATTTTAACATGATAAAATGTTACATTTTAACATATTGTGATTTAACATGATAAAATGTTACATTTTAAAATGTTACATTTGAACATGTTACATTTTAATATGTTACATTTTAACATGTTGCATTTTAACATGATAAAATGTTACATTTTAACATGTTTCATTTTAACATGATAAAATGTTACATTTTAACATGTTTCATTTTAACATGTTACATTTTAACATGTTGCATTTTAACATGATAAAATGTTACATTTTAACATGTTGCATTTTAACATGATGAAATGTTACATTTTAACATGTTTCATTTTAACATGATGAAATGTTACATTTTAACATGTTTCATTTTAACATGATAAAATGTTACATTTTAACATGTTGCATTTTAACATGATAAAATGTTACATTTTAACATGTTTCATTTTAACATGATAAAATGTTACATTTTAACATGTTTCATTTTAACATGGTAAAATGTTACATTTTAACATGTTTCATTTTAACATGTTTCATTTTAACATGATAAAATGTTACATTTTAACATGTTACATTTTAATATGTTACATTTTAACATGTTGCATTTTAACATGATAAAATGTTACATTTTAACATGTTTCATTTTAACATGATAAAATGTTACATTAAAAAATGTTACATTTTTACATGTTTCATTTAAACATGATAAAATGTTACATTTTAACATTTTTTATTTTAACATCATAAAATGTTACATTTTAACATGTTACATTTTAATATGTTACATTTTAACATGTTGCATTTTAACATGATAAAATGTTACATTTTAACATGTTGCATTTTAACATGTTGCATTTTAACATGATAAAATGTTACATTTTAACATGTTGCATTTTTACATGATAAAATGTTACATTTTAACATGTTGCATTTTAACATGATAAAATGTTACATTTTAACATGTTGCATTTTAACATGATAAAATGTTACATTTTAACATGTTGCATTTTAACATGATAAAATGTTACATTATAACATGTTTCAATTTAACATGATAAAATGTTACATTTTAACATGTTACATTTTTATATGTTACATTTTAACATGTTGCATTTTAACATGATAAAATGTTACATTTTAACATGTTGCATTTTAACATGATAAAATGTTACATTTTAACATGTTGCATTTGAACATGATAAAATGTTACATTTTAACATGTTTCATTTTAACATGATAAAATGTTACATTTTAACATGTTTCATTTAAAAATGTTACATTTTAAAATGTTACATTTTAACATGTTACATTTTAATATGTTACATTTTAACATGTTGCATTTTAACATAGTAAAATGTTACATTTTAACATGTTGCATTTTAACATGATAAAATGTTACATTTTAACATATTGCGATTTAACATGATAAAATGTTACATTTTAAAATGTTACATTTGAACATGTTACATTTTAATATGTTACATTTTACCATGTTGCATTTTAACATGATAAAATGTTACATTTTAACATGTTGCATTTTAACATGATAAAATGTTACATTTTAACATGTTTCATTTTAACATGATAAAATGTTACATTTTAACATGTTTCATTTTAACATGATAAAATGTTACATTTTAACATGTTTCATTTTAACATGATAAAATGTTACATTTAAACATGTTTCATTTTAACATGATAAAATTTTACATTTTAACATGCTTCATTTTAACATGTTTCATTTTAACATGATAAAATGTTACATTTTAACATGTTTCATTTTAACATGATAAAATGTTACATTTTAACATGTTTCATTTTAACATGATAAAATGTTACATTTTAACATGTTTCATTTTAACATGTTACATTTTAACATGTTGCATTTTAACATGATAAAATGTTACATTTTAACATGTTGCATTTTAACATGATGAAATGTTACATTTTAACATGTTTCATTTTAACATGATGAAATGTTACATTTTAACATGTTTCATTTTAACATGATAAAATGTTACATTTTAACATGTTGCATTTTAACATGATAAAATGTTACATTTTAACATGTTTCATTTTAACATGATAAAATGTTACATTTTAACATGTTTCATTTTAACATGGTAAAATGTTACATTTTAACATGTTTCATTTTAACATGATAAAATGTTACATTTTAAAATGTTTCATTTTAAAATGTTACATTTTAAAATGTTACATTTTAACATGTTACATTTTAATATGTTACATTTTAACATGTTGCATTTTAACATGATAAAATGTTACATTTTAACATGTTTCATTTTAACATGATAAAATGTTACATTAAAAAATGTTACATTTTTACATGTTTCATTTAAACATGATAAAATGTTACATTTTAACATTTTTTATTTTAACATCATAAAATGTTACATTTTAACATGTTACATTTTAATATGTTACATTTTAACATGTTACATTTTAACATGATAAAATGTTACATTTTAACATGTTGCATTTTAACATGTTGCATTTTAACATGATAAAATGTTACATTTTAACATGTTGCATTTTTACATGATAAAATGTTACATTTTAACATGTTGCATTTTAACATGATAAAATGTTACATTTTAACATGTTGCATTTTAACATGATAAAATGTTACATTTTAACATGTTGCATTTTAACATGATAAAATGTTACATTTTAACATGTTGCATTTTAACATGATAAAATGTTACGTTATAACATGTTTCAATTTAACATGATAAAATGTTACATTTTAACATGTTACATTTTTATATGTTACATTTTAACATGTTGCATTTTAACATGATAAAATGTTACATTTTAACATGTTGCATTTTAACATGATAAAATGTTACATTTTAACATGTTGCATTTTAACATGATAAAATGTTACATTTTAACATGTTTCATTTTAACATGATAAAATGTTACATTTTAACATGTTTCATTTAAAAATGTTACATTTTAAAATGTTACATTTTAACATGTTACATTTTAATATGTTACATTTTAACATGTTGCATTTTAACATAGTAAAATGTTACATTTTAACATGTTGCATTTTAACATGATAAAATGTTACATTTTAACATATTGCGATTTAACATGATAAAATGTTACATTTTAAAATGTTACATTTGAACATGTTACATTTTAATATGTTACATTTTACCATGTTGCATTTTAACATGATAAAATGTTACATTTTAACATGTTGCATTTTAACATGATAAAATGTTACATTTTAACATGTTTCATTTTAACATGATAAAATGTTACATTTTAACATGTTTCATTTTAACATGATAAAATGTTACATTTTAACATGTTTCATTTTAACATGATAAAATGTTACATTTAAACATGTTTCATTTTAACATGATAAAATTTTACATTTTAACATGCTTCATTTTAACATGTTTCATTTTAACATGATAAAATGTTACATTTTAACATGTTTCATTTTAACATGATAAAATGTTACATTTTAACATGTTTCATTTTAACATGATAAAATGTTACATTTTAACTTGTTGCATTTTAACATGATAAAATGTTACATTTTAACTTGTTTCATTTTAACATGATAAAATGTTACATTTTTACATGTTTCATTTAAAAATGTTACATTAAAAAATGTTACATTTTAACATGTTACATTTTAATATGTTACATTTTAACATGTTGCATTTTAACATGATAAAATGTTACATTTTAACATGTTGCATTTTAACATGATAAAATGTTACATTTTAACATGTTGCATTTTAACATGATAAAATGTTACATTTTAACATGTTTCATTTTAACATGATAAAATGTTACATTTAAAAATGTTACATTTTTACATGTTTCATTTAAACATGATAAAATGTTACATTTTAACATTTTCCATTTTAACATCATAAAATGTTACATTTTAACATGTTACATTTTAATATGTTACATTTAAACATGTTGCATTTTAACATGATAAAATGTTACATTTTAACATGTTGCATTTTAACATGTTGCATTTTAACATGATAAAATGTTACATTTAAACATGTTTCATTTTAACATGATAAAATTTTACATTTTAACATGTTTCATTTTAACATGATAAAATGTTACATTTTAACATGTTTCATTTTAACATGATAAAATGTTACATTTTAACATGTTTCATTTTAACATGATAAAATGTTACATTTTAACATGCTTCATTTTAACATCATAAAATGTTACATTTTAACATGTTTCATTTTAACATGATAAAATGTTACATTTTAACATGTTGCATTTTAACATGATAAAATGTTAGATTTTAACATGTTTCATTTTAACATGATAAAATGTTACATTTTAACATGTTTCATTTAAAAATGTTACATTTTAAAATGTTACATTTTAACATGTTACATTTTAATATGTTACATTTTAACATGTTGCATTTTAACATAGTAAAATGTTACATTTTAACATGTTGCATTTTAACATGATAAAATGTTACATTTTAACATATTGCGATTTAACATGATAAAATGTTACATTTTAAAATGTTACATTTGAACATGTTACATTTTAATATGTGACATTTTAACATGTTGCATTTTAACATGATAAAATGTTACATTTTAACATGTTGCATTTTAACATGATAAAATGTTACATTTTAACATGTTTCATTTTAACATGATAAAATGTTACATTTTAACATGTTTCATTTTAACATGATAAAATGTTACATTTTAACATGTTTCATTTTAACATGATAAAATGTTACATTTAAACATGTTTCATTTTAACATGATAAAATTTTACATTTTAACATGTTTCATTTTAACATGATAAAATGTTACATTTTAACATGTTTCATTTTAACATGATAAAATGTTACATTTTAACATGCTTCATTTTAACATGATAAAATGTTACATTTTAACATGTTGCATTTTAACATGATAAAATGTTTCATTTTAACTTGTTTCATTTTAACATGATAAAATGTTACATTTTTACGTTTCATTTAAAAATGTTACATTAAAAAATGTTACATTTTAACATGTTACATTTTAATATGTTACATTTTAACATGTTGCATTTTAACATGATAAAATGTTACATTTTAACATGTTGCATTTTAACATGATAAAATGTTACATTTTAACATGTTGCATTTTAACATGATAAAATGTTTCATTTTAACATGTTGCATTTTTACATGATAAAATGTTACATTTTAACATGTTGCATTTTAACATGATAAAATGTTACATTTTAACATGTTTCATTTTAACATGATATAATGTTACATTTTAACATGTTTCATTTTAACATGATAAAATGTTACATTTTAACATGTTTCATTTTAACATGATAAAATGTTACATTTTAACGTTTCATTTTAACATGATAAAATGTTACATTTTAACATTTTGCATTTTAACATGATAAAATGTTACATTTTAACATGTTTCATTTTAAAATGTTACATTTTAAAATGTTACATTTAAAAATGTTAAATTTTAAAATGTTACATTTTAACATGTTACATTTTAATACGTTACATTTTAACATGTTGCATTTTAACATGATATAATGTTACATTTTAACATGTTGCATTTTAACATGATAAAATGTTACATTTTAAAATGTTAAATTTTAAAATGTTACATTTTAAAATGTTACATTTGAACATGTTACATTTTAATATGTTACATTTTATCATGTTGCATTTTAACATGATAAAATGTTACATTTTAACATGTTGCATTTTAACATGATAAAATGTTACATTTTAACATGTTTCATTTTAACATGATAAAATGTCACATTTTAACATGTTTCATTTTAACATGATAAAATGTTACATTTTAACATGTTTCATTTTAACATGATAAAATGTTACATTTTAACATGTTTCATTTTAACATGATAATATGTTACATTTTAACATGTTTCATTTTAAAATGTTACATTTTAACATGTTACATTTTAATATGTTACATTTTAACATGTTTCATTTTAACATGATAAAATCTTACATTTTAACATGTTTCATTTTAACATGATAAAATGTTACTTTTTAACATGTTGCATTTTAACATGATAAAATGTTACATTTTAACATGTTTCATTTTAACATGATAAAATGTTACATTTTAACATGTTTCATTTAAAAATGTTACAATTTAAAATGTTACATTTTAACATGTTACATTTTAATATGTTACATTTTAACATGTTGCATTTTAACATGATAAAATGTTACATTTTAACATGTTGCATTTTAACATGATAAAATGTTACATTTTAACATATTGTGATTTAACATGATAAAATGTTACATTTTAAAATGTTACATTTTAATATGTTACATTTTAACATGTTACATTTTAATATGTTACATTTTAACATGTTGCATTTTAACATGATAAAATGTTACATTTTAACATGTTGCATTTTAACATGATAAAATGTTACATTTTAACATGTTTCGTTTTAACATGATAAAATGTTACATTTTAACATGTTTCATTTTAACATGATAAAATGTTACATTTTAACGTTTCATTTTAACATGATAAAATGTTACATTTTAACATGTTTCATTTTAACATGTTACATTTTAACATGTTGCATTTTAACATGATAAAATGTTACATTTTAACATGTTGCATTTTAACATGATGAAATGTTACATTTTAACATGTTTCATTTTAACATGATAAAATGTTACATTTTAACATGTTGCATTTTAACATGATAAAATGTTACATTTTAACATGTTTCATTTTAACATGATAAAATGTTACATTTTAACATGTTTCATTTTAACATGGTAAAATGTTACATTTTAACATGTTTCATTTTAACATGATAAAATGTTACATTTTAACATGTTTCATTTTAACATGATAAAATGTTACATTTTAACATGTTTCATTTTAACATGTTTCGTTTTAACATGATAAAATGTTACATTTTAACATGTTTCATTTTAACATGTTTCATTTTAACATGATAAAATCTGACATTTTAACATGTTTCATTTTAACATGATAAAATGTTACATTTTAACATGTTGCATTTTAACATGATAAAATGTTACATTTTAACTTGTTTCATTTTAACATGATAACATGTTACATTTTAACATGTTTCATTTAAAAATGTTACATTAAAAAATGTTACATTTTAACATGTTATATTTTAATATGTTACATTTTAACATGTTATATTTTAATATGTTACATTTTAACATGTTGCATTTTAACATGATAAAATGTTACATTTTAACATGTTGCATTTTAACATGATAAAATGTTACATTTTAACATGTTGCAATTTAACATGATAAAATGTTACATTTTAACATGTTGCAATTTAACATGATAAAATGTTACATTTTAACATGTTGCATTTTAACATGATAAAATGTTACATTTTAACATGTTTCATTTTAACATGATAAAATGTTAAATTTAAAAATGTTACATTTTTACATGTTTCATTTAAACATGATAAAATGTTACATTTTAACATTTTTCATTTTAACATCATAAAATGTTACATTTTAACATGTTTCATTTTAACATGATAAAATCTTACATTTTAACATGTTTCATTTTAACATGATAAAATGTTACATTTTAACATGTTGCATTTTAACATGATAAAATGTTACATTTTAACATGTTGCATTTTAACATGATAAAATGTTACATTTTAACATGTTTCATTTTAACATGATAAAATGTTACATTTTAACATTTTGCATTTTAACATGATAAAATGTTACATTTTAACATGTTTCATTTTAACATGATATAATGTTACATTTTAACATGTTTCATTTTAACATGATAAAATGTTACATTTTAACATGTTTCATTTTAACATGATAAAATGTTACATTTTAACGTTTCATTTTAACATGATAAAATGTTACATTTTAACATTTTGCATTTTAACATGATAAAATGTTACATTTTAACATGTTTCATTTTAAAATGTTACATTTTAAAATGTTACATTTAAAAATGTTAAATTTTAAAATGTTACATTTTAACATGTTACATTTTAATACGTTACATTTTAACATGTTGCATTTTAACATGATATAATGTTACATTTTAACATGTTGCATTTTAACATGATAAAATGTTACATTTTAAAATGTTAAATTTTAAAATGTTACATTTTAAAATGTTACATTTGAACATGTTACATTTTAATATGTTACATTTTATCATGTTGCATTTTAACATGATAAAATGTTACATTTTAACATGTTGCATTTTAACATGATAAAATGTTACATTTTAACATGTTTCATTTTAACATGATAAAATGTCACATTTTAACATGTTTCATTTTAACATGATAAAATGTTACATTTTAACATGTTTCATTTTAACATGATAAAATGTTACATTTTAACATGTTTCATTTTAACATGATAATATGTTACATTTTAACATGTTGCATTTTAACATGATAAAATGTTACATTTTAACATGTTGCATTTCAACATGATAAAATGTTACATTTTAACATGTTGCATTTTAACATGATAAAATGTTACATTTAAACATGTTTCATTTTAACATGATAAAATGTTACATTTTAACATGTTTCATTTAAAAATGTTACAATTTAAAATGTTACATTTTAACATGTTACATTTTAATATGTTACATTTTAACATGTTGCATTTTAACATGATAAAATGTTACATTTTAACATGTTGCATTTTAACATGATAAAATGTTACATTTTAACATATTGTGATTTAACATGATAAAATGTTACATTTTAAAATGTTACATTTTAATATGTTACATTTTAACATGTTACATTTTAATATGTTACATTTTAACATGTTGCATTTTAACATGATAAAATGTTACATTTTAAAATGTTGCATTTTAACATGATAAAATGTTACATTTTAACATGTTTCATTTTAACATGATAAAATGTTACATTTTAACATGTTTCATTTTAACATGATAAAATGTTACATTTTATCGTTTCATTTTAACATGATAAAATGTTACATTTTAACATGTTTCATTTTAACATGTTACATTTTAACATGTTGCATTTTAACATGATAAAATGTTACATTTTAACATGTTGCATTTTAACATGATGAAATGTTACATTTAACATGATAAAATGTTACATTTTAACATGTTTCATTTTAACATGATAAAATGTTACATTTTAACATGTTTCATTTTAACATGATAAAATGTTACATTTTAACGTTTCATTTTAACATGATAAAATGTTACATTTTAACATGTTTCATTTTAACATGTTACATTTTAACATGTTGCATTTTAACATGATAAAATGTTACATTTTAACATGTTGCATTTTAACATGATGAAATGTTACATTTTAACATGTTTCATTTTAACATGATAAAATGTTACATTTTAACATGTTGCATTTTAACATGATAAAATGTTACATTTTAACATGTTTCATTTTAACATGATAAAATGTTACATTTTAACATGTTTCATTTTAACATGGTAAAATGTTACATTTTAACATGTTTCATTTTAACATGATAAAATGTTACATTTTAACATGTTTCATTTTAACATGATAAAATGTTACATTTTAACATGTTTCATTTTAACATGATAAAATGTTACTTTTTAACATGTTGCATTTTAACATGATAAAATGTTACATTTTAACATGTTGCATTTTAACATGATAAAATGTTACATTTTAACATGTTTCATTTTAACATGATAAAATGTTACATTTTAACATGTTGCATTTTAACATGATAAAATGTTACATTTTAACATGTTTCATTTAAACATGATAAAATGTTAAATTTAAAAATGTTACATTTTAACTTGTTATATTTTAATATGTTACATTTTAACATGTTGCATTTTAACATGATAAAATGTTACATTTTAACATGTTGCATTTTAACATGATAAAATGTTACATTTTAACATGTTGCAATTTAACATGATAAAATGTTACATTTTAACATGTTGCATTTTAACATGATAAAATGTTACATTTTAACATGTTTCATTTAAACATGATAAAATGTTAAATTTAAAAATGTTACATTTTTACATGTTTCATTTAAACATGATAAAATGTTACATTTTAACATTTTTCATTTTAACATCATAAAATGTTACATTTTAACATGTTTCATTTTAACATGATAAAATCTTACATTTTAACATGTTTCATTTTAACATGATAAAATGTTACATTTTAACATGTTGCATTTTAACATGATAAAATGTTACATTTTAACATGTTGCATTTTAACATGATAAAATGTTACATTTTAACATGTTTCATTTTAACATGATAAAATGTTACATTTTAACATGTTTCATTTTAAAATGTTACATTTTAAAATGTTACATTTTAACATGTTACATTTTAATATGTTACATTTTAACATGTTGCATTTTAACATGATAAAATGTTACATTTTAACATGTTGCATTTTAACATTATAAAATGTTACATTTTAACATGTTGCATTTTAACATGATAAAATGTTACATTATAACATGTTTCATTTTAACATAATAAAATGTTACATTTTAACATGTTTCATTTTAAAATGTTACATTTTAAAATGTTACATTTTAACATGTTGCATTTTAACATTATAAAATGTTACATTTTAACATGTTGCATTTTAACAAGATAAAATGTTACATTTTAACATGTTGCATTTTAACAAGATAAAATGTTACATTTTAACATGTTGCATTTTAACATGATAAAATGTTACATTTTAACATGTTTCATTTTAACATGATAAAATGTTACATTTTAACATGTTTCATTTTAACATGATAAAATGTTACATTTTAACATGTTTCATTTAAAAATGTTACATTTTAAAATATTACATTTTAACATGTTACATTTTAATATGTTACATTTTAACATGTTGCATTTTAACATAGTAAAATGTTACATTTTAACATGTTGCATTTTAACATGATAAAATGTTACATTTTAACATATTGCGATTTAACATGATAAAATGTTACATTTTAAAATGTTACATTTGAACATGTTACATTTTAATATGTTACATTATAACATGATAAAATGTTACATTTTAACATGTTTCATTTAAAAATGTTACATTAAAAAATGTTACATTTTAATATGTCACATTTAAACATGTTGCATTTTAACATGATAAAATGTTACATTTTAACATGTTGTATTTTAACATGATAAAATGTTACATTTTAACATGTTGCATTTTAACATGTTGCATTTTAACATGATAAAATGTTACATTTTACATGTTTCATTTTAACATGATAAAATGTTACATTTTAACATGTTTCATTTTAAAATGTTACATTTTAACATGTTACATTTTAATATGTTACATTTTAACATGTTGCATTTTAACATGATAAAATGTTACATTTTAACATGTTGCATTTCAACATGATAAAATGTTACATTTTAACATGTTGCATTTTAACATGATAAAATGTTTCATTTAAACATGTTTCATTTTAACATGATAAAATGTTACATTTTAACATGTTTCATTTAAAAATGTTACAATTTAAAATGTTACATTTTAACATGTTACATTTTAATATGTTACATTTTAACATGTTGCATTTTAACATGATAAAATGTTACATTTTAACATGTTGCATTTTAACATGATAAAATGTTACATTTTAACATATTGTGATTTAACATGATAAAATGTTACATTTTAAAATGTTACATTTGAACATGTTACATTTTAATATGTTACATTTTAACATGTTACATTTTAATATGTTACATTTTAACATGTTGCATTTTAACATGATAAAATGTTACATTTTAACATGTTGCATTTTAACATGATAAAATGTTACATTTTAACATGTTGCATTTTAACATGATAAAATGTTACATTTTAACATGTTTCATTTTAACATGATAAAATGTTACATTTTAACATGATAAAATGTTACATTTTAACATGTTTCATTTTAACATGATAAAATGTTACATTTTAACGTTTTATTTTAACATGATAAAATGTTACATTTTAACATGTTTCATTTTAACATGTTACATTTTAACATGTTGCATTTTAACATGATAAAATGTTAAATTTTAACATGTTGCATTTTAACATGATGAAATGTTAAATTTTAACATGTTGCATTTTAACATGATGAAATGTTACATTTTAACATGTTGCATTTTAACATGATAAAATGTTACATTTTAACATGTTGCATTTTAACATGATAAAATGTTACATTTTAACATGTTTCATTTTAACATGGTAAAATGTTACATTTTAACATGTTTCATTTTAACATGGTAAAATGTTACATTTTAACATGTTTCATTTTAACATGATAAAATGTTACATTTTAACATGTTTCATTTTAACATGATAAAATGTTACATTTTAACATGTTTCATTTTAACATGATAAAATCTTACATTTTAACATGTTTCATTTTAACATGATAAAATGTTACTTTTTAACATGTTGCATTTTAACATGATAAAATGTTACATTTTAACATGTTGCATTTTAACATGATAAAATGTTACATTTTAACTTGTTTCATTTTAACATGATAACATGTTACATTTTAACATGTTTCATTTAAAAATGTTACATTAAAAAATGTTACATTTTAACATGTTATATTTTAATATGTTACATTTTAACATGTTGCATTTTAACATGATAAAATGTTACATTTTAACATGTTGCATTTTAACATGATAAAATGTTACATTTTAACATGTTGCAATTTAACATGATAAAATGTTACATTTTAACATGTTGCATTTTAACATGATAAAATGTTACATTTTAACATGTTTCATTTTAACATGATAAAATGTTAAATTTAAAAATGTTACATTTTTACATGTTTCATTTAAACATGATAAAATGTTACATTTTAACATTTTTCATTTTAACATCATAAAATGTTACATTTTAACATGTTTCATTTTAACATGATAAAATCTTACATTTTAACATGTTTCATTTTAACATGATAAAATGTTACATTTTAACATGTTGCATTTTAACATGATAAAATGTTACATTTTAACATGTTGCATTTTAACATGATAAAATGTTACATTTTAACATGTTTCATTTTAACATGATAAAATGTTACATTTTAACATGTTTCATTTTAAAATGTTACATTTTAAAATGTTACATTTTAACATGTTACATTTTAATATGTTACATTTTAACATGTTGCATTTTAACATGATAAAATGTTACATTTTAACATGTTGCATTTTAACATGATAAAATGTTACATTTTAACATGTTGCATTTTAACATGATAAAATGTTACATTATAACATGTTTCATTTTAACATGATAAAATGTTACATTTTAACATGTTTCATTTTAAAATGTTACATTTTAAAATGTTACATTTTAAAATGTTACATTTTAACATGTTGCATTTTAACATTATAAAATGTTACATTTTAACATGTTGCATTTTAACAAGATAAAATGTTACATTTTAACATGTTGCATTTTAACATGATAAAATGTTACATTTTAACATGTTTCATTTTAACATGATAAAATGTTACATTTTAACATGTTTCATTTTAACATGATAAAATGTTACATTTTAACATGTTTCATTTAAAAATGTTACATTTTAAAATATTACATTTTAACATGTTACATTTTAATATGTTACATTTTAACATGTTGCATTTTAACATAGTAAAATATTACATTTTAACATGTTGCATTTTAACATGATAAAATGTTACATTTTAACATATTGCGATTTAACATGATAAAATGTTACATTTTAAAATGTTACATTTGAACATGTTACATTTTAATATGTTACATTTTAACATGATAAAATGTTACATTTTAACATGTTTCATTTAAAAATGTTACATTAAAAAATGTTACATTTTAACATGTCTCATTTAAACATGGTAAAATGTTACATTTTAACATGTTGCATTTTAACATGATAAAATGTTACATTTTAACATGTTGCATTTTAACATGATAAAATGTTACATTTTAACATGTTGCATTTTAACATGATAAAATGTTACATTTTAACATGTTTCATTTTAACATGATAAAATGTTAAATTTAAAAATGTTACATTTTTACATGTTTCATTTAAACATTATAAAATGTTACATTTTAACATTTTTCATTTTAACATCATAAAATGTTACATTTTAACATGTTACATTTTAATATGTCACATTTAAACATGTTGCATTTTAACATGATAAAATGTTACATTTTAACATGTTGTATTTTAACATGATAAAATGTTACATTTTAACATGTTGCATTTTAACATGTTGCATTTTAACATGATAAAATGTTACATTTTACATGTTTCATTTTAACATGATAAAATGTTACATTTTAACATGTTTCATTTTAAAATGTTACATTTTAATATGTTACATTTTAACATGTTGCATTTTAACATGATAAAATGTTACATTTTAACATGTTTTATTTTAACATGATAAAATGTTACATTTTAACATGTTTCATTTTAACATCATAAAATGTTACATTTTAACATGTTTCATTTTAACATGGTAAAATGTTACATTTTTACATGTTTCATTTTAACATGATAAAATCTTACATTTTAACATGTTTCATTTTAACATGATAAAATGTTACATTTTAACATGTTGCATTTTAACATGATAAAATGTTACATTTTAACATGTTGCATTTTAACATGATAAAATGTTACATTTTAACATGTTGCATTTTAACATGATAAAATGTTACATTTTAACATGTTGCATTTTAACATGATAAAATGTTACATTTTAACATGTTGCATTTTAACATGATAAAATGTTACATTTTAACATGTTGCATTTTAACATGATAAAATGTTACATTATAACATGTTTCAATTTAACATGATAAAATGTTACATTTTAACATTTTTCATTTTAACATCATAAAATGTTACATTTTAACATGTTACATTTTAATATGTTACATTTTAACATGTTGCATTTTAACATGTTGCATTTTAACATGATGCATTTTAACATGATAAAATGTTACATTTTAACATGTTGCATTTTAACATGATAAAATGTTACATTTTAACATGTTGCATTTTAACATGATAAAATGTTACATTTTAACATGTTGCATTTTAACATGTTAAAATGTTACATTATAACATGTTTCAATTTAACATGATAAAATGTTACATTTTAACATGTTTTATTTTAAAATGTTACATTTTAAAATGTTACATTTACATGTTACATTTTTATATGTTACATTTTAACATGTTGCATTTTAACATGATAAAATGTTACATTTTAACATGTTGCATTTTAACATGATAAAATGTTACATTTTAACATGTTGCATTTTAACATGATAAAATGTTACATTTTAACATGTTTCATTTTAACATGATAAAATGTTAAATTTAAAAATGTTACATTTTTATATGTTTCATTTAAACATTATAAAATGTTACATTTTAACATTTTTCATTTTAACATCATAAAATGTTACATTTTAACATGTTACATTTTAATATGTCACATTTAAACATGTTGCATTTTAACATGATAAAATGTTACATTTTAACATGTTGTATTTTAACATGATAAAATGTTACATTTTAACATGTTGCATTTTAACATGTTGCATTTTAACATGATAAAATGTTACATTTTACATGTTTCATTTTAACATGATAAAATGTTACATTTTAACATGTTTCATTTTAAAATGTTACATTTTAATATGTTACATTTTAACATGTTGCATTTTAACATGATAAAATGTTACATTTTAACATGTTTTATTTTAACATGATAAAATGTTACATTTTAACATGTTTCATTTTAACATGATAAAATGTTACATTTTAACATGTTTCATTTTAACATGATAAAATGTTACATTTTAACATGTTTCATTTTAACATGATAATATGTTACATTTTAACATGTTTCATTTTAAAATGTTACATTTTAACATGTTACATTTTAATATGTTACATTTTAACATGTTGCATTTTAACATGATAAAATGTTACATTTTAACATGTTGCATTTCAACATGATAAAATGTTACATTTTAACATGTTGCATTTTAACATGATAAAATGTTACATTTAAACATGTTGCATTTTAACATGATAAAATGTTACATTTTAACATGTTGCATTTCAACATGATAAAATGTTACATTTTAACATGTTGCATTTTAACATGATAAAATGTTACATTTAAACATGTTTCATTTTAACATGATAAAATGTTACATTTTAACATGTTTCATTTAAAAATGTTACAATTTAAAATGTTACATTTTAACATGTTACATTTTAATATGTTACATTTTAACATGTTGCATTTTAACATGATAAAATGTTACATTTTAACATGTTGCATTTTAACATGATAAAATGTTACATTTTAACATATTGTGATTTAACATGATAAAATGTTACATTTTAAAATGTTACATTTGAACATGTTACATTTTAATATGTTACATTTGAACATGTTACATTTTAATATGTTACATTTTAACATGTTACATTTTAATATGTTACATTTTAACATGTTGCATTTTAACATGATAAAATGTTACATTTTAACATGTTGCATTTTAACATGATAAAATGTTACATTTTAACATGTTGCATTTTAACATGATAAAATGTTACATTTTAACATGTTTCATTTTAACATGATAAAATGTTACATTTTAACATGATAAAATGTTACATTTTAACATGATAAAATGTTACTTTTTAACATGTTGCATTTTAACATGATAAAATGTTACATTTTAACATGTTGCATTTTAACATGATAAAATGTTACATTTTAACTTGTTTCATTTTAACATGATAACATGTTACATTTTAACATGTTTCATTTAAAAATGTTACATTAAAAAATGTTACATTTTAACATGTTATATTTTAATATGTTACATTTTAACATGTTGCATTTTAACATGATAAAATGTTACATTTTAACATGTTGCATTTTAACATGATAAAATGTTACATTTTAACATGTTGCAATTTAAGATGATAAAATGTTACATTTTAACATGTTGCATTTTAACATGATAAAATGTTACATTTTAACATGTTTCATTTTAACATGATAAAATGTTAAATTTAAAAATGTTTCATTTTAACATGATAAAATGAAACATTTTAACATGTTTCATTTTAACATGATAAAATGTTACATTTTAACATGTTTCATTTTAAAATGTTACATTTTAAAATGTTACATTTTAACATGTTACATTTTAATATGTTACATTTTAACATGTTGCATTTTAACATGATAAAATGTTACATTTTAACATGTTGCATTTTAACATGATAAAATGTTACATTTTAACATGTTGCATTTTAACATGATAAAATGTTACATTATAACATGTTTCATTTTAACATGATAAAATGTTACATTTTAACATGTTTCATTTTAAAATGTTACATTTTAAAATGTTACATTTTAAAATGTTACATTTTAACATGTTGCATTTTAACATTATAAAATGTTACATTTTAACATGTTGCATTTTAACAAGGTAAAATGTTACATTTTAACATGTTGCATTTTAACATGATAAAATGTTACATTTTAACATGTTTCATTTTAACATGATAAAATGTTACATTTTAACATGTTTCATTTTAACATGATAAAATGTTACATTTTAACATGTTTCATTTTAACATGATAAAATGTTACTTTTTAACATGTTGCATTTTAACATGATAAAATGTTACATTTTAACATGTTGCATTTTAACATGATAAAATGTTACATTTTAACATGTTTCATTTAAAAATGTTACATTAAAAAATGTTACATTTTAACATGTTATATTTTAATATGTTACATTTTAACATGTTGCATTTTAACATGATAAAATGTTACATTTTAACATGTTGCATTTTAACATGATAAAATGTTACATTTTAACATGTTGCAATTTAAGATGATAAAATGTTACATTTTAACATGTTGCATTTTAACATGATAAAATGTTACATTTTAACATGTTTCATTTTAACATGATAAAATGTTAAATTTAAAAATGTTACATTTTTACATGTTTCATTTAAACATGATAAAATGTTACATTTTAACATTTTTCATTTTAACATCATAAAATGTTACATTTTAACATGTTTCATTTTAAAATGTTACATTTTAAAATGTTACATTTTAACATGTTACATTTTAATATGTTACATTTTAACATGTTGCATTTTAACATGATCAAATGTTACATTTTAACATGTTGCATTTTAACATGATAAAATGTTACATTTTAACATGTTGCATTTTAACATGATAAAATGTTACATTATAACATGTTTCATTTTAACATGATAAAATGTTACATTTTAACATGTTTCATTTTAAAATGTTACATTTTAAAATGTTACATTTTAAAATGTTACATTTTAACATGTTGCATTTTAACATTATAAAATGTTACATTTTAACATGTTGCATTTTAACAAGATAAAATGTTACATTTTAACATGTTGCATTTTAACATGATAAAATGTTAAATTTTAACATGTTTCATTTTAACATGATAAAATGTTACATTTTAACATGTTTCATTTTAACATGATAAAATGTTACATTTTAACATGTTTCATTTAAAAATGTTACATTTTAAAATATTACATTTTAACATGTTACATTTTAATATGTTACATTTTAACATGTTGCATTTTAACATAGTAAAATGTTACATTTTAACATGTTGCATTTTAACATGATAAAATGTTACATTTTAACATATTGCGATTTAACATGATAAAATGTTACATTTTAAAATGTTACATTTGAACATGTTACATTTTAATATGTTACATTTTAACATGATAAAATGTTATATTTTAACATGTTTCATTTAAAAATGTTACATTAAAAAATGTTACATTTTAACATGTTACATTTTAATATGTTACATTTTAACATGTCTCATTTAAACATGGTAAAATGTTACATTTTAACATGTTGCATTTTAACATGATAAAATGTTACATTTTAACATGTTGCATTTTAACATGATAAAATGTTACATTTTAACATGTTGCATTTTAACATGATAAAATGTTACATTTTAACATGTTTCATTTTAACATGATAAAATGTTAAATTTAAAAATGTTACATTTTTACATGTTTCATTTAAACATTATAAAATGTTACATTTTAACATTTTTCATTTTAACATCATAAAATGTTACATTTTAACATGTTACATTTTAATATGTCACATTTAAACATGTTGCATTTTAACATGATAAAATGTTACATTTTAACATGTTGTATTTTAACATGATAAAATGTTACATTTTAACATGTTGCATTTTAACATGTTGCATTTTAACATGATAAAATGTTACATTTTACATGTTTCATTTTAACATGATAAAATGTTACATTTTAACATGTTTCATTTTAAAATGTTACATTTTAATATGTTACATTTTAACATGTTGCATTTTAACATGATAAAATGTTACATTTTAACATGTTTTATTTTAACATGATAAAATGTTACATTTTAACATGTTTCATTTTAACATCATAAAATGTTACATTTTAACATGTTTCATTTTAACATGGTAAAATGTTACATTTTTACATGTTTCATATTAACATGATAAAATCTTACATTTTAACATGTTTCATTTTAACATGATAAAATGTTACATTTTAACATGTTGCATTTTAACATGATAAAATGTTACATTTTAACATGTTGCATTTTAACATGATAAATGTTACATTTTAACATGTTGCATTTTAACATGATAAAATGTTACATTTTAACATGTTGCATTTTAACATGATAAAATGTTACATTATAACATGTTTCAATTTAACATGATAAAATGTTACATTTTAACATTTTTCATTTTAACATCATAAAATGTTACATTTTAACATGTTACATTTTAATATGTTACATTTTAACATGTTGCATTTTAACATGTTGCATTTTAACATGATAAAATATTACATTTTAACATGTTGCATTTTTACATGATAAAATGTTACATTTTAACATGTTGCATTTTAACATGATAAAATGTTACATTTTAACATGTTGCATTTTAACATGATAAAATGTTACATTTTAACATGTTGCATTTTAACATGTTAAAATGTTACATTATAACATGTTTCAATTTAACATGATAAAATGTTACATTTTAACATGTTTTATTTTAAAATGTTACATTTTAAAATGTTACATTTACATGTTACATTTTTATATGTTACATTTTAACATGTTGCATTTTAACATGATAAAATGTTACATTTTAACATGTTGCATTTTAACATGATAAAATGTTACATTTTAACATGTTGCATTTTAACATGATAAAATGTTACATTTTAACATGTTACATTTTAACATGTTGCATTTTAACATGATAAAATGTTAAATTTTAACATGTTGCATTTTAACATGATGAAATGTTAAATTTTAACATGTTGCATTTTAACATGATGAAATGTTACATTTTAACATGTTGCATTTTAACATGATAAAATGTTACATTTTAACATGTTGCATTTTAACATGATAAAATGTTACATTTTAACATGTTTCATTTTAACATGGTAAAATGTTACATTTTAACATGTTTCATTTTAACATGGTAAAATGTTACATTTTAACATGTTTCATTTTAACATGATAAAATGTTACATTTTAACATGTTTCATTTTAACATGATAAAATGTTACATTTTAACATGTTTCATTTTAACATGATAAAATGTTACATTTTAACATGTTTCATTTTAACATGATAAAATCTTACATTTTAACATGTTTCATTTTAACATGATAAAATGTTACTTTTTAACATGTTGCATTTTAACATGATAAAATGTTACATTTTAACATGTTGCATTTTAACATGATAACATGTTACATTTTAACATGTTTCATTTAAAAATGTTACATTAAAAAATGTTACATTTTAACATGTTATATTTTAATATGTTACATTTTAACATGTTGCATTTTAACATGATAAAATGTTACATTTTAACATGTTGCATTTTAACATGATAAAATGTTACATTTTAACATGTTGCAATTTAACATGATAAAATGTTACATTTTAACATGTTGCATTTTAACATGATAAAATGTTACATTTTAACATGTTTCATTTTAACATGATAAAATGTTAAATTTAAAAATGTTACATTTTTACATGTTTCATTTAAACATGATAAAATGTTACATTTTAACATTTTTCATTTTAACATCATAAAATGTTACATTTTAACATGTTTCATTTTAACATGATAAAATCTTACATTTTAACATGTTTCATTTTAACATGATAAAATGTTACATTTTAACATGTTGCATTTTAACATGATAAAATGTTACATTTTAACATGTTGCATTTTAACATGATAAAATGTTACATTTTAACATGTTTCATTTTAACATGATAAAATGTTACATTTTAACATGTTTCATTTTAAAATGTTACATTTTAACATGTTACATTTTAATATGTTACATTTTAACATGTTGCATTTTAACATGATAAAATGTTACATTTTAACATGTTGCATTTTAACATGATAAAATGTTACATTTTAACATGTTGCATTTTAACATGATAAAATGTTACATTATAACATGTTTCATTTTAACATGATAAAATGTTACATTTTAACATGTTTCATTTTAAAATGTTACATTTTAAAATGTTACATTTTAACATGTTGCATTTTAACATTATAAAATGTTACATTTTAACATGTTGCATTTTAACAAGATAAAATGTTACATTTTAACATGTTGCATTTTAACATGATAAAATGTTACATTTTAACATGTTTCATTTTAACATGATAAAATGTTACATTTTAACATGTTTCATTTTAACATGATAAAATGTTACATTTTAACATGTTTCATTTAAAAATGTTACATTTTAAAATATTACATTTTAACATGTTACATTTTAATATGTTACATTTCAACATGTTGCATTTTAACATAGTAAAATGTTACATTTTAACATGTTGCATTTTAACATGATAAAATGTTACATTTTAACATATTGCGATTTAACATGATAAAATGTTACATTTTAAAATGTTACATTTGAACATGTTACATTTTAATATGTTACATTTTAACATGATAAAATGTTACATTTTAACATGTTTCATTTAAAAATGTTACATTAAAAAATGTTACATTTTAACATGTTACATTTTAATATGTTACATTTTAACATGTCTCATTTAAACATGGTAAAATGTTACATTTTAACATGTTGCATTTTAACATGATAAAATGTTACATTTTAACATGTTGCATTTTAACATGATAAAATGTTACATTTTAACATGTTTCATTTTAACATGATAAAATGTTAAATTTAAAAATGTTACATTTTTACATGTTTCATTTAAACATTATAAAATGTTACATTTTAACATTTTTCATTTTAACATCATAAAATGTTACATTTTAACATGTTACATTTTAATATGTCACATTTAAACATGTTGCATTTTAACATGATAAAATGTTACATTTTAACATGTTGTATTTTAACATGATAAAATGTTACATTTTAACATGTTGCATTTTAACATGTTGCATTTTAACATGATAAAATGTTACATTTTACATGTTTCATTTTAACATGATAAAATGTTACATTTTAACATGTTTCATTTTAAAATGTTACATTTTAATATGTTACATTTTAACATGTTGCATTTTAACATGATAAAATGTTACATTTTAACATGTTTTATTTTAACATGATAAAATGTTACATTTTAACATGTTTCATTTTAACATCATAAAATGTTACATTTTAACATGTTTCATTTTAACATGGTAAAATGTTACATTTTTACATGTTTCATTTTAACATGATAAAATCTTACATTTTAACATGTTTCATTTTAACATGATAAAATGTTACATTTTAACATGTTGCATTTTAACATGATAAAATGTTACATTTTAACATGTTGCATTTTAACATGATAAAATGTTACATTTTAACATGTTGCATTTTAACATGATAAAATGTTACATTTTAACATGTTGCATTTTAACATGATAAAATGTTACATTATAACATGTTTTAATTTAACATGATAAAATGTTACATTTTAACATTTTTCATTTTAACATCATAAAATGTTACATTTTAACATGTTACATTTTAATATGTTACATTTTAACATGTTGCATTTTAACATGTTGCATTTTAACATGATAAAATATTACATTTTAACATGTTGCATTTTTACATGATAAAATGTTACATTTTAACATGTTGCATTTTAACATGATAAAATGTTACATTTTAACATGTTGCATTTTAACATGATAAAATGTTACATTTTAACATGTTGCATTTTAACATGTTAAAATGTTACATTATAACATGTTTCAATTTAACATGATAAAATGTTACATTTTAACATGTTTTATTTTAAAATGTTACATTTACATGTTACATTTTTATATGTTACATTTTAACATGTTGCATTTTAACATGATAAAATGTTACATTTTAACATGTTGCATTTTAACATGATAAAATGTTACATTTTAACATGTTGCATTTTAACATGATAAAATGTTACATTTTAACATGTTTCATTTTAACATGATAAAATGTTAAATTTAAAAATGTTACATTTTTACATGTTTCATTTAAACATTATAAAATGTTACATTTTAACATTTTTCATTTTAACATCATAAAATGTTACATTTTAACATGTTACATTTTAATATGTCACATTTAAACATGTTGCATTTTAACATGATAAAATGTTACATTTTAACATGTTGTATTTTAACATGATAAAATGTTACATTTTAACATGTTGCATTTTAACATGTTGCATTTTAACATGATAAAATGTTACATTTTACATGTTTCATTTTAACATGATAAAATGTTACATTTTAACATGTTTCATTTTAAAATGTTACATTTTAATATGTTACATTTTAACATGTTGCATTTTAACATGATAAAATGTTACATTTTAACATGTTTTATTTTAACATGATAAAATGTTACATTTTAACATGTTTCATTTTAACATGATAAAATGTTACATTTTAACATGTTTCATTTTAACATGATAAAATGTTACATTTTAACATGTTACATTTTAACATGTTTCATTTTAAAATGTTACATTTTAACATGTTACATTTTAATATGTTACATTTTAACATGTTGCATTTTAACATGATAAAATGTTACATTTTAACATGTTGCATTTCAACATGATAAAATGTTACATTTTAACATGTTGCATTTTAACATGATAAAATGTTACATTTAAACATGTTTCATTTTAACATGATAAAATGTTACATTTTAACATATTTCATTTAAAAATGTTACAATTTAAAATGTTACATTTTAACATGTTACATTTTAATATGTTACATTTTAACATGTTGCATTTTAACATGATAAAATGTTACATTTTAACATGTTGCATTTTAACATGATAAAATGTTACATTTTAACATATTGTGATTTAACATGATAAAATGTTTCATTTTAAAATGTTACATTTGAACATGTTACATTTTAATATGTTACATTTTAACATGTTACATTTTAATATGTTACATTTTAACATGTTGCATTTTAACATGATAAAATGTTACATTTTAACATGTTGCATTTTAACATGATAAAATGTTACATTTTAACATGTTGTATTTTAACATGATAAAATGTTACATTTTAACATGTTTCATTTTAACATGATAAAATGTTACATTTTAACATGATAAAATGTTACATTTTAACATGATAAAATGTTACATTTTAACATGTTTCATTTTAACATGATAAAATGTTACATTTTAACGTTTTATTTTAACATGATAAAATGTTACATTTTAACATGTTTCATTTTAACATGTTACATTTTAACATGTTGCATTTTAACATGATAAAATGTTAAATTTTAACATGTTGCATTTTAACATGATGAAATGTTAAATTTTAACATGTTGCATTTTAACATGATGAAATGTTACATTTTAACATGTTGCATTTTAACATGATAAAATGTTACATTTTAACATGTTGCATTTTAACATGATAAAATGTTACATTTTAACATGTTTCATTTTAACATGGTAAAATGTTACATTTAAACATGTTTCATTTTAACATGGTAAAATGTTACATTTTAACATGTTTCATTTTAACATGATAAAATGTTACATTTTAACATGTTTCATTTTAACATGAAAAAATGTTACATTTTAACATGTTTCATTTTAACATGATAAAATCTTACATTTTAACATGTTTCATTTTAACATGATAAAATGTTACTTTTTAACATGTTGCATTTTAACATGATAAAATGTTACATTTTAACATGTTGCATTTTAACATGATAAAATGTTACATTTTAACTTGTTTCATTTTAACATGATAACATGTTACATTTTAACATGTTTCATTTAAAAATGTTACATTAAAAAATGTTACATTTTAACATGTTATATTTTAATATGTTACATTTTAACATGTTGCATTTTAACATGATAAAATGTTACATTTTAACATGTTGCATTTTAACATGATAAAATGTTACATTTTAACATGTTGCAATTTAACATGATAAAATGTTACATTTTAACATGTTGCATTTTAACATGATAAAATGTTACATTTTAACATGTTTCATTTTAACATGATAAAATGTTAAATTTAAAAATGTTACATTTTTACATGTTTCATTTAAACATGATAAAATGTTACATTTTAACATTTTTCATTTTAACATCATAAAATGTTACATTTTAACATGTTTCATTTTAACATGATAAAATCTTACATTTTAACATGTTTCATTTTAACATGATAAAATGTTACATTTTAACATGTTGCATTTTAACATGATAAAATGTTACATTTTAACATGTTGCATTTTAACATGATAAAATGTTACATTTTAACATGTTTCATTTTAACATGATAAAATGTTACATTTTAACATGTTTCATTTTAAAATGTTACATTTTAAAATGTTACATTTTAACATGTTACATTTTAATATGTTACATTTTAACATGTTGCATTTTAACATGATAAAATGTTACATTTTAACATGTTGCATTTTAACATGATAAAATGTTACATTTTAACATGTTGCATTTTAACATGATAAAATGTTACATTATAACATGTTTCATTTTAACATGATAAAATGTTACATTTTAACATGTTTCATTTTAAAATGTTACATTTTAAAATGTTACATTTTAAAATGTTACATTTTAACATGTTGCATTTTAACATTATAAAATGTTACATTTTAACATGTTGCATTTTAACAAGATAAAATGTTACATTTTAACATGTTGCATTTTAACATGATAAAATGTTACATTTTAACATGTTTCATTTTAACATGATAAAATGTTACATTTTAACATGTTTCATTTTAACATGATAAAATGTTACATTTTAACATGTTTCATTTAAAAATGTTACATTTTAAAATATTACATTTTAACATGTTACATTTTAATATGTTACATTTTAACATGTTGCATTTTAACATAGTAAAATGTTACATTTTAACATGTTGCATTTTAACATGATAAAATGTTACATTTTAACATATTGCGATTTAACATGATAAAATGTTACATTTTAAAATGTTACATTTGAACATGTTACATTTTAATATGTTACATTTTAACATGATAAAATGTTACATTTTAACATGTTTCATTTAAAAATGTTACATTTTAACATGTTACATTTTAATATGTTACATTTTAACATGTCTCATTTAAACATGGTAAAATGTTACATTTTAACATGTTGCATTTTAACATGATAAAATGTTACATTTTAACATGTTGCATTTTAACATGATAAAATGTTACATTTTAACATGTTGCATTTTAACATGATAAAATGTTACATTTTAACATGTTTCATTTTAACATGATAAAATGTTAAATTTAAAAATGTTACATTTTTACATGTTTCATTTAAACATTTTAAAATGTAACATTTTATCATGTTAAAATGCAACATGTTAAAATGTAACATTATATCATGTTAAAATGCAACATGTTAAAATGTAACGTATTAAAATGTAACATGTTAAAATGTAACATTTTATCATGTTAAAATGCAAAATGTTAAAATGTAACATTTTATCATGTTAAAATGAAACGTTAAAATGTAACATTTTATCATGTTAAAATGAAACATGTTAAAATGTAACATTTTATCATGTTAAAATGAAACATGTTAAAATGTAACATTATATCATGTTAAAATGAAACATGTTAAAATGTAACATTTTATCATGTTAAAATGCAAAATGTTAAAATGTAACATTTTATCATGTTAAAATGAAACATGTTAAAATGTAACATTTTATCATGTTAAAATGCAACATGTTAAAATGTAACATTTTATCATGTTAAAATGCAACATGTTAAAATGTAACATTTTATCATGTTAAAATGAAACATGTTAAAATGTAAGATTTTATCATGTTAAAATGAAACATGTTAAAATGTAACATTTTATGATGTTAAAATGAAAAATGTTAAAATGTAACATTTTATCATGTTTAAATGAAACATGTAAAAATGTAACATTTTTAAATTTAACATTTTATCATGTTAAAATGAAACATGTTAAAATGTAACATTTTATCATGTTAAAATGCAACATGTTAAAATGTAACATTTTATCATGTTAAAATGCAACATGTTAAAATGTAACATATTAAAATATAACATGTTAAAATGTAACATTTTTTAATGTAACATTTTTAAATGAAACATGTTAAAATGTAACATGTTATCATGTTAAAATGAAACAAGTTAAAATGTAACATTTTATCATGTTAAAATGCAACATGTTAAAATGTAACATTTTATCATGTTAAAATGCAACATGTTAAAATGTAACATTTTATCATGTTAAAATGCAACATGTTGTACCGATGGTAGTTAGTTTTTATTTGAAATAACAAAACAAAATCAATATTATTTAATCATTGGCTAGGAAGATTAAGAAAGAGTGACCAGCAGTTTAGAAGTTTTAGTTTTGTAGGGTTGGTAGTGGTTAGTGATAACCAGGTTCAACTTTGTCAGTTTTAAGTTCACTGGAAATATGGTCATCTAAGTTGTGGTTGCTGTAGAAAATTGTAAGTAGTTTTAATATTGTTTAGTAATAAGATTTTAGCTGATTTATTGTATATAGCTTTGTAGAAATCACTTTTGGAAAAAGATGAAAAGGAATGAATAGTTTTCAAATCAATTTTAATGCATTTCACAAGAAAAGAAAACAAGTAAAGTTTATACAGACCTGTTGAGTTTTGTTCTAGGAGAAGCACATTTTCACAAGAAGTTGTAAAGATCTTAAATCTACTTTTAATTATTAGAATTTATAGAGAATAGTTTTTATTGGGTTTGTGTGATGTTTTCAGACAGAAATCAACCACTTCTTGGTACTACCACTTCTTGTTCACCTTCTTATGATTGGTCCAGTAGCTTTTTGCACCACTTCTAGTTTGCATGGTATCTGCTAGTGCCTGTTCTGACCATTAAACCAGTGTCTCTGTTTAAAGTAAGATCTTTCCACTATTTTATTATTTAGTATAATTTTTGGAAGTAACAACTGGATATTTAATTTCATTTGGAAAGTGTATTTTGAGAAATTTGACATCCGTAAAATAAATGCATCTTTGGCCTACTTTGTCTTTTAATTTATCTCACTTCTACTACCAGCTTAAATTAGATTCATCCTAAATTAAAGTATACTACCTAATTGGCTACAAGGTAGGGGTACACAAGTGCGCCACTCTGCTAATGAATCATTTAAAATTAGAAGCTGGTAAAAGTGAGAAATACATAGGCCTACATGATTATTGAGGATTATGCCTATGTTAGAAGAACTACAGCAAATAAATAGAGGCTGAAAATTTTCAACATGTCAAAATACAATTTAAATTATCTAAACAAAGAAGAACTTCTGTACGAGATAAGAATAAGAGGGGAAGAAACGAGTGATAGTGATGTAGACTCTTTAAGAAAAACTTTAAGATCTTGTATTAACCAGAATACCGATTTAACAAATTTAAAAGGTTCATACACTTTATCTGGGGAAATAACTATAATTGGGGAAAAGTGTGAACAAATTGATTCTCTAATTGAACAGTGTAGGGAAAATGTGACTAAACTCAAAATAGCTAAAATCAAGGCTAAACTAGTGCATGTACAAAACCGGACTACTAATCTATTACAATGTAAGCTGGATCCAGATAAGAAAGTTAGTTTAGACAAATTAAATCAGCAAATCTTAAATAGTTTTGAGCAATTTAAAACAATGCATACCTTCTCAGACCAGGAAATGGGGGATTTTGAAGAGGAGCTGAATAACTCTATAGTTGAGCATGAAATAATTGGGGACAAATTAAACCAGTCTAAATCTGTAGTTCCACCAACTGAAAACTTCACTTCATCAACACCTCAAAAAGTAGAAATGGATTGTTTTCAACAAAATGTGCCGGGTCAAGTCATAAATAATCAACCAAACTCATGTACAGTTGTAAATAGTAGCCTAAGTCCTAGTAGCCTTTTTACAAAGTTGTCAAACCCATTGGAAATTTATTTAAAAAATTTTCCTGTGTGTAATGGTTTAGAAACAAACACATTGTTGCAGTTTTTGAGAAACCTAGTTACTGTCCGTAATGAAACTTCTTTATCTGAGCAAGATTTGTATGAGATTCTACCAATTTATTCTACAGCACCATTAGTGAATAAAATATTAGAATTCAAAAGGGAATCAAAATCAATTGATTTGTTGCATGCTAATATAATCACTACATTTTTGCCAATCACCTTAAGGGAAAAGCTGAAACAAGATTTAATTTTTCGACCTCAAAAACACCTTGAACCTTTGTCTATATATGTGCATGAAATAAAAATAAACCACCAGGTATTAAAGTGTGATTTAACTGAGAGTCAACTTGTTAGTTTTATTAAGAATGGAATACATCCTGATTTGCGCAACAAACTAATATTTGAGAAGAACCCTGAAACATTTTTAGACTTAGATCATCTTTGTATAAGTTTAAATAATGTAACATACAATGATTACCTCAGAAATCAAGGTTTTCCAGTTAGTAATAGTAGTGTTAGCAAGCCTTATCTATCAACTGATGATAAGCCTAGGATGGATAAACCTAACCCAGGAGTTCAACGACCTAAAAGTCACTACTCAAATCGTAACAATGAGAGGCCTGTTTGTTTCAAATGTCAAAGAGTAGGTCATATTGCTCGTAATTGTTACAGACCTGATCCAAAAAACTAGTTAAGCCAGGAAAAACACGTAGCCTAGACTACAAATCTGTTTTTCCGGACGGCAAGAAAGAATTCGGAAATAATAAACCTGTATATAGTTCTCATAGTCCCAATTTTAAGTCTGAACTGAGAAGAGTTGTTAAGGATTTTAATAAAATAAATTCACCTGGATTAAAGAAAGTAAAAGCTAAAACTGTAACACATTTACCCTGTATTTCTGTGGATTTAGGAAACAAATTAAGTGTGGGAGCTTTGTTAGACACTGGAGCTAGTCAAAACTTTATAAGCTTGGATTTATACAACAGATTATTGGGAAATAAATTAATTATGAGTGAAAATACTTGGCAGGGAACCATAGTTGCTGCAAACAATGAACCTTTGAACATAAATAAGCAATGTGAAACTTTGATTAAGATAAAATCATTTACCTGGAAACAAACATTTTTAGTGGTTGAGTTAAAATATTTTGACATGATTTTAGGATATCCTTTTATGTGTGCAAGCAAGTTAAACCTAAATATGGATCGACAAATGGGTTATTTTACATTTAAACCTGAAGATGAAATTAAGTTAATTCCAAGTACAAACCTGAGTGAATTAAGCTTAAGTAGTATTAAAGTAGGAGATGTTGAAATGTGTGAAGAAGCTGAGAAGTTAATTAAGAATTTTCCTACTGTTTTTACGGATAAGATAGGATCAGCACTTGATTTGGAAATTGAGCTTAAAGTGACGGATGATAAACCTGTTAGTATACGCCCTTATTTTTTAAGTCCACCCAAAGTAGAGAAGATGAAAGCTATAATTGATGACTGGATAAAACAAGATGTCGCGGAAGTTTCCACTAGTCCGTATAGCGCCCCTGCATTTTTGACTCAAGATGACAGACTTGTAATTAACTACTCTGAACTCAATAAGAAGTTAATCAATGTAGATTACCCGCTAGGAGATATGCAGAATATGTATCAGCATCTAAAAGGAGCTAGATATTTTACAGTCATAGATTTAAACAAAGCATTTTTACAATGTCCCATAGCTTTAGAATCCAGAGATTTAACATCTTTTAGTACAATTTTTGGTAAATTCCGTATGAAGAGAATTCCATTTGGATTGAAAATAGGCAGTAGCGTACTATCACATTATTTGGACAAAATATTTAATGACATCAAATTTCAGTATATGATTAACTTTTGTGACGATATAGTTGTATATAGCCCTGATAAGAGAAACCATATTGAGCACGTTACAGAAGTGATTAAGAGATTAGCAAAACACGGACTTACGGTAAATCCACAAAAAGTCAAATTCTTTTGTAAGGAAATAAGTTTTTTAGGACATATTATTAAACAAGATAGCATCACAATAGATCCCGAGCGAACTAACTCATTAATGAAATTTCCTGCTCCAAAAACTGTGAGGCAAGTGCGACAGTTTATAGGAATGTGTGGTTATTGGTCTAGATATATTCCTAAATATGCTGAAATATGTTTACCTCTGTTTGGGCTGAAAAAGAAAGGTGTAAAATTTAAATGGAACGAGGAGTGTCAAAATGCATTTGAAACCTTAAAGAGTAAGATAGCAAATCCGCCTATACTACAAATGGCCGATTTTTCTAAAGAATTTGAATTGCATACCGACGCAAGCGACCTAGCAGCTGCTGGTGTTTTATTGCAAAGAAATGAGGAGGGGAATTTAATGCCTATTGCTTACTATTCGAAGAAATTCACACCTACTGAGATGCGTTATAGCACTTACGAAAAGGAAGCTTATAGTGTAATATTGTGTGTAGAGAAATGGCATCAATTCTTGGAAGTAAGAAGTTTTAAATTAGTTACTGATTGTCAAGGTCTTAGTTTCATGCTCAAATCTCGAAAAAGCCGTGGAAGATTGTCTAGATGGTTTGAAAGGTTGTTTAGTCTTCCATTCACAGTTGAACATGTAAAAGGTTCGGAGAATATAATAGCTGATGCGTTATCACGTATGTTTAGTGGAGAGAAAGAGAGTGAGACGGAAATTCACGAAACTAATCTGTTAAGCAATATCAACAATGAAGTCTATTTTTGTAATGTGTTAAATGAAATACCATTGGATCTTAAGGACATTAAAGTACATCAAGAGAGCGATGAAGAGTGTAAGAAAATCATTGAAAGCATCAAGAATAAGACTAATAATGAAAATTATACCCTGAAAAATGAAGTTTTATTGTTTAAAAAGAAGATTTATTTGCCCAAGAAACTGTTTAGTGTAATATTCGCATTCTATCACAACTCATTAATTGGTGGTCATATGGGAATTTTTAGGACTCAAAGTAAAGTAAATGAAAGTTTTCACCATCCTGAATTAAATGAATTCGTAAAAGGTAAAGTCCGTGAATGTAAGATCTGTCTGATGTCTAAGTCGGAACAACGTAAGTTTGAAGGTCGACTGATATCTGTTCCTGTAACTCAAGCTCTAAACACTGTGTTTATTGACCTAGCTGGACCATTTCCCCGATCAAATAAACTCAATCAGTACATTTTAATTGTGGTCGATGCATTTACCCGTTTTGTATGGTTGTACCCTCTGAAGGATTGCAAGACAAAATTCATCATAGAAAAATTGAAGATAATTTTTGATAGTTTCTCAGTACCCCGAATACTTGTGTCTGATAATGCCAGTTATTTTATGTCCAAGGAATTTAAGAAATTCATGTTCAATAACTATGTGGAACACAGAAAGCTAGCTGCGTACAGAGCAAACGGAAATTTGTCGGAACGATATTTGAGGGAGACTAATAATGCTTTACGGAGTTTTTATGGTAATCAACATGATAAATGGGATTCAGATCTGGGACTGATTGCCGCAAGTTTGAATACTGCTGTAAATAGTTCGACTAAATCGACTGCTTTTGGTTTAATGTTTGCCCATCCTTGTAACAATGCACTGACAAACTTATGGAATGTTAATGACATTATTTCGGAGAAGTTAACTCCTGATCAAAGGAGGGAAAATTTGGAGAAAGCCATAAATAACGTCAGAAGAAGCATTGCCAGAAATCAAAGAAGGGAGAGATATAGCTATCCTCGGAGAAACCATCCATTTAAATGAATATGGAAGTGTACATCAAGACACATTATTTAAGTAATGCAGCGAATAAATTCAGCAAGAAGTTAGCACCTAGATACGTTGGACCTTACGTAATACGCTATTTTCTGAGTGATTCAACAGTACTAGTACAAAATCCTAGCAAGTTAGAAGACGTGAAGAAAATTCATATAATTGATTTAAAGAAGAGTTAAGTAGTGAAGAGGACCAAAAGTAACCAATGTATTGATGGAAGAGGAAATGTGAAAAATGGAATTAAATGGAAGATTACGGAAGACTGAAGCTAAATTGGTCTTTATGATATGTCTGTAAAGTAGAAGTTAGATTTGTTTAGTTGAAATATTAATTAGTTAAGGGATTTTAGCAAGCTAAGAGGGAATTTGAAATTTTGTAAATTAGTACTGTGGGAGTTGTTTTAGGTTCTTAAGAATTTTTCAAAGTTTTAAAGTGTTTTTAGTAAGAGAGTGTATAATTGTGTATGTATTGGTGAATGTGTGAGTATTTGTGGCAGCAAAAGGTAGTATGAATCTGTATGAATCTAAAATGGAGTCTGAACGTAGTGTATGAGTGGGATTTTTACTAAAGGACGCACAATAACATTTTGATTAATTTTGCACTTGTAAACAGGGAAAATAACACAGAACACAAAACACTTCACACGAAACACACGAGGGAACATAAAAACAGGGAATATAACACACTGGGATAAATAAATTAAGGGAAAACTAAAGAAAAACACAGCACACGCAAACGACATAACTAAACTAAACTGGAGAAGTGAAAGTTATTTGTCTTGTCTGGAGTTGATGTTGGGAGGGGTCAGTGAACTGTGAGCGGATGTGAAGAGTTCAAAAGAGATTTAAATAGGCTTGTTTAAGATCGCTTAAGTAATTGGGGGTTTTAAAGAAAGGTTTTATTTTAAGGTATAAATTTTGTAAATAAGATTGATAATATTTGAATTGTCATAGGAAAATGAAATGGTTCAAAATGAAAAATTGTGTAAATAGAAGTTGTTGTTTTGACTAGAAGGTTCTGTAAGGTGCTGTAAACATGTGGAGGCTATTTGAACTAGGAGTTAGTGTTTGTAGAATTTGTTGATAGGTAGCGCTAGTTGAAATGTCAAACGGAGATAGGGTTTTATTATTTGTTTTAAAAGGTTTGTTTATTTTCTTTTGTAGAGTTGTTGTTTTAAAAGGAAATGTAAATATTAATTTTGAGAAAGAGTGTATAATTTTGTTTATGTAATTTCAAGTTAAGGAGGGGAAATTCTGTACCGATGGTAGTTAGTTTTTATTTGAAATAACAAAACAAAATCAATATTATTTAATCATTGGCTAGGAAGATTAAGAAAGAGTGACCAGCAGTTTAGAAGTTTTAGTTTTGTAGGGTTGGTAGTGGTTAGTGATAACCAGGTTCAACTTTGTCAGTTTTAAGTTCACTGGAAATATGGTCATCTAAGTTGTGGTTGCTGTAGAAAATTGTAAGTAGTTTTAATATTGTTTAGTAATAAGATTTTAGCTGATTTATTGTATATAGCTTTGTAGAAATCACTTTTGGAAAAAGATGAAAAGGAATGAATAGTTTTCAAATCAATTTTAATGCATTTCACAAGAAAAGAAAACAAGTAAAGTTTATACAGACCTGTTGAGTTTTGTTCTAGGAGAAGCACATTTTCACAAGAAGTTGTAAAGATCTTAAATCTACTTTTAATTATTAGAATTTATAGAGAATAGTTTTTATTGGGTTTGTGTGATGTTTTCAGACAGAAATCAACCACTTCTTGGTACTACCACTTCTTGTTCACCTTCTTATGATTGGTCCAGTAGCTTTTTGCACCACTTCTAGTTTGCATGGTATCTGCTAGTGCCTGTTCTGACCATTAAACCAGTGTCTCTGTTTAAAGTAAGATCTTTCCACTATTTTATTATTTAGTATAATTTTTGGAAGTAACAACTGGATATTTAATTTCATTTGGAAAGTGTATTTTGAGAAATTTGACATCCGTAAAATAAATGCATCTTTGGCCTACTTTGTCTTTTAATTTATCTCACTTCTACTACCAGCTTAAATTAGATTCATCCTAAATTAAAGTATACTACCTAATTGGCTACAAGGTAGGGGTACAATGTTAAAAAGTAACATTTTATCATGTTAAAATGAAACATGTTAAAATGTCAGATTTTATCATGTTAAAATGAAACATGTTAAAATGAAACATGTTAAAATGTAACATTTTATCATGTTAAAACGAAACATGTTAAAATGAAACATGTTAAAATGTAACATTTTATCATGTTAAAATGAAACATGTTAAAATGTAACATTTTATCATGTTAAAATGAAACATGTTAAAATGTAACATTTTACCATGTTAAAATGAAACATGTTAAAATGTAACATTTTATCATGTTAAAATGAAACATGTTAAAATGTAACATTTTATCATGTTAAAATGCAACATGTTAAAATGTAACATGTTAAAATGAAACATGTTAAAATGTAACATTTTATCATGTTAAAATGAAACGTTAAAATGTAACATTTTATCATGTTAAAATGAAACATGTTAAAATGTAACATTTTATCATGTTAAAATGAAACATGTTAAAATGTAACATTTTATCATGTTAAAATGCAACATGTTAAAATGTAACATTTTATCATGTTAAAATGCAACATGTTAAAATGTATCATATTAAAATGTAACATGTTAAAATGTAACATATTAAAACGTAACATTTTAAAATGTAACATTTTATCATGTTAAATCACAATATGTTAAAATGTAACATTTTATCATGTTAAAATGCAACATGTTAAAATGTAACATTTTATCATGTTAAAATGCAACATGTTAAAATGTAACATATTAAAATGTAACATGTTAAAATGTAACATTTTAAATTGTAACATTTTAATATGTTACATTTTAACATGTTGCATTTTAACATGATAAAATGTTACATTTTAACATGTTGCATTTTAACATGATAAAATGTTACATTTTAACATATTGTGATTTAACATGATAAAATGTTACATTTTAAAATGTTACATTTTAATATGTTACATTTTAACATGTTACATTTTAATATGTTACATTTTAACATGTTGCATTTTAACATGATAAAATGTTACATTTTAACATGTTGCATTTTAACATGATAAAATGTTACATTTTAACATGTTTCATTTTAACATGATAAAATGTTACATTTTAACATGTTTCATTTTAACATGATAAAATGTTACATTTTAACGTTTCATTTTAACATGATAAAATGTTACATTTTAACATGTTTCATTTTAACATGTTACATTTTAACATGTTGCATTTTAACATGATAAAATGTTACATTTTAACATGTTGCATTTTAACATGATGAAATGTTACATTTTAACATGTTTCATTTTAACATGATAAAATGTTACATTATAACATGTTGCATTTTAACATGATAAAATGTTACATTTTAACATGTTTCATTTTAACATGATAAAATGTTACATTTTAACATGTTTCATTTTAACATGGTAAAATGTTACATTTTAACATGTTTCATTTTAACATGATAAAATGTTACATTTTAACATGTTTCATTTTAACATGATAAAATGTTACATTTTAACATGTTTCATTTTAACATGTTTCGTTTTAACATGATAAAATGTTACATTTTAACATGTTTCATTTTAACATGTTTCATTTTAACATGATAAAATCTGACATTTTAACATGTTTCATTTTAACATGATAAAATGTTACTTTTTAACATGTTGCATTTTAACATGATAAAATGTTACATTTTAACATGTTGCATTTTAACATGATAAAATGTTACATTTTAACTTGTTTCATTTTAACATGATAACATGTTACATTTTAACATGTTTCATTTAAAAATGTTACATTAAAAAATGTTACATTTTAACATGTTATATTTTAATATGTTACATTTTAACATGTTGCATTTTAACATGATAAAATGTTACATTTTAACATGTTGCATTTTAACATGATAAAATGTTACATTTTAACATGTTGCAATTTAACATGATAAAATGTTACATTTTAACATGTTGCATTTTAACATGATAAAATGTTACATTTTAACATGTTTCATTTTAACATGATAAAATGTTAAATTTAAAAATGTTACATTTTTACATGTTTCATTTAAACATGATAAAATGTTACATTTTAACATTTTTCATTTTAACATCATAAAATGTTACATTTTAACATGTTTCATTTTAACATGATAAAATCTTACATTTTAACATGTTTCATTTTAACATGATAAAATGTTACATTTTAACATGTTGCATTTTAACATGATAAAATGTTACATTTTAACATGTTGCATTTTAACATGATAAAATGTTACATTTTAACATGTTTCATTTTAACATGATAAAATGTTACATTTTAACATTTTGCATTTTAACATGATAAAATGTTACATTTTAACATGTTTCATTTTAACATGATATAATGTTACATTTTAACATGTTTCATTTTAACATGATAAAATGTTACATTTTAACATGTTTCATTTTAACATGATAAAATGTTACATTTTAACGTTTCATTTTAACATGATAAAATGTTACATTTTAACATTTTGCATTTTAACATGATAAAATGTTACATTTTAACATGTTTCATTTTAAAATGTTACATTTTAAAATGTTACATTTAAAAATGTTAAATTTTAAAATGTTACATTTTAACATGTTACATTTTAATACGTTACATTTTAACATGTTGCATTTTAACATGATATAATGTTACATTTTAACATGTTGCATTTTAACATGATAAAATGTTACATTTTAAAATGTTAAATTTTAAAATGTTACATTTTAAAATGTTACATTTGAACATGTTACATTTTAATATGTTACATTTTATCATGTTGCATTTTAACATGATAAAATGTTACATTTTAACATGTTGCATTTTAACATGATAAAATGTTACATTTTAACATGTTTCATTTTAACATGATAAAATGTCACATTTTAACATGTTTCATTTTAACATGATAAAATGTTACATTTTAACATGTTTCATTTTAACATGATAAAATGTTACATTTTAACATGTTTCATTTTAACATGATAATATGTTACATTTTAACATGTTTCATTTTAAAATGTTACATTTTAACATGTTACATTTTAATATGTTACATTTTAACATGTTGCATTTTAACATGATAAAATGTTACATTTTAACATGTTGCATTTCAACATGATAAAATGTTACATTTTAACATGTTGCATTTTAACATGATAAAATGTTACATTTAAACATGTTTCATTTTAACATGATAAAATGTTACATTTAAACATGTTTCATTTTAACATGATAAAATGTTACATTTTAACATGTTTCATTTAAAAATGTTACAATTTAAAATGTTACATTTTAACATGTTACATTTTAATATGTTACATTTTAACATGTTGCATTTTAACATGATAAAATGTTACATTTTAACATGTTGCATTTTAACATGATAAAATGTTACATTTTAACATATTGTGATTTAACATGATAAAATGTTACATTTTAAAATGTTACATTTTAATATGTTACATTTTAACATGTTACATTTTAATATGTTACATTTTAACATGTTGCATTTTAACATGATAAAATGTTACATTTTAACATGTTGCATTTTAACATGATAAAATGTTACATTTTAACATGTTTCATTTTAACATGATAAAATGTTACATTTTAACATGTTTCATTTTAACATGATAAAATGTTACATTTTAACGTTTCATTTTAACATGATAAAATGTTACATTTTAACATGTTTCATTTTAACATGTTACATTTTAACATGTTGCATTTTAACATGATAAAATGTTACATTTTAACATGTTGCATTTTAACATGATGAAATGTTACATTTTAACATGTTTCATTTTAACATGATAAAATGTTACATTTTAACATGTTGCATTTTAACATGATAAAATGTTACATTTTAACATGTTTCATTTTAACATGATAAAATGTTACATTTTAACATGTTTCATTTTAACATGGTAAAATGTTACATTTTAACATGTTTCATTTTAACATGATAAAATGTTACATTTTAACATGTTTCATTTTAACATGATAAAATGTTACATTTTAACATGTTTCATTTTAACATGTTTCGTTTTAACATGATAAAATGTTACATTTTAACATGTTTCATTTTAACATGTTTCATTTTAACATGATAAAATCTGACATTTTAACATGATAAAATCTGACATTTTAACATGTTTCATTTTAACATGATAAAATGTTACTTTTTAACATGTTGCATTTTAACATGATAAAATGTTACATTTTAACATGTTGCATTTTAACATGATAAAATGTTACATTTTAACTTGTTTCATTTTAACATGATAACATGTTACATTTTAACATGTTTCATTTAAAAATGTTACATTAAAAAATGTTACATTTTAACATGTTATATTTTAATATGTTACATTTTAACATGTTGCATTTTAACATGATAAAATGTTACATTTTAACATGTTGCATTTTAACATGATAAAATGTTACATTTTAACATGTTGCAATTTAACATGATAAAATGTTACATTTTAACATGTTGCATTTTAACATGATAAAATGTTACATTTTAACATGTTTCATTTTAACATGATAAAATGTTAAATTTAAAAATGTTACATTTTTACATGTTTCATTTAAACATGATAAAATGTTACATTTTAACATTTTTCATTTTAACATCATAAAATGTTACATTTTAACATGTTTCATTTTAACATGATAAAATCTTACATTTTAACATGTTTCATTTTAACATGATAAAATGTTACATTTTAACATGTTGCATTTTAACATGATAAAATGTTACATTTTAACATGTTGCATTTTAACATGATAAAATGTTACATTTTAACATGTTTCATTTTAACATGATAAAATGTTACATTTTAACATTTTGCATTTTAACATGATAAAATGTTACATTTTAACATGTTTCATTTTAACATGATATAATGTTACATTTTAACATGTTTCATTTTAACATGATAAAATGTTACATTTTAACATGTTTCATTTTAACATGATAAAATGTTACATTTTAACGTTTCATTTTAACATGATAAAATGTTACATTTTAACATTTTGCATTTTAACATGATAAAATGTTACATTTTAACATGTTTCATTTTAAAATGTTACATTTTAAAATGTTACATTTAAAAATGTTAAATTTTAAAATGTTACATTTTAACATGTTACATTTTAATACGTTACATTTTAACATGTTGCATTTTAACATGATATAATGTTACATTTTAACATGTTGCATTTTAACATGATAAAATGTTACATTTTAACATGTTTCATTTTAACATGATAAAATGTCACATTTTAACATGTTTCATTTTAACATGATAAAATGTTACATTTTAACATGTTTCATTTTAACATGATAAAATGTTACATTTTAACATGTTTCATTTTAACATGATAATATGTTACATTTTAACATGTTTCATTTTAAAATGTTACATTTTAACATGTTACATTTTAATATGTTACATTTTAACATGTTGCATTTTAACATGATAAAATGTTACATTTTAACATGTTGCATTTCAACATGATAAAATGTTACATTTTAACATGTTGCATTTTAACATGATAAAATGTTACATTTAAACATGTTTCATTTTAACATGATAAAATGTTACATTTTAACATGTTTCATTTAAAAATGTTACAATTTAAAATGTTACATTTTAACATGTTACATTTTAATATGTTACATTTTAACATGTTGCATTTTAACATGATAAAATGTTACATTTTAACATGTTGCATTTTAACATGATAAAATGTTACATTTTAACATATTGTGATTTAACATGATAAAATGTTACATTTTAAAATGTTACATTTTAATATGTTACATTTTAACATGTTACATTTTAATATGTTACATTTTAACATGTTGCATTTTAACATGATAAAATGTTACATTTTAACATTTTGCATTTTAACATGATAAAATGTTACATTTTAACATGTTTCATTTTAACATGATAAAATGTTACATTTTAACATGTTTCATTTTAACATGATAAAATGTTACATTTTAACGTTTCATTTTAACATGATAAAATGTTACATTTTAACATGTTTCATTTTAACATGTTACATTTTAACATGTTGCATTTTAACATGATAAAATGTTACATTTTAACATGTTGCATTTTAACATGATGAAATGTTACATTTTAACATGTTTCATTTTAACATGATAAAATGTTACATTTTAACATGTTGCATTTTAACATGATAAAATGTTACATTTTAACATGTTTCATTTTAACATGATAAAATGTTACATTTTAACATGTTTCATTTTAACATGGTAAAATGTTACATTTTAACATGTTTCATTTTAACATGATAAAATGTTACATTTTAACATGTTTCATTTTAACATGATAAAATGTTACATTTTAACATGTTTCATTTTAACATGATAAAATGTTACATTTTAACATGTTTCATTTTAACATGATAAAATGTTACATTTTAACATGTTTCATTTTAACATGATAAAATCTTACATTTTAACATGTTTCATTTTAACATGATAAAATGTTACTTTTTAACATGTTGCATTTTAACATGATAAAATGTTACATTTTAACATGTTGCATTTTAACATGATAAAATGTTACATTTTAACTTGTTTCATTTTAACATGATAACATGTTACATTTTAACATGTTTCATTTAAAAATGTTACATTAAAAAATGTTACATTTTAACATGTTGCATTTTAACATGATAGAATGTTACATTTTAACATGTTGCAATTTAACATGATAAAATGTTACATTTTAACATGTTGCATTTTAACATGATAAAATGTTACATTTTAACATGTTTCATTTTAACATGATAAAATGTTAAATTTAAAAATGTTACATTTTTACATGTTTCATTTAAACATGATAAAATGTTACATTTTAACATTTTTCATTTTAACATCATAAAATGTTACATTTTAACATGTTTCATTTTAACATGATAAAATCTTACATTTTAACATGTTTCATTTTAACATGATAAAATGTTACATTTTAACATGTTGCATTTTAACATGATAAAATGTTACATTTTAACATGTTGCATTTTAACATGATAAAATGTTACATTTTAACATGTTTCATTTTAACATGATAAAATGTTACATTTTAACATGTTTCATTTTAAAATGTTACATTTTAAAATGTTACATTTTAACATGTTACATTTTAATATGTTACATTTTAACATGTTGCATTTTAACATGATAAAATGTTACATTTTAACATGTTGCATTTTAACATTATAAAATGTTACATTTTAACATGTTGCATTTTAACATTATAAAATGTTACATTTTAACATGTTGCATTTTAACATGATAAAATGTTACATTATAACATGTTTCATTTTAACATAATAAAATGTTACATTTTAACATGTTTCATTTTAAAATGTTACATTTTAAAATGTTACATTTTAACATGTTGCATTTTAACATTATAAAATGTTACATTTTAACATGTTGCATTTTAACAAGATAAAATGTTACATTTTAACATGTTGCATTTTAACAAGATAAAATGTTACATTTTAACATGTTGCATTTTAACATGATAAAATGTTACATTTTAACATGTTTCATTTTAACATGATAAAATGTTACATTTTAACATGTTTCATTTTAACATGATAAAATGTTACATTTTAACATGTTTCATTTAAAAATGTTACATTTTAAAATATTACATTTTAACATGTTACATTTTAATATGTTACATTTTAACATGTTGCATTTTAACATAGTAAAATGTTACATTTTAACATGTTGCATTTTAACATGATAAAATGTTACATTTTAACATATTGCGATTTAACATGATAAAATGTTACATTTTAAAATGTTACATTTGAACATGTTACATTTTAATATGTTACATTTTAACATGATAAAATGTTACATTTTAACATGTTTCATTTAAAAATGTTACATTAAAAAATGTTACATTTTAACATGTTACATTTTAATATGTTACATTTTAACATGTCTCATTTAAACATGGTAAAATGTTACATTTTAACATGTTGCATTTTAACATGATAAAATGTTACATTTTAACATGTTGCATTTTAACATGATAAAATGTTACATTTTAACATGTTGCATTTTAACATGATAAAATGTTACATTTTAACATGTTTCATTTTAACATGATAAAATGTTACATTTTAACATGTTACATTTTAATATGTCACATTTAAACATGTTGCATTTTAACATGATAAAATGTTACATTTTAACATGTTGTATTTTAACATGATAAAATGTTACATTTTAACATGTTGCATTTTAACATGTTGCATTTTAACATGATAAAATGTTACATTTTACATGTTTCATTTTAACATGATAAAATGTTACATTTTAACATGTTTCATTTTAAAATGTTACATTTTAATATGTTACATTTTAACATGTTGCATTTTAACATGATAAAATGTTACATTTTAACATGTTTTATTTTAACATGATAAAATGTTACATTTTAACATGTTTCATTTTAACATGATAAAATGTTACATTTTAACATGTTTCATTTTAACATGATAAAATGTTACATTTTAACATGTTTCATTTTAACATGATAATATGTTACATTTTAACATGTTTCATTTTAAAATGTTACATTTTAACATGTTACATTTTAATATGTTACATTTTAACATGTTGCATTTTAACATGATAAAATGTTACATTTTAACATGTTGCATTTCAACATGATAAAATGTTACATTTTAACATGTTGCATTTTAACATGATAAAATGTTACATTTAAACATGTTTCATTTTAACATGATAAAATGTTACATTTTAACATGTTTCATTTAAAAATGTTACAATTTAAAATGTTACATTTTAACATGTTACATTTTAATATGTTACATTTTAACATGTTGCATTTTAACATGATAAAATGTTACATTTTAACATGTTGCATTTTAACATGATAAAATGTTACATTTTAACATATTGTGATTTAACATGATAAAATGTTACATTTTAAAATGTTACATTTGAACATGTTACATTTTAATATGTTACATTTTAACATGTTACATTTTAATATGTTACATTTTAACATGTTGCATTTTAACATGATAAAATGTTACATTTTAACATGTTGCATTTTAACATGATAAAATGTTACATTTTAACATGTTGCATTTTAACATGATAAAATGTTACATTTTAACATGTTTCATTTTAACATGATAAAATGTTACATTTTAACATGATAAAATGTTACATTTTAACATGATAAAATGTTACATTTTAACATGTTTCATTTTAACATGATAAAATGTTACATTTTAACGTTTTATTTTAACATGATAAAATGTTACATTTTAACATGTTTCATTTTAACATGTTACATTTTAACATGTTGCATTTTAACATGATAAAATGTTAAATTTTAACATGTTGCATTTTAACATGATGAAATGTTAAATTTTAACATGTTGCATTTTAACATGATGAAATGTTACATTTTAACATGTTGCATTTTAACATGATAAAATGTTACATTTTAACATGTTGCATTTTAACATGATAAAATGTTACATTTTAACATGTTTCATTTTAACATGGTAAAATGTTACATTTTAACATGTTTCATTTTAACATGGTAAAATGTTACATTTTAACATGTTTCATTTTAACATGATAAAATGTTACATTTTAACATGTTTCATTTTAACATGATAAAATGTTACATTTTAACATGTTTCATTTTAACATGATAAAATCTTACATTTTAACATGTTTCATTTTAACATGATAAAATGTTACTTTTTAACATGTTGCATTTTAACATGATAAAATGTTACATTTTAACATGTTGCATTTTAACATGATAAAATGTTACATTTTAACTTGTTTCATTTTAACATGATAACATGTTACATTTTAACATGTTTCATTTAAAAATGTTACATTAAAAAATGTTACATTTTAACATGTTATATTTTAATATGTTACATTTTAACATGTTGCATTTTAACATGATAAAATGTTACATTTTAACATGTTGCATTTTAACATGATAAAATGTTACATTTTAACATGTTGCAATTTAACATGATAAAATGTTACATTTTAACATGTTGCATTTTAACATGATAAAATGTTACATTTTAACATGTTTCATTTTAACATGATAAAATGTTAAATTTAAAAATGTTACATTTTTACATGTTTCATTTAAACATGATAAAATGTTACATTTTAACATTTTTCATTTTAACATCATAAAATGTTACATTTTAACATGTTTCATTTTAACATGATAAAATCTTACATTTTAACATGTTTCATTTTAACATGATAAAATGTTACATTTTAACATGTTGCATTTTAACATGATAAAATGTTACATTTTAACATGTTGCATTTTAACATGATAAAATGTTACATTTTAACATGTTTCATTTTAACATGATAAAATGTTACATTTTAACATGTTTCATTTTAAAATGTTACATTTTAAAATGTTACATTTTAACATGTTACATTTTAATATGTTAAATTTTAACATGTTGCATTTTAACATGATAAAATGTTACATTTTAACATGTTGCATTTTAACATGATAAAATGTTACATTTTAACATGTTGCATTTTAACATGATAAAATGTTACATTATAACATGTTTCATTTTAACATGATAAAATGTTACATTTTAACATGTTTCATTTTAAAATGTTACATTTTAAAATGTTACATTTTAAAATGTTACATTTTAACATGTTGCATTTTAACATTATAAAATGTTACATTTTAACATGTTGCATTTTAACAAGATAAAATGTTACATTTTAACATGTTGCATTTTAACATGATAAAATGTTACATTTTAACATGTTTCATTTTAACATGATAAAATGTTACATTTTAACATGTTTCATTTTAACATGATAAAATGTTACATTTTAACATGTTTCATTTAAAAATGTTACATTTTAAAATATTACATTTTAACATGTTACATTTTAATATGTTACATTTTAACATGTTGCATTTTAACATAGTAAAATGTTACATTTTAACATGTTTCATTTAAAAATGTTACATTAAAAAATGTTACATTTTAACATGTTACATTTTAATATGTTACATTTTAACATGTCTCATTTAAACATGGTAAAATGTTACATTTTAACATGTTGCATTTTAACATGATAAAATGTTACATTTTAACATGTTGCATTTTAACATGATAAAATGTTACATTTTAACATGTTGCATTTTAACATGATAAAATGTTACATTTTAACATGTTTCATTTTAACATGATAAAATGTTAAATTTAAAAATGTTACATTTTTACATGTTTCATTTAAACATTATAAAATGTTACATTTTAACATTTTTCATTTTAACATCATAAAATGTTACATTTTAACATGTTACATTTTAATATGTCACATTTAAACATGTTGCATTTTAACATGATAAAATGTTACATTTTAACATGTTGTATTTTAACATGATAAAATGTTACATTTTAACATGTTGCATTTTAACATGTTGCATTTTAACATGATAAAATGTTACATTTTACATGTTTCATTTTAACATGATAAAATGTTACATTTTAACATGTTTCATTTTAAAATGTTACATTTTAATATGTTACATTTTAACATGTTGCATTTTAACATGATAAAATGTTACATTTTAACATGTTTTATTTTAACATGATAAAATGTTACATTTTAACATGTTTCATTTTAACATCATAAAATGTTACATTTTAACATGTTTCATTTTAACATGGTAAAATGTTACATTTTTACATGTTTCATTTTAACATGATAAAATCTTACATTTTAACATGTTTCATTTTAACATGATAAAATGTTACATTTTAACATGTTGCATTTTAACATGATAAAATGTTACATTTTAACATGTTGCATTTTAACATGATAAAATGTTACATTTTAACATGTTGCATTTTAACATGATAAAATGTTACATTTTAACATGTTGCATTTTAACATGATAAAATGTTACATTATAACATGTTTCAATTTAACATGATAAAATGTTACATTTTAACATTTTTCATTTTAACATCATAAAATGTTACATTTTAACATGTTACATTTTAATATGTTACATTTTAACATGTTGCATTTTAACATGTTGCATTTTAACATGATAAAATATTACATTTTAACATGTTGCATTTTTACATGATAAAATGTTACATTTTAACATGTTGCATTTTAACATGATAAAATGTTACATTTTAACATGTTGCATTTTAACATGATAAAATGTTACATTTTAACATGTTGCATTTTAACATGTTAAAATGTTACATTATAACATGTTTCAATTTAACATGATAAAATGTTACATTTTAACATGTTTTATTTTAAAATGTTACATTTTAAAATGTTACATTTACATGTTACATTTTTATATGTTACATTTTAACATGTTGCATTTTAACATGATAAAATGTTACATTTTAATATGTTACATTTTAACATGTTGCATTTTAACATGATAAAATGTTACATTTTAACATGTTGTATTTTAACATGATAAAATGTTACATTTTAACATGTTGCATTTTAACATGTTGCATTTTAACATGATAAAATGTTACATTTTACATGTTTCATTTTAACATGATAAAATGTTACATTTTAACATGTTTCATTTTAAAATGTTACATTTTAATATGTTATAAAATGTAACATTTTAAAATGAAACGTTAAAATGTAACATTTTATCATGTTAAAATGAAACATGTAAAATGTAACATTTTATCATGTTAAAATGCAACATGTTAAAATGCAACATGTTAAAATGTAACATTTTATCATGTTAAAATACAACATGTTAAAATGTAACATTTTATCATGTTAAAATGCAACATGTTTAAATGTGACATATTAAAATGTAACATTTTATGATGTTAAAATGAAAAATTTTAAAATGTAACATTTTATAATGTTTAAATGAAACATGTAAAAATGTAACATTTTTAAATTTAACATTTTATCATGTTAAAATGAAACATGTTAAAATGTAACATTTTATCATGTTAAAATGCAACATGATATATTGCATTTTAACATGTTACATTTTAATATGTTACATTTTAACATGTTGCATTTTAACATGATAAAATGTTACATTTTAACATGTTTCATTTTAACATGATAAAATGTTACATTTTAACATGTTTAATTTTAACATGATAAAATGTTACATTTTAACATGTTTTATTTTAACATGATAAAATGTTACATTTTAACATGTTTCATTTTAACATGATAAAATGTTACATTTAAACATGTTTCATTTTAACATGATAAAATGTTACATTTTAACATGTTTCATTTTAACATGATAAAATGTTACATTTTAACATGTTTCATTTTAACATGATAAAATGTTACATTTTAACATGTTGCATTTTAACATGATAAAATGTTACATTTTAACTTGTTTCATTTTAACATGATAAAATGTTACATTTTTACATGTTTCATTTAAAAATGTTACATTAAAAAATGTTACATTTTAACATGTTACATTTTAATATGTTACATTTTAACATGTTGCATTTTAACATGATAAAATGTTACATTTTAACATGTTGCATTTTAACATGATAAAATGTTACATTTTAACATGTTGCATTTTAACATGATAAAATGTTACATTTTAACATGTTGCATTTTAACATGATAAAATGTTACATTTTAACATGTTTCATTTTAACATGATAAAATGTTACATTTAAAAATGTTACATTTTTACATGTTTCATTTAAACATGATAAAATGTTACATTTTAACATTTTTCATTTTAACATCATAAAATGTTACATTTTAACATGTTACATTTTAATATGTTACATTTAAACATGTTGCATTTTAACATGATAAAATGTTACATTTAAACATGTTGCATTTTAACATGATAAAATGTTACATTTTAACATGTTTCATTTTAACATGATAAAATGTTACATTTTAACATGCTTCATTTTAACATCATAAAATGTTACAGTTTAACGTTTCATTTTAACAAGATAAAATGTTACATTTTAACATGTTTCATTTTAACATAATAAAATCTTACATTTTAACATGTTTTATTTTAACATGATAAAATGTTACATTTAAAAATGTTACATTTTATACATGTTGCATTTTAACATGATAAAATGTTACATTTTAACATGTTTCATTTTAACATGATATAATGTTACATTTTAACATGTTTCATTTTAACATGATAAAATGTTACATTTTAACATGTTTCATTTTAACATTATAAAATGTTACATTTTAACATGTTTCATTTTAACATGATAAAATGTTACATTTTAACATGTTTCATTTTAACATGATAAAATGTTACATTTTAACATGTTTCATTTTAACATGATAAAATGTTACATTTTAACATGTTGCATTTTAACATGATAAAATGTTACATTTTAACATGTTTCATTTTAACATGATAAAATGTTAAATTTAAAAATGTAACATTTTTACATGTTTCATTTAAACATGATAAAATGTTACATTTTAACATTTTTCATTTTAACATCATAAAATGTTACATTTTAACATGTTTCATTTTAACATGTTTCATTTTAACATGATAAAATGTTACATTTTAACATGTTGCATTTTAACATGATAAAATGTTACATTTTAACATGTTGCATTTTAACATGATAAAATGTTACATTTTAACATGTTTCATTTTAACATTTTAACATGTTTCATTTTAAAATGTTACATTTTAAAATGTTACATTTTAACATGTTACATTTTAATATGTTACATTTTAACATGTTGCATTTTAACATGATAAAATGTTACATTTTAACATGTTGTATTTTAACATGATAAAATGTTACATTTTAACATGTTGCATTTTAACATGATAAAATGTTACATTATAACATGTTTCATTTTAACACGATAAAATGTTACATTTTAACATGTTTCATTTTAAAATGTTACATTTTAAAATGTTACATTTTAACATGTTGCATTTTAACATGATAAAATGTTACATTTTAACATGTTGCATTTTAACATGATGAAATGTTACATTTTAACATGTTGCATTTTAACATGATAAAATGTTACATTTTAACATGTTTCATTTTAACATGATAAAATGTTACATTTTAACATGTTTCATTTTAAAATGTTACATTTTAAAATGTTACATTTTAACATGTTTCATTTTAACATGATAAAATGTTACATTTTAACATGTTGCATTTTAACATGATAAAATGTTACATTTTAACATGTTTCATTTTAAACTGTTACATTTTAAAATGTGACATTTTAACATGTTACATTTTAATATGTTACATTTTAACATGTTTCATTTTAACATAATAAAATGTTACATTTTAACATGTTTCATTTTAACATGATAAAATGTTACATTTTAACATGTTGCATTTTAACATGATAAAATGTTACATTTTAACATGTTGCATTTTAACATGATAAAATGTTACATTTTAACATGTTGCATTTTAACATGATAAAATGTTACATTTTAAAATGTTACATTTTAAATTGTTACATTTTAAAATGTTACATTTTAAATTGTTACATTTTAAAATGTTACATTTTAAATTGTAACATTTTAAAATGTTACATTTTAACATGTTACATTTTAATACGTTACATTTTAACATGTTGCATTTTAACATGTTAAAATGTTACATTTTAACATGTTGCATTTTAAAATGTTACATTTTAACATGTTACATTTTAATATGTTACATTTTAACATGTTGCATTTTAACATGATAAAATGTTACATTTTAACATGTTGCATTTCAACATGATAAAATGTTACATTTAAACATGTTTCATTTTAACATGATAAAATGTTACATTTTAACATGTTTCATTTAAAAATGTTACAATTTAAAATGTTACATTTTAACATGTTACATTTTAATATGTTACATTTTAACATGTTGCATTTTAACATGATAAAATGTTACATTTTAACATGTTGCATTTTAACATGATAAAATGTTACATTTTAACATATTGTGATTTAACATGATAAAATGTTACATTTTAAAATGTTACATTTTAATATGTTACATTTTAACATGTTACATTTTAATATGTTACATTTTAACATGTTGCATTTTAACATGATAAAATGTTACATTTTAACATGTTTCATTTTAACATGGTAAAATGTTACATTTTAACATGTTTCATTTTAACATGATAAAATGTTACATTTTAACATGTTTCATTTTAACATGATAAAATGTTACATTTTAACATGTTTCATTTTAACATGATAAAATGTTACATTTTAACATGTTTCATTTTAACATGATAAAATCTTACATTTTAACATGTTTCATTTTAACATGATAAAATGTTACTTTTTAACATGTTGCATTTTAACATGATAAAATGTTACATTTTAACATGTTGCATTTTAACATGATAAAATGTTACATTTTAACTTGTTTCATTTTAACATGATAACATGTTACATTTTAACATGTTTCATTTAAAAATGTTACATTAAAAAATGTTACATTTTAACATGTTATATTTTAATATGTTACATTTTAACATGTTGCATTTTAACATGATAAAATGTTACATTTTAACATGTTGCATTTTAACATGATAAAATGTTACATTTTAACATGTTGCAATTTAACATGATAAAATGTTACATTTTAACATGTTGAATTTTAACATGATAAAATGTTACATTTTAACATGTTTCATTTTAACATGATAAAATGTTAAATTTAAAAATGTTACATTTTTACATGTTTCATTTAAACATGATAAAATGTTACATTTTAACATTTTTCATTTTAACATCATAAAATGTTACATTTTAACATGTTTCATTTTAACATGATAAAATCTTACATTTTAACATGTTTCATTTTAACATGATAAAATGTTACATTTTAACATGTTGCATTTTTACATGATAAAATGTTACATTTTAACATGTTGCATTTTAACATGATAAAATGTTACATTTTAACATGTTTCATTTTAACATGATAAAATGTTACATTTTAACATGTTACATTTTAATATGTTACATTTTAACATGTTGCATTTTAACATGATAAAATGTTACATTTTAACATGTTGCATTTTAACATTATAAAATGTTACATTTTAACATGTTGCATTTTAACATGATAAAATGTTACATTATAACATGTTTCATTTTAACATAATAAAATGTTACATTTTAACATGTTTCATTTTAAAATGTTACATTTTAAAATGTTACATTTTAACATGTTGCATTTTAACATTATAAAATGTTACATTTTAACATGTTGCATTTTAACAAGATAAAATGTTACATTTTAACATGTTGCATTTTAACAAGATAAAATGTTACATTTTAACATGTTGCATTTTAACATGATAAAATGTTACATTTTAACATGTTGCATTTTAACATGATAAAATGTTACATTTTAACATGTTTCATTTTAACATGATAAAATGTTACATTTTAACATGTTTCATTTAAAAATGTTACATTTTAAAATATTACATTTTAACATGTTACATTTTAATATGTAACATTTTAACATGTTGCATTTTAACATAGTAAAATGTTACATTTTAACATGTTGCATTTTAACATGATAAAATGTTACATTTTAACATATTGCGATTTAACATGATAAAATGTTACATTTTAAAATGTTACATTTGAACATGTTACATTTTAATATGTTACATTTTAACATGATAAAATGTTACATTTTAACATGTTTCATTTAAAAATGTTACATTAAAAAATGTTACATTTTAACATGTTTCATTTAAAAATGTTACATTAAAAAATGTTACATTTTAACATGTTACATTTTAATATGTTACATTTTAACATGTCTCATTTAAACATGGAAAAATGTTACATTTTAACATGTTGCATTTTAACATGATAAAATGTTACATTTTAACATGTTGCATTTTAACATGATAAAATGTTACATTTTAACATGTTGCATTTTAACATGATAAAATGTTACATTTTAACATGTTTCATTTTAACATGATAAAATGTTAAATTTAAAAATGTTACATTTTTACATGTTTCATTTAAACATTATAAAATGTTACATTTTAACATTTTTCATTTTAACATCATAAAATGTTACATTTTAACATGTTACATTTTAATATGTCACATTTAAACATGTTGCATTTTAACATGTTAAAATGTTAAATTTTAACATGTTGTATTTTAACATGATAAAATGTTACATTTTAACATGTTGCATTTTAACATGTTGCATTTTAACATGATAAAATGTTACATTTTACATGTTTCATTTTAACATGATAAAATGTTACATTTTAACATGTTTCATTTTAAAATGTTACATTTTAATATGTTACATTTTAACATGTTGCATTTTAACATGATAAAATGTTACATTTTAACATGTTTTATTTTAACATGATAAAATGTTACATTTTAACATGTTTCATTTTAACATGATAAAATGTTACATTTTAACATGATAAAATGTTACATTTTAACATGTTTCATTTTAACATGGTAATATGTTACATTTTAACATGTTTCATTTTAAAATGTTACATTTTAACATGTTACATTTTAATATGTTACATTTTAACATGTTGCATTTTAACATGATAAAATGTTACATTTTAACATGTTGCATTTCAACATGATAAAATGTTACATTTTAACATGTTGCATTTTAACATGATAAAATGTTACATTTAAACATGTTTCATTTTAACATGATAAAATGTTACATTTTAACATGTTTCATTTAAAAATGTTACAATTTAAAATGTTACATTTTAACATGTTACATTTTAATATGTTACATTTTAACATGTTGCATTTTAACATGATAAAATGTTACATTTTAACATGTTGCATTTTAACATGATAAAATGTTACATTTTAACATATTGTGATTTAACATGATAAAATGTTACATTTTAAAATGTTACATTTGAACATGTTACATTTTAATATGTTACATTTTAACATGTTACATTTTAATATGTTACATTTTAACATGTTGCATTTTAACATGATAAAATGTTACATTTTAACATGTTGCAATTTAACATGATAAAATGTTACATTTTAACATGTTGCATTTTAACATGATAAAATGTTACATTTTAACATGATAAAATGTTACATTTTAACATGTTTCATTTTAACATGATAAAATGTTAAATTTAAAAATGTTACATTTTTACATGTTTCATTTAAACATGATAAAATGTTACATTTTAACATTTTTCATTTTAACATCATAAAATGTTACATTTTAACATGTTTCATTTTAACATGATAAAATCTTACATTTTAACATGTTTCATTTTAACATGATAAAATGTTACATTTTAACATGTTGCATTTTAACATGATAAAATGTTACATTTTAACATGTTGAATTTTAACATGATAAAATGTTACATTTTAACATGTTTCATTTTAACATGATAAAATGTTACATTTTAACATGTTTCATTTTAAAATGTTACATTTTAAAATGTTACATTTTAACATGTTACATTTTAATATGTTACATTTTAACATGTTGCATTTTAACATGATAAAATGTTACATTTTAACATGTTGCATTTTAACATGATAAAATGTTACATTTTAACATGTTGCATTTTAACATGATAAAATGTTACATTATAACATGTTTCATTTTAACATGATAAAATGTTACATTTTAACATGTTTCATTTTAAAATGTTACATTTTAAAATGTTACATTTTAAAATGTTACATTTTAACATGTTGCATTTTAACATTATAAAATGTTACATTTTAACATGTTGCATTTTAACAAGATAAAATGTTACATTTTAACATGTTGCATTTTAACATGATAAAATGTTACATTTTAACATGTTTCATTTTAACATGATAAAATGTTACATTTTAACATGTTTCATTTTAACATGATAAAATGTTACATTTTAACATGTTTCATTTAAAAATGTTTCATTTTAAAATATTACATTTTAACATGTTACATTTTAATATGTTACATTTTAACATGTTGCATTTTAACATAGTAAAATGTTACATTTTAACATGTTGCATTTTAACATGATAAAATGTTACATTTTAACATATTGCGATTTAACATGATAAAATGTTACATTTTAAAATGTTACATTTGAACATGTTACATTTTAATATGTTACATTTTAACATGATAAAATGTTACATTTTAACATGTTTCATTTAAAAATGTTACATTAAAAAATGTTACATTTTAACATGTTACATTTTAATATGTTACATTTTAACATGTCTCATTTAAACATGGTAAAATGTTACATTTTAACATGTTGCATTTTAACATGATAAAATGTTACATTTTAACATGTTGCATTTTAACATGATAAAATGTTACATTTTAACATGTTGCATTTTAACATGATAAAATGTTACATTTTAACATGTTTCATTTTAACATGATAAAATGTTAAATTTAAAAATGTTACATTTTTACATGTTTCATTTAAACATTATAAAATGTTACATTTTAACATTTTTCATTTTAACATCATAAAATGTTACATTTTAACATGTTACATTTTAATATGTCACATTTAAACATGTTGCATTTTAACATGATAAAATGTTACATTTTAACATGTTGTATTTTAACATGATAAAATGTTACATTTTAACATGTTGCATTTTAACATGTTGCATTTTAACATGATAAAATGTTACATTTTACATGTTTCATTTTAACATGATAAAATGTTACATTTTAACATGTTTCATTTTAAAATGTTACATTTTAATATGTTACATTTTAACATGTTGCATTTTAACATGATAAAATGTTACATTTTAACATGTTTTATTTTAACATGATAAAATGTTACATTTTAACATGTTTCATTTTAACATCATAAAATGTTACATTTTAACATGTTTCATTTTAACATGGTAAAATGTTACATTTTTACATGTTTCATTTTAACATGATAAAATCTTACATTTTAACATGTTTCATTTTAACATGATAAAATGTTACATTTTAACATGTTGCATTTTAACATGATAAAATGTTACATTTTAACATGTTGCATTTTAACATGATAAAATGTTACATTTTAACATGTTGCATTTTAACATGTTGCATTTTAACATGATAAAATGTTACATTATAACATGTTTCAATTTAACATGATAAAATGTTACATTTTAACATTTTTCATTTTAACATCATAAAATGTTACATTTTAACATGTTACATTTTAATATGTTACATTTTAACATGTTGCATTTTAACATGTTGCATTTTAACATGATAAAATATTACATTTTAACATGTTGCATTTTTACATGATAAAATGTTACATTTTAACATGTTGCATTTTAACATGATAAAATGTTACATTTTAACATGTTGCATTTTAACATGATAAAATGTTACATTTTAACATGTTGCATTTTAACATGTTAAAATGTTACATTATAACATGTTTCAATTTAACATGATAAAATGTTACATTTTAACATGTTTTATTTTAAAATGTTACATTTTAAAATGTTACATTTACATGTTACATTTTTATATGTTACATTTTAACATGTTGCATTTTAACATGATAAAATGTTACATTTTAATATGTTACATTTTAACATGTTGCATTTTAACATGATAAAATGTTACATTTTAACATGTTGTATTTTAACATGATAAAATGTTACATTTTAACATGTTGCATTTTAACATGATAAAATGTTACATTTTACATGTTTCATTTTAACATGATAAAATGTTACATTTTAACATGTTTCATTTAAAAATGTTTCATTTTAAAATATTACATTTTAACATGTTACATTTTAATATGTTACATTTTAACATGTTGCATTTTAACATAGTAAAATGTTACATTTTAACATGTTGCATTTTAACATGATAAAATGTTACATTTTAACATATTGCGATTTAACATGATAAAATGTTACATTTTAAAATGTTACATTTGAACATGTTACATTTTAATATGTTACATTTTAACATGATAAAATGTTACATTTTAACATGTTTCATTTAAAAATGTTACATTAAAAAATGTTACATTTTAACATGTTACATTTTAATATGTTACATTTTAACATGTCTCATTTAAACATGGTAAAATGTTACATTTTAACATGTTGCATTTTAACATGATAAAATGTTACATTTTAACATGTTGCATTTTAACATGATAAAATGTTACATTTTAACATGTTGCATTTTAACATGATAAAATGTTACATTTTAACATGTTTCATTTTAACATGATAAAATGTTAAATTTAAAAATGTTACATTTTTACATGTTTCATTTAAACATTATAAAATGTTACATTTTAACATTTTTCATTTTAACATCATAAAATGTTACATTTTAACATGTTACATTTTAATATGTCACATTTAAACATGTTGCATTTTAACATGATAAAATGTTACATTTTAACATGTTGTATTTTAACATGATAAAATGTTACATTTTAACATGTTGCATTTTAACATGTTGCATTTTAACATGATAAAATGTTACATTTTACATGTTTCATTTTAACATGATAAAATGTTACATTTTAACATGTTTCATTTTAAAATGTTACATTTTAATATGTTACATTTTAACATGTTGCATTTTAACATGATAAAATGTTACATTTTAACATGTTTTATTTTAACATGATAAAATGTTACATTTTAACATGTTTCATTTTAACATCATAAAATGTTACATTTTAACATGTTTCATTTTAACATGGTAAAATGTTACATTTTTACATGTTTCATTTTAACATGATAAAATCTTACATTTTAACATGTTTCATTTTAACATGATAAAATGTTACATTTTAACATGTTGCATTTTAACATGATAAAATGTTACATTTTAACATGTTGCATTTTAACATGATAAAATGTTACATTTTAACATGTTGCATTTTAACATGTTGCATTTTAACATGATAAAATGTTACATTATAACATGTTTCAATTTAACATGATAAAATGTTACATTTTAACATTTTTCATTTTAACATCATAAAATGTTACATTTTAACATGTTACATTTTAATATGTTACATTTTAACATGTTGCATTTTAACATGTTGCATTTTAACATGATAAAATATTACATTTTAACATGTTGCATTTTTACATGATAAAATGTTACATTTTAACATGTTGCATTTTAACATGATAAAATGTTACATTTTAACATGTTGCATTTTAACATGATAAAATGTTACATTTTAACATGTTGCATTTTAACATGTTAAAATGTTACATTATAACATGTTTCAATTTAACATGATAAAATGTTACATTTTAACATGTTTTATTTTAAAATGTTACATTTTAAAATGTTACATTTACATGTTACATTTTTATATGTTACATTTTAACATGTTGCATTTTAACATGATAAAATGTTACATTTTAATATGTTACATTTTAACATGTTGCATTTTAACATGATAAAATGTTACATTTTAACATGTTGTATTTTAACATGATAAAATGTTACATTTTAACATGTTGCATTTTAACATGATAAAATGTTACATTTTACATGTTTCATTTTAACATGATAAAATGTTACATTTTAACATGTTTCATTTTAAAATGTTACATTTTAATATGTTATAAAATGTAACATTTTAAAATGAAACGTTAAAATGTAACATTTTATCATGTTAAAATGAAACATGTAAAATGTAACATTTTATCATGTTAAAATGCAACATGTTAAAATGCAACATGTTAAAATGTAACATTTTATCATGTTAAAATACAACATGTTAAAATGTAACATTTTATCATGTTAAAATGCAACATGTTTAAATGTGACATATTAAAATGTAACATTTTATGATGTTAAAATGAAAAATGTTAAAATGTAACATTTTATAATGTTTAAATGAAACATGTAAAAATGTAACATTTTTAAATTTAACATTTTATCATGTTAAAATGAAACATGTTAAAATGTAACATTTTATCATGTTAAAATGCAACATGATATATTGCATTTTAACATGTTACATTTTAATATGTTACATTTTAACATGTTGCATTTTAACATGATAAAATGTTACATTTTAACATGTTTCATTTTAACATGATAAAATGTTACATTTTAACATGTTTCATTTTAACATGATAAAATGTTACATTTTAACATGTTTCATTTTAACATGATAAAATGTTACATTTTAACATGTTGCATTTTAACATGATAAAATGTTACATTTTAACTTGTTTCATTTTAACATGATAAAATGTTACATTTTTACATGTTTCATTTAAAAATGTTACATTAAAAAATGTTACATTTTAACATGTTACATTTTAATATGTTACATTTTAACATGTTGCATTTTAACATGATAAAATGTTACATTTTAACATGTTGCATTTTAACATGATAAAATGTTACATTTTAACATGTTGCATTTTAACATGATAAAATGTTACATTTTAACATGTTGCATTTTAACATGATAAAATGTTACATTTTAACATGTTGCATTTTAACATGATAAAATGTTACATTTTAACATGTTGCATTTTAACATGATAAAATGTTACATTTTAACATGTTTCATTGTAACATGATAAAATGTTACATTTAAAAATGTTACATTTTTACATGTTTAATTTAAACATGATAAAATGTTACATTTTAACATTTTTCATTTTAACATCATAAAATGTTACATTTTAACATGTTACATTTTAATATGTTACATTTAAACATGTTGCATTTTAACATAATAAAATGTTACATTTAAACATGTTGCATATTAACATGATAAAATGTTACATTTTAACATGTTTCATTTTAACATGATAAAATGTTACATTTTAACATGCTTCATTTTAACATCATAAAATGTTACATTTTAACGTTTCATTTTAACAAGATAAAATGTTACATTTTAACATGTTTCATTTTAACATAATAAAATCTTACATTTTAACATGTTTTATTTTAACATGATAAAATGTTACATTTAAAAATGTTACATTTTATACATGTTGCATTTTAACATGATAAAATGTTACATTTTAACATGTTTCATTTTAACATGATATAATGTTACATTTTAACATGTTTCATTTTAACATGATAAAATGTTACATTTTAACATGTTTCATTTTAACATGATAAAATGTTACATTTTAACATGTTTCATTTTAACATGATAAAATGTTACATTTTAACATGTTTCATTTTAACATGATAAAATGTTACATTTTAACATGTTTCATTTTAACATGATAAAATGTTACATTTTAACATGTTGCATTTTAACATGATATAATGTTACATTTTAACATGTTTCATTTTAACATGATAAAATGTTAAATTTAAAAATGTTACATTTTTACATGTTTCATTTAAACATGATAAAATGTTACATTTTAACATTTTTCATTTTAACATCATAAAATGTTACATTTTAACATGTTTCATTTTAACATGTTTCATTTTAACATGATAAAATGTTACATTTTAACATGTTGCATTTTAACATGATAAAATGTTACATTTTAACATGTTGCATTTTAACATGATAAAATGTTACATTTTAACATGTTTCATTTTAACATGATAAAATGTTACATTTTAACATGTTTCATTTTAAAATGTTACATTTTAAAATGTTACATTTTAACATGTTACATTTTAATATGTTACATTTTAACATGTTGCATTTTAACATGATAAAATGTTACATTTTAACATGTTGCATTTTAACATGATAAAATGTTACATTTTAACATGTTGCATTTTAACATGATAAAATGTTACATTACAACATGTTTCATTTTAACATGATAAAATGTTACATTTTAACATGTTTCATTTTAAAATGTTACATTTTAAAATGTTACATTTTAACATGTTGCATTTTAACATGATAAAATGTTACATTTTAACATGTTGCATTTTAACATGATGAAATGTTACATTTTAACATGTTTCATTTTAACATGTTTCATTTTAACATGATAAAATGTTACATTTTAACATGTTGCATTTTAACATGATAAAATGTTACATTTTAACATGTTGCATTTTAACATGATAAAATGTTACATTTTAACATGTTTCATTTTAACATGATAAAATGTTACATTTTAACATGTTTCATTTTAAAATGTTACATTTTAAAATGTTACATTTTAACATGTTACATTTTAATATGTTACATTTTAACATGTTGCATTTTAACATGATAAAATGTTACATTTTAACATGTTGCATTTTAACATGATAAAATGTTACATTTTAACATGTTGCATTTTAACATGATAAAATGTTACATTACAACATGTTTCATTTTAACATGATAAAATGTTACATTTTAACATGTTTCATTTTAAAATGTTACATTTTAACATGTTGCATTTTAACATGATAAAATGTTACATTTTAACATGTTGCATTTTAACATGATGAAATGTTACATTTTAACATGTTGCATTTTAACATGATAAAATGTTACATTTTAACATGTTTCATTTTAACATAATAAAATGTTACATTTTAACATGTTTCATTTTAAAATGTTACATTTTAAAATGTTACATTTTAACATGTTTCATTTTAACATGATAAAATGTTACATTTTAACATGTTGCATTTTAACATGATAAAATGTTACATTTTAACATGTTTCATTTTAAACTGTTACATTTTAAAATGTGACATTTTAACATGTTACATTTTAATATGTTACATTTTAACATGTTTCATTTTAACATAATAAAATGTTACATTTTAACATGTTTCATTTTAACATGATAAAATGTTACATTTTAACATGTTGCATTTTAACATGATAAAATGTTACATTTTAACATGTTGCATTTTAACATAATAAAATGTTACATTTTAAAATGTTACATTTTAAATTGTTACATTTTAAAATGTTACATTTTAAATTGTAACATTTTAAAATGTTACATTTTAACATGTTACATTTTAATACGTTACATTTTAACATGTTGCATTTTAACATGATAAAATGTTACATTTTAACATGTTGCATTTTAACATGATAAAATGCTACATTTTAACATGTTTCATTTTAACATGATAAAATGTTACATTTTAACATGTTTCATTTTAACATGATAAAATGTTACATTTTAACATGTTGCATTTTAACATGATAAAATGTTACATTTTTACATGTTGCATTTTAACATGATAAAAATGTTACATTTTAACATGTTGCATTTTAACATGATAAAATGTTACATTTTAAAATGTTACATTTGAACATGTTAAATTTAAAATGTTACATTTTAACATGTTGCATTTTAACATGATAAAATGTTACATTTTAACATGTTGCATTTTAACATGATAAAATGTTACATTTTAACATGTTACATTTTAATATGTTACATTTTAACATGTTGCATTTTAACATGATAAAATGTTACATTTTAACATGTTACATTTTAATATGTTACATTTTAACATGTTGCATTTTAACATGATAAAATGTTACATTTTAACATGTTTCATTTCAACATGATAAAATGTTACATTTTAACATGTTTCATTTTAACATGATAAAATGTTACATTTTAACATGTTTCATTTAAAAATGTTACAATTTAAAATGTTACATTTTAACATGTTACATTTTAATATGTTACATTTTAACATGCTGCATTTTAACATGATAAAATGTTACATTTTAACATGTTGCATTTTAACATGATAAATGTTACATTTTAACATGTTTCATTTTAACATGATATAATGTTACATTTTAACATGTTTCATTTTAACATGATAAAATGTTACATTTTAACATGTTTCATTTTAACATGATAAAATGTTACATTTTAACATGTTTCATTTTAACACGATAAAATGTTACATTTTAACATGTTTCATTTTAACATGATAAAATGTTACATTTTAACATGTTTCATTTTAACATGATAAAATGTTACATTTTAACATGTTGCATTTTAACATGATAAAATGTTACATTTTAACATGTTTAATTTTAAAATGTTACATTTTAAAATGTAACATTTTAACATGTTACATTTTAATATGTTACATTTTAACATGTTTCATTTTAACATAATAAAATGTTACATTTTAACATGTTGCATTTTAACATGATAAAATGTTACATTTTTACATGTTGCATTTTAACATGATAAAATGTTACATTTTAACATGTTGCATTTTAACGTGATAAAATGTTGCATTTTAACATGATAAAATGTTACATTTTAACATGTTTCATTTTAACATGATAAAATGTTACATTTTAACATGTTTCATTTAAAAATGTTCCATGTTAAAATGTTACATTTTAACATGTTACATTTTAATATGTTACATTTTAACATGTTGCATTTTAACATGATAAAATGTTACATTTTAACATGTTTCATTTTAACATGATAAAATGTTACATTTTAACATGTTTCATTTTAACATGATAATATGTTACATTTTAACTTGTTTCATTTTAAAATGTTACATTTTAACATGTTACATTTTAATATGTTACATTTTAACATGTTGCATTTTAACATGATAAAATGTTACATTTTAACATGTTGCATTTCAACATGATAAAATGTTACATTTTAACATGTATTTCAACATGATAAAATGTTACATTTTAACATGTTGCATTTTAACATGATAAAATGTTACATTTTAACATGTTTCATTTTAACATGATAAAATGTTACATTTTAACATGTTTCATTTAAAAATGTTACAATTTTAAATGTTACATTTTAACATGTTACATTTTAATATGTTACATTTTAACATGTTGCATTTTAACATGATAAAATGTTACATTTTAACATGTTTCATTTTAACATGATAAAATGTTACATTTTAACATGTTGCATTTTAACATGATAAAATGTTACATTTTAACATGTTTCATTTTAAATTGTTACATTTTAAAATGTAACATTTTAACATGTTGCATTTTAATATGTTACATTTTAACATGTGTCATTTTAACATAATAAAATGTTACATTTTAACATGTTTCATTTTAACATGATAAAATGTTACATTTTAACGTTTCATTTTAACATGATAAACTGTTACATTTTAACATGTTGCATTTTAACATGATAAAATGTTACATTTTAACATGTTTCATTTTAACATGATAAAATGTTACATTTTAACGTTTCATTTTAACATGATAAAATGTTACATTTTAACATGATAAAATGTTACATTTTAACATGTTTCATTTTAACATGATAAAATGTTACATATTAACATGTTGCATTTTAACATGATAAAATGTTACATTTTAACATGTTTCATTTTAACATGTTTCATTTTAAAATGTTACATTTTAAAATGTAACATTTTAACATGTTACATTTTAATATGTTACATTTTAACATGTTTCATTTTAACATGATAAAATGTTACATTTTAACGTTTCATTTTAACATGATAAAATGTTACATTTTAACATGTTGCATTTTAACATGATAAAATGTTTCATTTTAACATGTTGCATTTTAACATGATAAAATGTTACATTTTAACATGTTTCATTTTAACATGATAAAATGTTACATTTAAAAATGTTACATTTTTACATGTTTCATTTAAACATGATATAATGTTACATTTTAACATTTTTCATTTTAACATGATAAAATGTTACATTTTAACATGTTGCATTTTAACATGATAAAATGTTACATTTTAACATGTTGCATTTCAACATGATAAAATGTTACATTTTAACATGTTGCATTTTAACATGATAAAATGTTACATTTAAACATGTTTCATTTTAACATGATAAAATGTTACATTTTAACATGTTTCATTTAAAAATGTTACAATTTAAAATGTTACATTTTAACATGTTACATTTTAATATGTTACATTTTAACATGTTGCATTTTCACATGATAAAATGTTACATTTTAACATGTTGCATTTTAACATGATAAAATGTTACATTTTAACATATTGTGATTTAACATGATAAAATGTTACATTTTAAAATGTTACATTTGAACATGTTACATTTTAATATGTTACATTTTAACATGTTACATTTTAATATGTTACATTTTAACATGTTGCATTTTAACATGATAAAATGTTACATTTTAACATGTTGCATTTTAACATGATAAAATGTTACATTTTAACATGTTGCATTTTAACATGATAAAATGTTACATTTTAACATGTTTCATTTTAACATGATAAAATGTTAAATTTAAAAATGTTACATTTTTACATGTTTCATTTAAACATTATAAAATGTTACATTTTAACATTTTTCATTTTAACATCATAAAATGTTACATTTTAACATGTTACATTTTAATATGTCACATTTAAACATGTTGCATTTTAACATGATAAAATGTTACATTTTAACATGTTGTATTTTAACATGATAAAATGTTACATTTTAACATGTTGCATTTTAACATGATAAAATGTTACATTTTACATGTTTCATTTTAACATGATAAAATGTTACATTTTAACATGTTTCATTTTAAAATGTTACATTTTAATATGTTACATTTTAACATGTTGCATTTTAACATGATAAAATGTTACATTTTAACATGTTTTATTTTAACATGATAAAATGTTACATTTTAACATGTTTCATTTTAACATGATAAAATGTTACATTTTAACATGTTTCATTTTAACATGATAAAATGTTACATTTTAACATGTTTCATTTTAACATGATAATATGTTACATTTTAACATGTTTCATTTTAAAATGTTACATTTTAACATGTTACATTTTAATATGTTACATTTTAACATGTTGCATTTTAACATGATAAAATGTTACATTTTAACATGTTGCATTTCAACATGATAAAATGTTACATTTTAACATGTTGCATTTTAACATGATAAAATGTTACATTTAAACATGTTTCATTTTAACATGATAAAATGTTACATTTTAACATGTTTCATTTAAAAATGTTACAATTTAAAATGTTACATTTTAACATGTTACATTTTAATATGTTACATTTTAACATGTTGCATTTTAACATGATAAAATGTTACATTTTAACATGTTGCATTTTAACATGATAAAATGTTACATTTTAACATATTGTGATTTAACATGATAAAATGTTACATTTTAAAATGTTACATTTGAACATGTTACATTTTAATATGTTACATTTTAACATGTTACATTTTAATATGTTACATTTTAACATGTTGCATTTTAACATGATAAAATGTTACATTTTAACATGTTGCATTTTAACATGATAAAATGTTACATTTTAACATGTTTCATTTTAACATGATAAAATGTTACATTTTAACGTTTCATTTTAACATGATAAAATGTTACATTTTAACATGTTTCATTTTAACATGTTACATTTTAACATGTTGCATTTTAACATGATAAAATGTTAAATTTTAACATGTTGCATTTTAACATGATGAAATGTTAAATTTTAACATGTTGCATTTTAACATGATGAAATGTTACATTTTAACATGTTGCATTTTAACATGATAAAATGTTACATTTTAACATGTTGCATTTTAACATGATAAAATGTTACATTTTAACATGTTTCATTTTAACATGGAAAAATGTTACATTTTAACATGTTTCATTTTAACATGGTAAAATGTTACATTTTAACATGTTTCATTTTAACATGATAAAATGTTACATTTTAACATGTTTCATTTTAACATGATAAAATGTTACATTTTAACATGTTTCATTTTAACATGATAAAATCTTACATTTTAACATGTTTCATTTTAACATGATAAAATGTTACTTTTTAACATGTTGCATTTTAACATGATAAAATGTTACATTTTAACATGTTGCATTTTAACATGATAACATGTTACATTTTAACATGTTTCATTTAAAAATGTTACATTAAAAAATGTTACATTTTAACATGTTATATTTTAATATGTTACATTTTAACATGTTGCATTTTAACATGATAAAATGTTACATTTTAACATGTTGCATTTTAACATGATAAAATGTTACATTTTAACATGTTGCAATTTAACATGATAAAATGTTACATTTTAACATGTTGCATTTTAACATGATAAAATGTTACATTTTAACATGTTTCATTTTAACATGATAAAATGTTAAATTTAAAAATGTTACATTTTTACATGTTTCATTTAAACATGATAAAATGTTACATTTTAACATTTTTCATTTTAACATCATAAAATGTTACATTTTAACATGTTTCATTTTAACATGGTAAAATCTTACATTTTAACATGTTTCATTTTAACATGATAAAATGTTACATTTTAACATGTTGCATTTTAACATGATAAAATGTTACATTTTAACATGTTGCATTTTAACATGATAAAATGTTACATTTTAACATGTTTCATTTTAACATGATAAAATGTTACATTTTAACATGTTTCATTTTAAAATGTTACATTTTAAAATGTTACATTTTAACATGTTACATTTTAATATGTTACATTTTAACATGTTGCATTTTAACATGATAAAATGTTACATTTTAACATGTTGCATTTTAACATGATAAAATGTTACATTTTAACATGTTGCATTTTAACATGATAAAATGTTACATTATAACATGTTTCATTTTAACATGATAAAATGTTACATTTTAACATGTTTCATTTTAAAATGTTACATTTTAAAATGTTACATTTTAAAATGTTACATTTTAACATGTTGCATTTTAACATTATAAAATGTTACATTTTAACATGTTGCATTTTAACAAGATAAAATGTTACATTTTAACATGTTGCATTTTAACATGATAAAATGTTACATTTTAACATGTTTGTACAAGTGTGTACAAGGTTGTACAAGTGTGTACAAGGGTGTACAAGTTTGTACAAGTGTGTACAAGTTTGTACAAGTGTGTACAAGTTTGTACAAGGGTGTACAAAAGTGTACAAGGGTGCACAAGTTTGTACAAGGGTGTACAAGTGTGTACAAGCTTGTACAAGTGTGTACAAGGGTGTACAGGTTTGTACAAGGTTGTACAAGTGTTTACAAGGGTGTACAAGTGTGTACAAGGTTGTACAAGTGTGTACAAGGTTGTACAAGTGTGTACTAGGTTGTACAAGGTTGTACAATTGTGTACAAGGTTGTACAAGTGTGTACAAGGTTGTACAAGTGTGTACAAGGTTGTACAAGTGTGTACAAGGGTGTACAAGTTTGTACAAGTGTGTACAAGTTTGTACAAGTGTGTACAAGTTTGTACAAGGTTGTACAAATGTATACAAGGGTGTACAAAAGTGTACAACGGTGCACAAGTTTGTACAAGGGTGTACAAGTGTGTACAAGCTTGTACAAGTGTGTAAAGCTTGTACAAGTGTGTACAAGCTTGTACAAGTGTGTACAAGCTTGTACAAGTGTGTACAAGCTTGTACAAGTGTGTACAAGGGTGTACAGGTTTGTACAAGGTTGTACAAGTGTTTACAAGGGTGTACAAGTATGTACAAGAATGTACAAGTTTGTACAAGTGTGTACAAGTTTGTAAAAGGTTGTACAAGTGTGTACAAGGGTGTACAAGTGTGTACAAGGGTGCACAAGTGTGTACAAGGGTGTACAATCGTGTACAAGCTTGTACAAGTGTGTACAAGGGTGTACAGGTTTGTACAAGGTTGTACAAGTGTGTACAAGGTTGTACAAGTGTGTACAAGGGTGTACAAGTTTGTACAAGTGTGTACAAGTTTGTACAAGTGTGTACAAGTTTGTACAAGGTTGTACAAATGTATACAAGGGTGTACAAAAGTGTACAAGGTTGTACAAGTGTTTACAAGGGTGTACAAGTATGTACAAGAATGTACAAGTTTGTACAAGTGTGTACAAGTTTGTAAAAGGTTGTACAAGTGTGTACAAGAGTGTACAAGTGTATACAAGGGTGCACAAGTGTGTACAAGGGTGTACAATCGTGTACAAGCTTGTACAAGTGTGTACAAGGGTGTACAATCGTGTACAAGCTTGTACAAGTGTGTACAAGGTTGTACAGGTTTGTACAAGGTTGTACAAGTGTGTACAAGGGTGTACAAATGTGTACAAGGATGTAAAAGTTTGTACAAGTGTGTACAAGTTTGTACAAGGTTGTACAAGTAAGTACAAGTTTGTACAAGAATGTACAAGTGTGTACAAAGTTTTACAATTGTGTAAAAGGTTGTACAAGTGTGTACAAGGTTGTACAAGTGTGTACAAGCTTGTACAAGTGTGTACAAGGTTGTACAAGTGTGTACAAGCTTGTACAAGTGTGTACAAGGTTGTACAAGTGTGTACAAGGTTGTACAAGTGTGTACAAGGTTGTACAAGTGTGTACAAGGTTGTACAAGTGTGTACAAGGTTGTACAAGTGTGTACAAGGTTGTACAAGTGTGTACAAGGTTGTACAAGTGTGTACAAGGGTGCACAAGTGTGTACAAGGGTGTACAATCGTGTACAAGCTTGTACAAGTTTTTACAAGGTTGTACAAGTGTGTACAAGGTTGTACAAGTGTGTACAAGGTTGTACAAGTGTGTACAAGGTTGTACAAGTGTGTACAAGGTTGTACAAGTGTGTACAAGGTTGTATAAGTGTGTACAAAGGTGTACAAGTGTGTACAAGGTTGTACAAGTGTGTACAAGGTTGTACAAGTGTGTACATGGTTGTACAAGGTTGTACAATTGTGTACAAGGTTGTACAAGTGTGTACAAGGTTGTACAAGTGTGTACAAGGGTGTACAAGTTTGTACAAGTGTGTACAAGTTTGTACAAGTGTGTACAAGTTTGTACAAGGTTGTACAAATTAATACAAGGGTGTACAAAAGTGTACAAGGGTGCACAAGTTTGTACAAGGGTGTACAAGTGTGTACAAGGTTGTACAAGTGTGTACAAGGTTGTACAAGTGTGTACAAGGTTGTACAAGTGTGTACAAGGTTGTACAAGGTTGTACAATTGTGTACAAGGTTGTACAAGTGTGTACAAGGTTGTACAAGTGTGTACAAGGTTGTACAAGTGTGTACAAGGGTGTACAAGTTTGTACAAGTGTGTACAAGTTTGTACAAGTGTGTACAAGTTTGTACAAGGGTGTACAAAAGTGTACAAGGGTGCACAAGTTTGTACAAGGGTGTACAAGTGTGTACAAGCTTGTACAAGTGTGTACAAGGGTGTACAGGTTTGTACAAGGTTGTACAAGTGTTTACAAGGGTGTACAAGTGTGTACAAGGTTGTACAAGTGTGTACAAGGTTGTACAAGTGTGTACTAGGTTGTACAAGGTTGTACAATTGTGTACAAGGTTGTACAAGTGTGTACAAGGTTGTACAAGTGTGTACAAGGTTGTACAAGTGTGTACAAGGGTGTACAAGTTTGTACAAGTGTGTACAAGTTTGTACAAGTGTGTACAAGTTTGTACAAGGTTGTACAAATGTATACAAGGGTGTACAAAAGTGTACAACGGTGCACAAGTTTGTACAAGGGTGTACAAGTGTGTACAAGCTTGTACAAGTGTGTACAAGCTTGTACAAGTGTGTACAAGCTTGTACAAGTGTGTACAAGCTTGTACAAGTGTGTACAAGGGTGTACAGGTTTGTACAAGGTTGTACAAGTGTTTACAAGGGTGTACAAGTATGTACAAGAATGTACAAGTTTGTACAAGTGTGTACAAGTTTGTAAAAGGTTGTACAAGTGTGTACAAGGGTGTACAAGTGTGTACAAGGGTGCACAAGTGTGTACAAGGTTGTACAAGTGTGTACAAGGTTGTACAAGTGTGTACAAGGTTTTACAAGTGTGTACAAGTTGTACAAGTGTGTACAAGGTTGTACAAGTGTGTACAAGGGTGCACAAGTGTGTACAAGGGTGTACAATCGTGTACAAGCTTGTACAAGTTTTTACAAGGTTGTACAAGTGTGTACAAGGTTGTACAAGTGTGTACAAGGTTGTACAAGTGTGTACAAGGTTGTACAAGTGTGTACAAGGTTGTACAAGTGTGTACAAGGTTGTATAAGTGTGTACAAAGGTGTACAAGTGTGTACAAGGTTGTACAAGTGTGTACAAGGTTGTACAAGTGTGTACATGGTTGTACAAGGTTGTACAATTGTGTACAAGGTTGTACAAGTGTGTACAAGGTTGTACAAGTGTGTACAAGGGTGTACAAGTTTGTACAAGTGTGTACAAGTTTGTACAAGTGTGTACAAGTTTGTACAAGGTTGTACAAATTAATACAAGGGTGTACAAAAGTGTACAAGGGTGCACAAGTTTGTACAAGGGTGTACAAGTGTGTACAAGGTTGTACAAGTGTGTACAAGGTTGTACAAGTGTGTACAAGGTTGTACAAGTGTGTACAAGGTTGTACAAGGTTGTACAATTGTGTACAAGGTTGTACAAGTGTGTACAAGGTTGTACAAGTGTGTACAAGGTTGTACAAGTGTGTACAAGGGTGTACAAGTTTGTACAAGTGTGTACAAGTTTGTACAAGTGTGTACAAGTTTGTACAAGGGTGTACAAAAGTGTACAAGGGTGCACAAGTTTGTACAAGGGTGTACAAGTGTGTACAAGCTTGTACAAGTGTGTACAAGGGTGTACAGGTTTGTACAAGGTTGTACAAGTGTTTACAAGGGTGTACAAGTGTGTACAAGGTTGTACAAGTGTGTACAAGGTTGTACAAGTGTGTACTAGGTTGTACAAGGTTGTACAATTGTGTACAAGGTTGTACAAGTGTGTACAAGGTTGTACAAGTGTGTACAAGGTTGTACAAGTGTGTACAAGGGTGTACAAGTTTGTACAAGTGTGTACAAGTTTGTACAAGTGTGTACAAGTTTGTACAAGGTTGTACAAATGTATACAAGGGTGTACAAAAGTGTACAACGGTGCACAAGTTTGTACAAGGGTGTACAAGTGTGTACAAGCTTGTACAAGTGTGTACAAGCTTGTACAAGTGTGTACAAGGGTGTACAGGTTTGTACAAGGTTGTACAAGTGTTTACAAGGGTGTACAAGTATGTACAAGAATGTACAAGTTTGTACAAGTGTGTACAAGTTTGTAAAAGGTTGTACAAGTGTGTACAAGGGTGTACAAGTGTGTACAAGGGTGCACAAGTGTGTACAAGGTTGTACAAGTGTGTACAAGGTTGTACAAGTGTGTGCAAGGTTGTACAAGTGTGTACAAAGGTGTACAAGTGTGTACAAGGTTGTACAAGTGTGTACAAGGTTGTACAAGTGTGTACAAGGTTGTACAAGTGTGTACAAGGTTGTACAAGGTTGTACAATTGTGTACAAGGTTGTACAAGTGTGTACAAGGTTGTACAAGTGTGTACAAGGTTGTACAAGTGTGTACAAGGGTGTACAAGTTTGTACAAGTGTGTACAAGTTTGTACAAGTGTGTACAAGTTTGTACAAGGGTGTACAAAAGTGTACAAGGGTGCACAAGTTTGTACAAGGGTGTACAAGTGTGTACAAGCTTGTACAAGTGTGTACAAGGGTGTACAGGTTTGTACAAGGTTGTACAAGTGTTTACAAGGGTGTACAAGTGTGTACAAGGTTGTACAAGTGTGTACAAGGTTGTACAAGTGTGTACTAGGTTGTACAAGGTTGTACAATTGTGTACAAGGTTGTACAAGTGTGTACAAGGTTGTACAAGTGTGTACAAGGTTGTACAAGTGTGTACAAGGGTGTACAAGTTTGTACAAGTGTGTACAAGTTTGTACAAGTGTGTACAAGTTTGTACAAGGTTGTACAAATGTATACAAGGGTGTACAAAAGTGTACAACGGTGCACAAGTTTGTACAAGGGTGTACAAGTGTGTACAAGCTTGTACAAGTGTGTACAAGCTTGTACAAGTGTGTACAAGCTTGTACAAGTGTGTACAAGCTTGTACAAGTGTGTACAAGCTTGTACAAGTGTGTACAAGCTTGTACAAGTGTGTACAAGGGTGTACAGGTTTGTACAAGGTTGTACAAGTGTTTACAAGGGTGTACAAGTATGTACAAGAATGTACAAGTTTGTACAAGTGTGTACAAGTTTGTAAAAGGTTGTACAAGTGTGTACAAGGGTGTACAAGTGTGTACAAGGGTGCACAAGTGTGTACAAGGGTGTACAATCGTGTACAAGCTTGTACAAGTGTGTACAAGGGTGTACAGGTTTGTACAAGGTTGTACAAGTGTGTACAAGGTTGTACAAGTGTTTACAAGGGTGTACAAGTATGTACAAGAATGTACAAGTTTGTACAAGTGTGTACAAGTTTGTAAAAGGTTGTACAAGTGTGTACAAGAGTGTACAAGTGTATACAAGGGTGCACAAGTGTGTACAAGGGTGTACAATCGTGTACAAGCTTGTACAAGTGTGTACAAGGTTGTACAGGTTTGTACAAGGTTGTACAAGTGTGTACAAGGGTGTACAAATGTGTACAAGGATGTAAAAGTTTGTACAAGTGTGTACAAGTTTGTACAAGGTTGTACAAGTAAGTACAAGTTTGTACAAGAATGTACAAGTGTGTACAAGGTTTTACAATTGTGTAAAAGGTTGTACAAGTGTGTACAAGGTTGTACAAGTGTGTACAAGCTTGTACAAGTGTGTACAAGGTTGTACAAGTGTGTACAAGCTTGTACAAGTGTGTACAAGGTTGTACAAGTGTGTACAAGGTTGTACAAGTGTGTACAAGGTTGTACAAGTGTGTACAAGGTTGTACAAGTGTGTACAAGGTTGTACAAGTGTGTACAAGTTGTACAAGTGTGTACAAGGTTGTACAAGTGTGTACAAGGGTGCACAAGTGTGTACAAGGGTGTACAATCGTGTACAAGCTTGTACAAGTTTTTACAAGGTTGTACAAGTGTGTACAAGGTTGTACAAGTGTGTACAAGGTTGTACAAGTGTGTACAAGGTTGTACAAGTGTGTACAAGGTTGTACAAGTGTGTACAAGGTTGTATAAGTGTGTACAAAGGTGTACAAGTGTGTACAAGGTTGTACAAGTGTGTACAAGGTTGTACAAGTGTGTACATGGTTGTACAAGGTTGTACAATTGTGTACAAGGTTGTACAAGTGTGTACAAGGTTGTACAAGTGTGTACAAGGGTGTACAAGTTTGTACAAGTGTGTACAAGTTTGTACAAGTGTGTACAAGTTTGTACAAGGTTGTACAAATTAATACAAGGGTGTACAAAAGTGTACAAGGGTGCACAAGTTTGTACAAGGGTGTACAAGTGTGTACAAGGTTGTACAAGTGTGTACAAGGTTGTACAAGTGTGTACAAGGTTGTACAAGTGTGTACAAGGTTGTACAAGGTTGTACAATTGTGTACAAGGTTGTACAAGTGTGTACAAGGTTGTACAAGTGTGTACAAGGTTGTACAAGTGTGTACAAGGGTGTACAAGTTTGTACAAGTGTGTACAAGTTTGTACAAGTGTGTACAAGTTTGTACAAGGGTGTACAAAAGTGTACAAGGGTGCACAAGTTTGTACAAGGGTGTACAAGTGTGTACAAGCTTGTACAAGTGTGTACAAGGGTGTACAGGTTTGTACAAGGTTGTACAAGTGTTTACAAGGGTGTACAAGTGTGTACAAGGTTGTACAAGTGTGTACAAGGTTGTACAAGTGTGTACTAGGTTGTACAAGGTTGTACAATTGTGTACAAGGTTGTACAAGTGTGTACAAGGTTGTACAAGTGTGTACAAGGTTGTACAAGTGTGTACAAGGGTGTACAAGTTTGTACAAGTGTGTACAAGTTTGTACAAGTGTGTACAAGTTTGTACAAGGTTGTACAAATGTATACAAGGGTGTACAAAAGTGTACAACGGTGCACAAGTTTGTACAAGGGTGTACAAGTGTGTACAAGCTTGTACAAGTGTGTAAAGCTTGTACAAGTGTGTACAAGCTTGTACAAGTGTGTACAAGCTTGTACAAGTGTGTACAAGCTTGTACAAGTGTGTACAAGGGTGTACAGGTTTGTACAAGGTTGTACAAGTGTTTACAAGGGTGTACAAGTATGTACAAGAATGTACAAGTTTGTACAAGTGTGTACAAGTTTGTAAAAGGTTGTACAAGTGTGTACAAGGGTGTACAAGTGTGTACAAGGGTGCACAAGTGTGTACAAGGGTGTACAATCGTGTACAAGCTTGTACAAGTGTGTACAAGGGTGTACAGGTTTGTACAAGGTTGTACAAGTGTGTACAAGGTTGTACAAGTGTGTACAAGGGTGTACAAGTTTGTACAAGTGTGTACAAGTTTGTACAAGTGTGTACAAGTTTGTACAAGGTTGTACAAATGTATACAAGGGTGTACAAAAGTGTACAAGGTTGTACAAGTGTTTACAAGGGTGTACAAGTATGTACAAGAATGTACAAGTTTGTACAAGTGTGTACAAGTTTGTAAAAGGTTGTACAAGTGTGTACAAGAGTGTACAAGTGTATACAAGGGTGCACAAGTGTGTACAAGGGTGTACAATCGTGTACAAGCTTGTACAAGTGTGTACAAGGGTGTACAATCGTGTACAAGCTTGTACAAGTGTGTACAAGGTTGTACAGGTTTGTACAAGGTTGTACAAGTGTGTACAAGGGTGTACAAATGTGTACAAGGATGTAAAAGTTTGTACAAGTGTGTACAAGTTTGTACAAGGTTGTACAAGTAAGTACAAGTTTGTACAAGAATGTACAAGTGTGTACAAAGTTTTACAATTGTGTAAAAGGTTGTACAAGTGTGTACAAGGTTGTACAAGTGTGTACAAGCTTGTACAAGTGTGTACAAGGTTGTACAAGTGTGTACAAGGTTGTACAAGTGTGTACAAGGTTGTACAAGTGTGTACAAGGTTGTACAAGTGTGTACAAGGTTGTACAAGTGTGTACAAGGTTGTACAAGTGTGTACAAGGTTGTACAAGTGTGTACAAGGGTGCACAAGTGTGTACAAGGGTGTACAATCGTGTACAAGCTTGTACAAGTTTTTACAAGGTTGTACAAGTGTGTACAAGGTTGTACAAGTGTGTACAAGGTTGTACAAGTGTGTACAAGGTTGTACAAGTGTGTACAAGGTTGTACAAGTGTGTACAAGGTTGTATAAGTGTGTACAAAGGTGTACAAGTGTGTACAAGGTTGTACAAGTGTGTACAAGGTTGTACAAGTGTGTACATGGTTGTACAAGGTTGTACAATTGTGTACAAGGTTGTACAAGTGTGTACAAGGTTGTACAAGTGTGTACAAGGGTGTACAAGTTTGTACAAGTGTGTACAAGTTTGTACAAGTGTGTACAAGTTTGTACAAGGTTGTACAAATTAATACAAGGGTGTACAAAAGTGTACAAGGGTGCACAAGTTTGTACAAGGGTGTACAAGTGTGTACAAGGTTGTACAAGTGTGTACAAGGTTGTACAAGTGTGTACAAGGTTGTACAAGTGTGTACAAGGTTGTACAAGGTTGTACAATTGTGTACAAGGTTGTACAAGTGTGTACAAGGTTGTACAAGTGTGTACAAGGTTGTACAAGTGTGTACAAGGGTGTACAAGTTTGTACAAGTGTGTACAAGTTTGTACAAGTGTGTACAAGTTTGTACAAGGGTGTACAAAAGTGTACAAGGGTGCACAAGTTTGTACAAGGGTGTACAAGTGTGTACAAGCTTGTACAAGTGTGTACAAGGGTGTACAGGTTTGTACAAGGTTGTACAAGTGTTTACAAGGGTGTACAAGTGTGTACAAGGTTGTACAAGTGTGTACAAGGTTGTACAAGTGTGTACTAGGTTGTACAAGGTTGTACAATTGTGTACAAGGTTGTACAAGTGTGTACAAGGTTGTACAAGTGTGTACAAGGTTGTACAAGTGTGTACAAGGGTGTACAAGTTTGTACAAGTGTGTACAAGTTTGTACAAGTGTGTACAAGTTTGTACAAGGTTGTACAAATGTATACAAGGGTGTACAAAAGTGTACAACGGTGCACAAGTTTGTACAAGGGTGTACAAGTGTGTACAAGCTTGTACAAGTGTGTACAAGCTTGTACAAGTGTGTACAAGCTTGTACAAGTGTGTACAAGCTTGTACAAGTGTGTACAAGCTTGTACAAGTGTGTACAAGGGTGTACAGGTTTGTACAAGGTTGTACAAGTGTTTACAAGGGTGTACAAGTATGTACAAGAATGTACAAGTTTGTACAAGTGTGTACAAGTTTGTAAAAGGTTGTACAAGTGTGTACAAGGGTGTACAAGTGTGTACAAGGGTGCACAAGTGTGTACAAGGGTGTACAATCGTGTACAAGCTTGTACAAGTGTGTACAAGGGTGTACAGGTTTGTACAAGGTTGTACAAGTGTGTACAAGGTTGTACAGGTTTGTACAAGGTTGTACAAGTGTGTACAAGGGTGTACAAATGTGTACAAGGATGTAAAAGTTTGTACAAGTGTGTACAAGTTTGTACAAGGTTGTACAAGTAAGTACAAGTTTGTACAAGAATGTACAAGTGTGTACAAGGTTTTACAATTGTGTAAAAGGTTGTACAAGTGTGTACAAGGTTGTACAAGTGTGTACAAGGTTGTACAAGTGTGTACAAGGTTGTACAAGTGTGTACAAGGTTGTACAAGTGTGTACAAGGTTGTACAAGTGTGTACAAGGTTGTACAAGTGTGTACAAGGTTGTACAAGTGTGTACAAGGTTGTACAAGTGTGTACAAGGTTGTACAAGTGTGTACAAGGTTGTACAAGTGTGTACAAGGTTGTACAAGTGTGTACAAGGTTGTACAAGTGTGTACAAGGTTGTACAAGTGTGTACAAGGTTGTACAAGTGTGTACAAGGGTGCACAAGTGTGTACAAGGGTGTACAATCGTGTACAAGCTTGTACAAGTTTTTACAAGGTTGTACAAGTGTGTACAAGGTTGTACAAGTGTGTACAAGGTTGTACAAGTGTGTACAAGGTTGTACAAGTGTGTACAAGGTTGTACAAGTGTGTACAAGGTTGTATAAGTGTGTACAAAGGTGTACAAGTGTGTACAAGGTTGTACAAGTGTGTACAAGGTTGTACAAGTGTGTACATGGTTGTACAAGGTTGTACAATTGTGTACAAGGTTGTACAAGTGTGTACAAGGTTGTACAAGTGTGTACAAGGGTGTACAAGTTTGTACAAGTGTGTACAAGTTTGTACAAGTGTGTACAAGTTTGTACAAGGTTGTACAAATTAATACAAGGGTGTACAAAAGTGTACAAGGGTGCACAAGTTTGTACAAGGGTGTACAAGTGTGTACAAGCTTGTACAAGTGTGTACAAGCTTGTACAAGTGTGTACAAGGGTGTACAGGTTTGTACAAGGTTGTACAAGTGTTTACAAGGGTGTACAAAAGAATGTACAAGTTTGTACAAGTGTGTACAAGTTTGTAAAAGGTTGTACAAGTGTGTACAATGGTGCACAAGTGTGTACAAGGGTGTACAATCGTGTACAAGCTTGTACAAGTGTGTACAAGGGTGTACAGGTTTGTACAAGGTTGTACAAGTGTGTACAAGGGTGTACAAATGTGTACAAGGCTGTAAAAGTTTGTACAAGTGTGTACAAGTTTGTACAAGGTTGTACAAGTGTGTACAAGCTTGTACAAGTGTGTACAAGGTTGTACAAGTGTGTACAAGGTTGTACAAGTGTGTACAAGGTTGTACAAGTGTGTACAAGGTTGTACAAGTGTGTACAAGTTTGTACAAGGTTGTACAAATGTGTACAAGGGTGTACAAAAGTGTACAAGGGTGCACAAGTTTGTACAAGGGTGTACAAGTGTGTACAAGCTTGTACAAGTGTGTACAAGCTTGTACATGGGTTTACAGGTTTGTACAAGGTTGAACAAGTGTGTACAAGGGTGTACAAAAGTGTACAAGGGTGCACAAGTTTGTACAAGGGTGTACAAGTGTGTACAAGCTTGTACAAGTGTGTACAAGCTTGTACAAGGGTTTACAGGTTTGTACAAGGTTGTACAAGTATGTACAAGGTTGTACAAGTATGTACAAGAATGTACAAGTTTGTACAAGTGTGTACAAGTTTGTAAAAGGTTGTACAAGTGTGTACAAGGGTGTACAAATGTGTACAAGGATGTAAAAGTGTGTACAAGTGTGTACAAGTTTGTACAAGGTTGTACAAGTGTGTACAAGTTTGTACAAGGTTGTACAAATTTGTACAAGTGTGTACAAGGTTGTACAAGTGTGTACAAGGGTGTACAAGTTTGTACAAGTGTGTACAAGTTTGTACAAGTGTGTACAAGTTTGTACAAGGTTGTAAACGTGTGTACAAGTTTTTACAATTGTGTACAAGGTGGTACAAGTGTGTACAAGGTTGTACAAGTGTGTACAAGGTTGTACAAGTGTGTACAAGGTTGTACAAGTGTGTACAAGGTTGTACAAGTGTACACAAGTTTGTACAAGTGTGTACAAGTTTGTACAAGTGTGTACAAGTTTGTACAAGTAAGTACAAGTTTGTACAAGAATGTACAAGTGTGTACAAGGTTTTACAATTGTGTAAAAGGTTGTACAAGTGTGTACAAGGTTGTACAAGTGTGTACAAGCTTGTACAAGTGTGTACAAGGTTGTACAAGTGTGTACAAGGTTGTACAAGTGTGTACAAGGTTGTACAAGTGTGTACAAGGTTGTACAAGTGTGTACAAAGTTGTACAAGTGTGTACAAGGTTGTACAAGTGTGTACAAGGTTGTACAAGTGTGTACAAGGTTGTACAAGTGTGTACAAGGGTGCACAAGTGTGTACAAGGGTGTACAATCGTGTACAAGCTTGTACAAGTTTTTACAAGGTTGTACAAGTGTGTACAAGGTTGTACAAGTGTGTACAAGGTTGTACAAGTGTGTACAAGGTTGTACAAGTGTGTACAAGGTTGTACAAGTGTGTACAAGGTTGTATAAGTGTGTACAAAGGTGTACAAGTATGTACAAGGTTGTACAAGTGTGTACAAGGTTGTACAAGTGTGTACATGGTTGTACAAGGTTGTACAATTGTGTACAAGGTTGTACAAGTGTGTACAAGGTTGTACAAGTGTGTACAAGGGTGTACAAGTTTGTACAAGTGTGTACAAGTTTGTACAAGTGTGTACAAGTTTGTACAAGGTTGTACAAATTAATACAAGGGTGTACAAAAGTGTACAAGGGTGCACAAGTTTGTACAAGGGTGTACAAGTGTGTACAAGCTTGTACAAGTGTGTACAAGCTTGTACAAGTGTGTACAAGGGTGTACAGGTTTGTACAAGGTTGTACAAGTGTTTACAAGGGTGTACAAAAGAATGTACAAGTTTGTACAAGTGTGTACAAGTTTGTAAAAGGTTGTACAAGGGTGTACAAGGGTGTACAAGTGTGTACAATGGTGCACAAGTGTGTACAAGGGTGTACAATCGTGTACAAGCTTGTACAAGTGTGTACAAGGGTGTACAGGTTTGTACAAGGTTGTACAAGAGTGTACAAGGGTGTACAAATGTGTACAAGGCTGTAAAAGTTTGTACAAGTGTGTACAAGTTTGTACAAGGTTGTACAAGTAAGTACAAGTTTGTACAAGAATGTACAAGTGTGTACAAGGTTTTACAATTGTGTAAAAGGTTGTACAAGTGTGTACAAGGTTGTACAAGTGTGTACAAGGTTGTACAAGTGTGTACAAGCTTGTACAAGTGTGTACAAGGTTGTACAAGTGTGTACAAGGTTGTACAAGTGTGTACAAGGTTGTACAAGTGTGTACAAGGTTGTACAAGTGTGTACAAGTTTGTACAAGGTTGTACAAATGTGTACAAGGGTGTACAAAAGTGTACAAGGGTGCACAAGTTTGTACAAGGGTGTACAAGTGTGTACAAGCTTGTACAAGTGTGTACAAGCTTGTACAAGTGTGTACAAGCTTGTACAAGGGTTTACAGGTTTGTACAAAGTTGAACAAGTGTGTACAAGGGTGTACAAAAGTGTACAAGGGTGCACAAGTTTGTACAAGGGTGTACAAGTGTGTACAAGCTTGTACAAGTGTGTACAAGCTTGTACAAGGGTTTACAGGTTTGTACAAGGTTGTACAAGTGTGTACAAGGTTGTACAAGTATGTACAAGAATGTACAAGTTTGTACAAGTGTGTACAAGTTTGTAAAAGGTTGTACAAGTGTGTACAAGGGTGTACAAATGTGTACAAGGATGTAAAAGTGTGTACAAGTGTGTACAAGTTTGTACAAGGTTGTACAAGTGTGTACAGGTTTGTACAAGGTTGTACAAATTTGTACAAGTGTGTACAAGGTTGTACAAGTGTGTACAACGGTGTACAAGTTTGTACAAGTGTGTACAAGTTTGTACAAGGTTGTAAACGTGTGTACAAGGTTTTACAATTGTGTACAAGGTTGTACAAGTGTGTACAAGGTTGTACAAGTGTGTACAAGGTTGTACAAGTGTGTACAAGGTTGTACAAGTGTGTACAAGGTTGTACAAGTGTACACAAGTTTGTACAAGTGTGTACAAGTTTGTACAAGTGTGTACAAGTTTGTACAAGTTTGTACAAATGTGTACAAGGGTGTACAAAGGTGTACAAGTATGTACAAGGTTGTACAAGTGTGTACAAGGTTGTACAAGTGTGTACATGGTTGTACAAGGTTGTACAATTGTGTACAAGGTTGTACAAGTGTGTACAAGGTTGTACAAGTGTGTACAAGGGTGTACAAGTTTGTACAAGTGTGTACAAGTTTGTACAAGTGTGTACAAGTTTGTACAAGGTTGTACAAATTAATACAAGGGTGTACAAAAGTGTACAAGGGTGCACAAGTTTGTACAAGGGTGTACAAGTGTGTACAAGCTTGTACAAGTGTGTACAAGCTTGTACAAGTGTGTACAAGGGTGTACAGGTTTGTACAAGGTTGTACAAGTGTTTACAAGGGTGTACAAAAGAATGTACAAGTTTGTACAAGTGTGTACAAGTTTGTAAAAGGTTGTACAAGGGTGTACAAGGGTGTACAAGTGTGTACAATGGTGCACAAGTGTGTACAAGGGTGTACAATCGTGTACAAGCTTGTACAAGTGTGTACAAGGGTGTACAGGTTTGTACAAGGTTGTACAAGAGTGTACAAGGGTGTACAAATGTGTACAAGGCTGTAAAAGTTTGTACAAGTGTGTACAAGTTTGTACAAGGTTGTACAAGTAAGTACAAGTTTGTACAAGAATGTACAAGTGTGTACAAGGTTTTACAATTGTGTAAAAGGTTGTACAAGTGTGTACAAGGTTGTACAAGTGTGTACAAGGTTGTACAAGTGTGTACAAGCTTGTACAAGTGTGTACAAGGTTGTACAAGTGTGTACAAGGTTGTACAAGTGTGTACAAGGTTGTACAAGTGTGTACAAGGTTGTACAAGTGTGTACAAGTTTGTACAAGGTTGTACAAATGTGTACAAGGGTGTACAAAAGTGTACAAGGGTGCACAAGTTTGTACAAGGGTGTACAAGTGTGTACAAGCTTGTACAAGTGTGTACAAGCTTGTACAAGGGTTTACAGGTTTGTACAAAGTTGAACAAGTGTGTACAAGGGTGTACAAAAGTGTACAAGGGTGCACAAGTTTGTACAAGGGTGTACAAGTGTGTACAAGCTTGTACAAGTGTGTACAAGCTTGTACAAGGGTTTACAGGTTTGTACAAGGTTGTACAAGTGTGTACAAGGTTGTACAAGTATGTACAAGAATGTACAAGTTTGTACAAGTGTGTACAAGTTTGTAAAAGGTTGTACAAGTGTGTACAAGGGTGTACAAATGTGTACAAGGATGTAAAAGTGTGTACAAGTGTGTACAGGTTTGTACAAGGTTGTACAAGTGTGTACAAGTTTGTACAAGGTTGTACAAATTTGTACAAGTGTGTACAAGGTTGTACAAGTGTGTACAAGGGTGTACAAGTTTGTACAAGTGTGTACAAGTTTGTACAAGGTTGTAAACGTGTGTACAAGGTTTTACAATTGTGTACAAGGTTGTACAAGTGTGTACAAGGTTGTACAAGTGTGTACAAGGTTGTACAAGTGTGTACAAGGTTGTACAAGTGTGTACAAGGTTGTACAAGTGTACACAAGTTTGTACAAGTGTGTACAAGTTTGTACAAGTGTGTACAAGTTTGTACAAGTTTGTACAAATGTGTACAAGGGTGTACAAAGGTGTACAAGTATGTACAAGGTTGTACAAGTGTGTACAAGGTTGTACAAGTGTGTACATGGTTGTACAAGGTTGTACAATTGTGTACAAGGTTGTACAAGTGTGTACAAGGTTGTACAAGTGTGTACAAGGGTGTACAAGTTTGTACAAGTGTGTACAAGTTTGTACAAGTGTGTACAAGTTTGTACAAGGTTGTACAAATTAATACAAGGGTGTACAAAAGTGTACAAGGGTGCACAAGTTTGTACAAGGGTGTACAAGTGTGTACAAGCTTGTACAAGTGTGTACAAGCTTGTACAAGTGTGTACAAGGGTGTACAGGTTTGTACAAGGTTGTACAAGTGTTTACAAGGGTGTACAAAAGAATGTACAAGTTTGTACAAGTGTGTACAAGTTTGTAAAAGGTTGTACAAGGGTGTACAAGGGTGTACAAGTGTGTACAATGGTGCACAAGTGTGTACAAGGGTGTACAATCGTGTACAAGCTTGTACAAGTGTGTACAAGGGTGTACAGGTTTGTACAAGGTTGTACAAGAGTGTACAAGGGTGTACAAATGTGTACAAGGCTGTAAAAGTTTGTACAAGTGTGTACAAGTTTGTACAAGGTTGTACAAGTAAGTACAAGTTTGTACAAGAATGTACAAGTGTGTACAAGGTTGTACAAGTGTGTACAAGGTTGTACAAGTGTGTACAAGCTTGTACAAGTGTGTACAAGGTTTGTACAAGTGTGTACAAGGTTGTTCAAGTGTGTACATGTTTGTACAAGTGTGTTTAAGTTTGTACAAGGTTGTACAAATGTGTACAAGGGTGTACAAAAGTGTTCAAGGGTGCACAAGTTTGTACAAGGGTGTACAAGTGTGTACAAGCTTGTACAAGTGTGTACAAGGGTGTACAGGTTTGTACAAGGTTGTACAAGTGTGTACAAGGGTGTACAAGTATGTACAAGAATGTAAAATTTTGTACAAGTGTGTACAAGGGTGTACAAGTGTGTACAAGGTTGTAAAAGTGTGTACAATGTTTTACAATTGTGTACAAGGTTGTACAAGTGTGTACAAGGTTGTACAAGTGTGTACGAGGTTGTACAAGTGTGTACAAGGTTGTAAAAGTGTGTACAAGGTTTTACAATTGTGTACAAGGTTGTACAAGTGTGTACAAGGTTGTAAAAGTGTGTACAAGGTTTTACAATTGTGTACAAGGTTGTACAAGTGTGTACAAGGTTGTACAAGTGTGTACGAGGTTGTACAAGTGTGTACAAGGTTGTACAAGTGTGTACAAGGTTGTACAAGTGTGTACATGGTTGTACAAGGTTGTACAATTGTGTACAAGGTTGTACAAGTGTGTACAAGGTTGTACAAGTGTGTACAAGGGTGTACAAGTTTGTACAAGTGTGTACAAGTTTGTACAAGTGTGTACAAGTTTGTACAAGGTTGTAAAAATTAATACAAGGGTGTACAAAAGTGTACAAGGGTGCACAAGTTTGTACAAGGGTGTACAAGTGTGTACAAGCTTGTACAAGTGTGTACAAGCTTGTACAAGTGTGTACAAGGGTGTACAGGTTTGTAAAAGGTTGTACAAGTGTTTACAAGGGTGTACAAAAGAATGTACAAGTTTGTACAAGTGTGTACAAGTTTGTAAAAGGTTGTACAAGTGTGTACAAGGGTGTACAAGTGTGTACAATGGTGCACAAGTGTGTACAAGGGTGTACAATCGTGTACAAGCTTGTACAAGTGTGTACAAGGGTGTACAGGTTTGTACAAGGTTGTACAAGTGTGTACAAGGGTGTACAAATGTGTACAAGGCTGTAAAAGTTTGTACAAGTGTGTACAAGTTTGTACAAGGTTGTACAAGTAAGTACAAGTTTGTACAAGAATGTACAAGTGTGTACAAGGTTTTACAATTGTGTAAAAGGTTGTACAAGTGTGTACAAGGTTGTACAAGTGTGTACAAGGTTGTACAAGTGTGTACAAGCTTTTACAAGTGTGTACAAGGTTGTACAAGTGTGTACAAGGTTGTACAAGTGTGTACAAGTTTGTACAAGTGTGTACAAGGTTGTACAAGTGTGTACAAGTTTGTACAAGGTTGTACAAATGTGTACAAGGGTGTACAAAAGTGTACAAGGGTGCACAAGTTTGTACAAGGGTGTACAAGTGTGTACAAGCTTGTACAAGTGTGTACAAGCTTGTACAAGGGTTTACAGGTTTGTACAAGGTTGAACAAGTGTGTACAAGGGTGTACAAAAGTGTACAAGGGTGCACAAGTTTGTACAAGGGTGTACAAGTGTGTACAAGCTTGTACAAGTGTGTACAAGCTTGTACAAGGGTTTACAGGTTTGTACAAGGTTGTACAAGTGTGTACAAGGTTGTACAAGTATGTACAAGAATGAACAAGTTTGTACAAGTGTGTACAAGTTTGTAAAAGGTTGTACAAGTGTGTACAAGGGTGTACAAATGTGTACAAGGATGTAAAAGTGTGTACAATTGTGTACAAGTTTGTACAAGGTTGTACAAGTGTGTACAAGTTTGTACAAGGTTGTACAAATTTGTACAAGTGTGTACAAGGTTGTACAAGTGTGTACAAGGGTGTACAAGTTTGTACAAGTGTGTACAAGTTTGTACAAGGTTGTAAACGTGTGTACAAGGTTTTACAATTGTGTACAAGGTTGTACAAGTGTGTACAAGGTTGTACAAGTGTGTACAAGGTTGTACAAGTGTGTACAAGGTTGTACAAGTGTGTACAATTTTGTACAAGTGTGTACAAGGTTGTACAAGTGTACACAAGTTTGTACAAGTGTGTACAAGTTTGTACAAGTGTGTACAAGTTTGTACAAGTTTGTACAAATGTGTACAAGGGTGTACAAAAGTGTACAAGGGTGCACAAGTTTGTACAAGGGTGTACAAGTGTGTACAAGGGTGTACAAGTATGTACAAGAATGTACAATTTTGTACAAGTGTGTACAAGTTTGTAAAAGGTTGTACAAGTGTGTACAAGGGTGTACAAGTGTGTACAAGGTTGTACAAGTGTGTACAAGCTTGAACAAGTGTGTACAAGGTTGTACAAGTGTGTACAAGGTTGTACAAGTGTGTACAAGGTTGCACAAGTGTGTACAAGAGTGTACAATCGTGTACAAGCTTGTACAAGTGTGTACAAGGGTGTACAGGTTTGTACAAGGTTGTACAAGTGTGTACAAGGTTGTACAAGTGTGTACAAGGTTGTACAAGTGTGTACAAGGGTGTACAAGTTTGTACAAGTGTGTACAAGTTTGTACAAGTGTGTACAAGTTTGTACAAGTTTGTACAAATGTATACAAGGGTGTACAAAAATGTACAAGGGTGCACAAGTTTGTACAAGGGTGTACAAGTGTGTACAAGCTTGTACAAGTGTGTACAAGCTTGTACAAGTGTGTACAAGGGTGTACAGTCTTGTACAAGGTTGTACAAGTGTTTACAAGGGTGTACAAGTATGTACAAGAATGAACAAGTTTGTACAAGTGTGTACAAGTTTGTAAAAGGTTGTACAAGTGTGTACAAGGGTGTACAAATGTGTACAAGGGTGCACAAGTGTGTACAAGGGTGTACAATCGTGTACAAGCTTGTACAAATGTGTACAAGGGTGTACAGGTTTGTACAAGGTTGTACAAGTGTGTACAAGGTTGTATAAGTGTGTACAAGCTTGTACAAGTGTGTACAAGGTTGTACAAGTGTGTACAAGGTTGTACAAGTGTGTACAAGCTTGTACAAGTGTGTACAAGGTTTGTACAAGTGTGTACAAGGTTGTTCAAGTGTGTACATGTTTGTACAAGTGTGTTTAAGTTTGTACAAGGTTGTACAAATGTGTACAAGGGTGTACAAAAGTGTTCAAGGGTGCACAAGTTTGTACAAGGGTGTACAAGTGTGTACAAGCTTGTACAAGTGTGTACAAGGGTGTACAGGTTTGTACAAGGTTGTACAAGTGTGTACAAGGGTGTACAAGTATGTACAAGAATGTAAAATTTTGTACAAGTGTGTACAAGGGTGTACAAGTGTGTACAAGGTTGTAAAAGTGTGTACAAGGTTTTACAATTGTGTACAAGGTTGTACAAGTGTGTACAAGGTTGTACAAGTGTGTACGAGGTTGTACAAGTGTGTACAAGGTTGTACAAGTGTGTACAAGGTTGTACAAGTGTGTACAAGGTTGTACAAGTGTACACAAGTTTGTACAAGTGTGTACAAGTTTGTACAAGTGTGTACAAGTTTGTACAAGGTTGTACAAATGTGTACAAGGGTGTACAAAAGTGTACAAGGGTGCACAAGTTTGTACAAGGGTGTACAAGTGTGTACAAGCTTGTACAAGTGTGTACAAGCTTGTACAAGTGTGTACAAGGGTGTACAGGTTTGTACAAGGTTGTACAAGTGTGTACAAGGGTGTACAAGTATGTACAAGAATGTACAATTTTGTACAAGTGTGTACAAGTTTGTAAAAGGTTGTACAAGTGTGTACAAGGGTGTACAAGTGTGTACAAGGTTGTACAAGTGTGTACAAGCTTGAACAAGTGTGTACAAGGTTGTACAAGTGTGTACAATGTTGTACAAGTGTGTACAAGGTTGCACAAGTGTGTACAAGAGTGTACAATCGTGTACAAGCTTGTACAAGTGTGTACAAGGGTGTACAGGTTTGTACAAGGTTGTACAAGTGTGTACAAGGTTGTACAAGTGTGTACAAGGGTGTACAAGTTTGTACAAGTGTGTACAAGTTTGTACAAGTGTGTACAAGTTTGTACAAGTTTGTACAAATGTATACAAGGGTGTACAAAAGTGTACAAGGGTGCACAAGTTTGTACAAGTGTGTACAAGTGTGTACAAGCTTGTACAAGTGTGTACAAGCTTGTACAAGTGTGTACAAGCTTGTACAAGTGTGTACAAGGGTGTACAGGTTTGTACAATTTTGTACAAGTGTTTACAAAGGTGTACAAGTATGTACAAGAATGTACAAGTTTGTACAAGTGTGTACAAGTTTGTAAAAGGTTGTACATGTGTGTACAAGGGTGTACAAGTGTGTACAAGGGTGCACAAGTGTGTACAAGGGTGTACAATCGTGTACAAGCTTGTACAAGTGTGTACAAGGGTGTACAGGTTTGTACAAGGTTGTACAAGTGTGTACAAGGGTGTACAAATGTATACAAGGATGTAAAAGTTTGTACAAGTGTGTACAAGTTTGTACAAGGTTGTACAAGTAAGTACAAGTTTGTACAAGAATGTACAAGTGTGTACAAGGTTTTACAATTGTGTAAAAGGTTGTACAAGTGTGTACAAGGTTGTACAAGTGTGTACAAGCTTGTACAAGTGTGTACAAGGTTGTACAAGTGTGTACAAGGTTGTACAAGTGTGTACAAGCTTGTACAAGTGTGTACAAGCTTGTACAAGTGTGTACAAGGTTGTACAAGTGTGTACAAGGTTGTTCAATTGTGTACATGTTTGTACAAGTGTGTTTAAGTTTGTACAAGGTTGTACAAATGTGTACAAGGGTGTACAAAAGTGTTCAAGGGTGCACAAGTTTGTACAAGGGTGTACAAGTGTGTACAAGCTTGTACAAGTGTGTACAAGCTTGTACAAGTGTGTACAAGCTTGTACAAGTGTGTACAAGCTTGTACAAGTGTGTACAAGGGTGTACAGGTTTGTACAAGGTTGTACAAGTGTGTACAAGGGTGTACAAGTATGTACAAGAATGTAAAATTTTGTACAAGTGTGTACAAGGGTGTACAAGTGTGTACAAGGTTGTACAAGTGTGTACAAGGTTTTACAATTGTGTACAAGGTTGTACAAGTGTGTACAAGGTTGTACAAGTGTGTACGAGGTTGTACAAGTGTGTACAAGGTTGTACAAGTGTGTACAAGGTTGTACAAGTGTGTACAAGGTTGTACAAGTATACACAAGTTTGTACAAGTGTGTACAAGTTTGTACAAGTGTGTACAAGTTTGTACAAGGTTGTACAAATGTGTACAAGGGTGTACAAAAGTGTACAAGGGTGTACAAGTTTGTAAAAGGTTGTACAAGTGTGTACAAGGGTGTACAAGTGTGTACAAGGTTTTACAAGTGTGTACAAGCTTGAACAAGTGTGTACAAGGTTGTACAAGTGTGTACAAGGTTGTACAAGTGTGTACAAGGTTGCACAAGTGTGTACAAGAGTGTACAAGGTTGCACAAGTGTGTACAAGAGTGTACAATCGTGTACAAGCTTGTACAAGTGTGTACAAGGGTGTACAGGTTTGTACAAGGTTGTACAAGTGTGTACAAGGTTGTACAAGTGTGTACAAGGGTGTACAAGTTTGTACAAGTGTGTGCAAGTTTGTACAAGTGTGTAAAAGTTTGTACAAGTTTGTACAAATGTATACAAGGGTGTACAAAAGTGTACAAGGGTGCACAAGTTTGTACAAGGGTGTACAAGTGTGTACAAGGGTGTACAGGTTTGTACAATTTTGTACAAGTGTTTACAAGGGTGTACAAGTATGTACAAGAATGTACAAGTTTGTACAAGTGTGTACAAGTTTGTAAAAGGTTGTACATGTGTGTACAAGGGTGTACAAGTGTGTACAAGGGTGCACAAGTGTGTACAAGGGTGTACAATCGTGTACAAGCTTGTACAAGTGTGTACAAGGGTGTACAGGTTTGTACAAGGTTGTACAAGTGTGTACAAGGGTGTACAAATGTATACAAGGATGTTAAAATTTGTACAAGTGTGTACAAGGTTGTACAAGTGTGTACAAGCTTGAACAAGTGTGTACAAGGTTGTACAAGTGTGTACAAGGTTGTACAAGTGTGTACAAGCTTGTACAAGTGTGTACAAGGTTGTACAAGTGTGTACAAGGTTGTTCAATCGTGTACATGTTTGTACAAGTGTGTTTAAGTTTGTACAAGGTTGTACAAATGTGTACAAGGGTGTACAAAAGTGTTCAAGGGTGCACAAGTTTGTACAAGGGTGTACAAGTGTGTACAAGCTTGTACAAGTGTGTACAAGCTTGTACAAGTGTGTACAAGCTTGTACAAGTGTGTACAAGGTTGTACAAGTGTGTACAAGGGTGTACAAGTATGTACAAGAATGTAAAATTTTGTACAAGTGTGTACAAGGGTGTACAAGTGTGTACAAGGTTGTACAAGTGTGTACAAGGTTTTACAATTGTGTACAAGGTTGTACAAGTGTGTACAAGGTTGTACAAGTGTGTACGAGGTTGTACAAGTGTGTACAAGGTTGTACAAGTGTGTACAAGGTTGTACAAGTGTGTACAAGGTTGTACAAGTGTACACAAGTTTGTACAAGTGTGTACAAGTTTGTACAAGTGTGTACAAGTTTGTACAAGGTTGTACAAATGTGTACAAGGGTGTACAAAAGTGTACAAGGGTGCACAAGTTTGTACAAGGGTGTACAAGTGTGTACAAGCTTGTACAAGTGTGTACAAGCTTGTACAAGTGTGTACAAGGGTGTACAGGTTTGTACAAGGTTGTACAAGTGTGTACAAGGGTGTACAAGTATGTACAAGAATGTACAATTTTGTACAAGTGTGTACAAGTTTGTAAAAGGTTGTACAAGTGTGTACAAGGGTGTACAAGTGTGTACAAGGTTGTACAAGTGTGTACAAGCTTAAACAAGTGTGTACAAGGTTGTACAAGTGTGTACAAGGTTGTACAAGTGTGTACAAGGTTGCACAAGTGTGTACAAGAGTGTACAATCGTGTACAAGCTTGTACAAGTGTGTACAAGGGTGTACAGGTTTGTACAAGGTTGTACAAGTGTGTACAAGGGTGTACAGGTTTGTACAAGGTTGTACAAGTGTGTACAAGGTTGTACAAGTGTGTACAAGGGTGTACAAGTTTGTACAAGTGTGTACAAGTTTGTACAAGTGTGTACAAGTTTGTACAAGTTTGTACAAATGTATACAAGGGTGTACAAAAGTGTACAAGGGTGCACAAGTTTGTACAAGGGTGTACAAGTGTGTACAAGCTTGTACAAGTGTGTACAAGCTTGTACAAGTGTGTACAAGGGTGTACAGGTTTGTACAATTTTGTACAAGTGTTTACAAGGGTGTACAAGTATGTACAAGAATGTACAAGTTTGTACAAGTGTGTACAAGTTTGTAAAAGGTTGTACATGTGTGTACAAGGGTGTACAAGTGTGTACAAGGGTGCACAAGTGTGTACAAGGGTGTACAATCGTGTACAAGCTTGTACAAGTGTGTACAAGGGTGTACAGGTTTGTACAAGGTTGTACAAGTGTGTACAAGGGTGTACAAATGTATACAAGGATGTAAAAGTTTGTACAAGTGTGTACAAGTTTGTACAAGGTTGTACAAGTAAGTACAAGTTTGTACAAGAATGTACAAGTGTGTACAAGGTTTTACAATTGTGTAAAAGGTTGTACAAGTGTGTACAAGGTTGTACAAGTGTGTACAAGCTTGTACAAGTGTGTACAAGGTTGTACAAGTGTGTACAAGGTTGTACAAGTGTATACAAGCTTGTACAAGTGTGTACAAGGTTGTACAAGTGTGTACAAGGTTGTTCAAGTGTGTACATGTTTGTACAAGTGTGTTTAAGTTTGTACAAGGTTGTACAAATGTGTACAAGGGTGTACAAAAGTGTTCAAGGGTGCACAAGTTTGTACAAGGGTGTACAAGTGTGTACAAGCTTGTACAAGTGTGTACAAGCTTGTACAAGTGTGTACAAGCTTGTACAAGTGTGTACAAGGGTGTACAGGTTTGTACAAGGTTGTACAAGTGTGTACAAGGGTGTACAAGTGTGTACAAGGTTGTACAAGTGTGTACAAGGTTTTACAATTGTGTACAAGGTTGTACAAGTGTGTACAAGGTTGTACAAGTGTGTACGAGGTTGTACAGGTGTGTACAAGGTTGTACAAGTGTGTACAAGTTTGTACAAGTGTGTACAAGTTTGTACAAGGTTGTACAAATAAGACATCCCTCTAAATAACAAGACATCCCTCCAAATATTAAGACATCCCTCTAAATAACAAGACATCCCTCTAAATAACAAGACATCCCTCTAATAAACTAGACATTCCGCTAAATATTAAGACATCCCTCTAAATAACAAGACATCCCTCCAAATACCAAGACATCCCTCTAAATATTAAGACATCCCTCCAAATAACAAGACAACCCTTTAAAAAACAAGACATCCCTCTAAATAACAAGACATCCCTCTAAATAACAAGACATCCCTCTAAATATTAAGACATCCCTCCAAATAACAAGACATCCCTCTAAATATTAAGACATCCCTCTAAATAACAAGACATCCCTCTAAATATTAAGACATCCCTTTAAATAACAAGACATCTCTCTAAATAACAAGACATCCCTCTAAATAACAAGACATCCCACTAAATAACAAGACGTCCCTCTAAATAACAAGACATCCCTTTTAAGAAACAAGACATTCCTCTAAATAACAAGACATCCCTCTAAATAACAAGACATCCCTCCAAATAAAAAGACATCCCTCTAAATAGCAAGACATCCCTCTAAATAACAAGACATCCCTCCAAATAACAAGATATCCATCTAAATAACAAGACATTCCTCCAAATAACAAGACTTCCCTCCAAATAAGAAGATATCCCTCTAAATAACAAGACATCCCTCTAAATAACAAGACATCCCTCTAAATACCAAGACAACCCTCTAAAAAACAAGACATCCCTCCAAATAACAAGACAACCCTCTAAAAAACAAGACATCCCTCTAAATAAAAAGACATCTCTCCAAATAACAAGACATCCCTCTAAATAACAAGACATCCCACTAAAAAACAAGACATCCCTCTAAATATTAAGACATCCCTCTAAATAACAAGACATCCCTCCAAATATTAAGACATCCCTCTAAATAACAAGACATCCCTGTAAATAACAAGACATCCCTCTAATAAACTAGACATTCCGCTAAATATTAAGACATCCCTCTAAATAACAAGACATCCCTCTAAATAACAAGACATCCCTCCAAACATGAAGACATCCCTCTAAATAACAAGACATCCCTCTAAATAACAAGACATCCCTCTAAATAACAAGACATCTCTCTAAATATTAAGACATCCCTTCAAATAACAAGACATCCCTCTAAATAACAAGACATCCCTCTAAATAACAAGACATCCCTCTAAATAACAAGACATCCCTCTAAATAACAAGACATCCCTCTAAAAAACAAGACATCCCTCTAAATATTAAGACATCAATCTAAATAACAAGACATCCCTCCAAATAACAAGACAACCCTCTAAAAAACAAAAAAACCCTCTAAATAACAAGACATCTCTCTAAAAAACAAGACATCCCTCTAAATATCAAGACATCCCTCTAAATAACAAGACATCCATCTATATAACAAGACATTCCTCTAAATATTAAGACATCCCTCTAAATAACAAGACATACCTGTAAATAACAAGACATCCCTCTAAATAACAAGACATCCCATCTAAATTACAACACAACCCTCTAAAAAACAAGACATCCCTCCAAATAACAAGACAACCCTCTAAAAAACAAGACATCCCTCTAAATAACAAGACATCCCTCTAAATACCAAGACATCCCTCTAAATATTAAGACATCCCTCCAAATAACAAGACAACCCTTTAAAAAACAAGACATCCCTCTAAATAACAAGACATCCCTCTAAATAACAAGACATCCCTCTAAATATTAAGACATCCCTTTAAATAACAAGACATCCCTCTAAATATTAAGACATCCCTCTAAATAACAAGACATCCCTCTAAATAACAAGACATCCCACTAAATAACAAGACATCCCTCTAAATAACAAGACATCCCTTTTAAATAACAAGACATTCCTCTAAATAACAAGACATCCCTCTAAATAACAAGACATCCCTCCAAATAAAAAGACATCCCTCTAAATAGCAAGACATCCCTCTAATAAACAAGACATTCCGCTAAATATTAAGACATCCCTCTAAATAACAAGACATCCCTCTAAATATTAAGACATCCCTTTAAATAACAAGACATCTCTCTAAATAACAAGACATCCCTCTAAATAACAAGACATCCCACTAAATAACAAGACATCCCTCTAAATAACAAGACATCCCTTTTAAATAACAAGACATTCCTCTAAATAACAAGACATCCCTCTAAATAACAAGACATCCCTCCAAATAAAAAGACATCCCTCTAAATAGCAAGACATCCCTCTAATAAACAAGACATTCCGCTAAATATTAAGACATCCCTCTAAATAACAAGACATCCCATCTAAATTACAAGACAACCCTCGAAAAAACAAGACATCCCTCCAAATAACAAGACAACCCTCTAAAAAACAAGACATCCCTCTAAATAAAAAGACATCTCTCCAAATAACAAGACATCCCTCTAAATAACAAGACATCCCACTAAAAAACAAGACATCCCTCTATATATTAAGACATCCCTCTAAATAACAAGACATCCCTCCAAATATTAAGACATCCCTCTAAATAACAAGACATCCCTCTAAATAACAAGACATCCCTCTAATAAACTAGACATTCCGCTAAATATTAAGACATCCCTCTAAATAACAAGACATCCCTCCAAATACCAAGACATCCCTCTAAATATTAAGACATCCCTCCAAATAACAAGAAAACCCTTTAAAAAACAAGACATCCCTCTAAATAACAAGACATCCCTCTAAATAACAAGACATCCCTCTAAATATTAAGACATCCGTCCAAATAACAAGACATCCCTCTAAATATTAAGACATCCCTCTAAATAACAAGACATCCCTCTAAATATTAAGACATCCCTTTAAATAACAAGACATCCCTCTAAATAACAAGACATCCCTCTAAATAACAAGACATCCCACTAAATAACAAGACGTCCCTCTAAATAACAAGACATCCCTTTTAAATAACAAGACATTCCTCTAAATAACAAGACATCACTCTAAATAACAAGACATCCCTCCAAATAAAAAGACATCCCTCTAAATAGCAAGACATCCCTCTAAATAACAAGACATCCCTCCAAATAACAAGATATCCCTCTAAATAACAAGACATTCCTCCAAATAACAAGACTTCCCTCCAAATAAGAAGACATCCTTCTAAATAACAAGACATCCCTCTAAATAACAAGACATCCCTCTAAATACCAAGACATCCCTCCAAATAACAAGACAACCCTTTAAAAAACAAGACATCCCTCTAAATAACAAGACATCCCTCTAAATAACAAGACATCCCTCTAAATATTAAGACATCCCTTCAAATAACAAGACATCCCTCTAAATATTAAGACATCCCTCTAAATAACAAGACAGTAGTAGCCCCTAGGCTGTTTTGCCGCACCAGCTGATTTGACCGTTAAGCGGAAATGACGTGTAAAGCCGGAAATGACGGGGGATTTGACAGTTAGGTACGATAGGGGTGGAAATGGCGTGTTTTATAGCGGATTTGAGCTGACAGCAAGAAGGTGGTAACAGGATACAGGTGGTAGGAGCTGGTGGTAATGGATAGGGGATGAAACAGCTGTCTGTACAGTAGTGTGTTTAAATAGCTAATACTTGTTCGTTTGCAATTGTCTTAAATGTATTGGGCATATCAACCAACAGCTACACCAAGGTTTTAAACCAAAACACAGCTTACATGTACAGACAATAAATTGAGTTAAAATCATATTGTCGACGGAAACATTTTAACAGTAGCCTACAGTATTGTACTAGTGCCCGCGGCGGGGTGGTGCAAGGTTGTGTCACCGGCCGCCGTGAATTAGGCTGAGGCCGCGAAGGGAAAGTGAGCGGGCAGTGGAACAAGGTCAAATGCCCCTACTCAACCTCCATGTGGATTTGTATCCACAGTTCTACAGTTTGCTTTCGGACATAGCGGCGGAGTGTTGTACGGTCCTGGGTCTATCGTTTGCATCGTTGATGCCATCGTAATACTACACCTCGATTGACTCAACAACACAAGGTATTGTAAAAACCAATTTTAATTTATATCTTATGTTAGATAGTCGCAGGATAGCTGTTTGTGGTTAAAAGATGTTTATACAGAAATACGTTCCAAAATAGTAGATATATTTTCCCCATGTTAGTAAATATTTGTTGGTCTTAAAAAAACCTTAAGTAGTGGTGTATTACGGGTACTGGAGACCGTGACGTAAAAAATAAAGTAAAATTAAATATCGTTTATATTTTGTTAAACAGTTTGACAGATTAGACTTTGTGGTCAAAATATGTTTATATAATGGAGTCTTTAGAAAGACTGTTTTTTTTTTAAGTGAATTATACCCAATTCCATGTGTTCTGACTTGTGCGAATCAAATAAATTAGTTTGCCATCTTCAACGTCAGGAGGCTTTGGCACATTTAATCGTGTCGGAAAGCAAACCTCTAAAAACTTGTTGTCATAAAAGAAAATAAACGTTTTACCATTTTCGTTTTGTCTTTGTTCTACTAATTGATAATGTTTGTTTTGTAACAGATATTTAAATGTTACTTTTTCTGTTTCTATTGGACTTACTAGTTGAGGAAGCTTCATTTCTTGACATATGGCTTCGGGTGATAATTGATTAGAATAATTTGATCCTGATGCATTCCAATGTAGTGGTAATTTAATTTGCTTCTGAAACTTTAGACGTAGTGACATTGACTTGCGAAAATTGCTAGTTTTAGTAGTAGTAGATTTCTTTAAATCTTCTTTTATTCTCTTTAGTTTATCTTGTGTGATTGTACTTGGCTTATCCATAGTTAACATCAGAACAGAGCTGGCATATGTGAACAGTCTTCGTTGAAGGTTCGACACTGAATGATGTGATGTTGGAGGTTTGGAGACTTCCTTACTTAGTAGGTAGAATTACCCGACAGTAGGGAAATTTACCCGCGAAGCAGGGTAAACCTCCCAACCGACCCCCTCCCAACTGGCTCGCGGATAAAAGTAGCGGCAGCGAACGGACTGTAGTCAGTCTCACCCAACTGGCACAGCTGACTGGTTGAGTGTAGACTGACTGACTTTTGATTAAAACCTTTCGTTAGATTTGGCCAATCTAACTTAATGTTTTAGTCAATAGCATGTGCTGCATGTTGTTTTTTTAGCTTGTATCTTAGATGGTTTTACTTTATGGAGTGCATCGTGTCTTTAGTACTTGAATTGCGCAGAGTGTTGTATTTTTCTAATCATGTGATATTTCAGCTAACAAAGGATAAAGAAGTCCCCCATTAAAATGAACAATCTTTTGTGACTGTAAATATTCTATATTTAAAATTTAAGTTGACCATTTTGTAATTAGTTGAGAGGTCCAACGGCCTGCATACTATTCTGCATTTGGTTAAATTAAATTTTAAACTTTTGTTGTCATTGGTAGTTTACTTATGTCAGCTAACAATGAACACTTTCTTGTGACTGTAAATATTCTATATTTTAAAATTTAAGTTGACCATATTGTAATTAGTTGAGAGGTCCAACGGCCTGCATACTATTCTGCATTTGGTTAAATTAAATTTTAAACTTTTCGTTGTCATTGGTAGTTTACTTATGTCAGCTAACAATGAACACTTTCTTGTGACTGTAAATATTCTATATTTTAAAATTTAAGTTGACCATTTTGTAATTAGTTGAGAGGTCCAACGGCCTGCATACTATTCTGCATTTGGTTAAATTAAATTTTAAACTTTTCGTTGTCATTGGTAGTTTACTTATGTCAGCTAACAATGAACACTTTCTTGTGACTGTAAATATTCTATATTTTAAAATTTAAGTTGACCATTTTGTAATTAGTTGAGAGGTCCAACGGCCTGCATACTATTCTGCATTTGGTTAAATTAAATTTTAAACTTTTCGTTGTCATTGGTAGTTTACTTATGTCAGCTAACAATGAACACTTTCTTGTGACTGTAAATATTCTATATTTTAAAATTTAAGTTGACCATTTTGTAATTAGTTGAGAGGTCCAACGGCCTGCATACTATTCTGCATTTGGTTAAATTAAATTTTAAACCTTTGTTGTCATTGGTAGTTTACTTATGTCAGCTAACAATGAACACTTTCTTGTGACTGTAAATATTCTATATTTTAAAATTTAAGTTGACCATTTTGTAATTAGTTGAGAGGTCCAACGGCCTGCATACTATTCTGCATTTGGTTAAATTAAATTTTAAACTTTTCGTTGTCATTGGTAGTTTACTTATGTCAGCTAACAATGAACACTTTCTTGTGACTGTAAATATTCTATATTTTAAAATTTAAGTTGACCATTTTGTAATTAGTTGAGAGGTCCAACGGCCTGCATACTATTCTGCATTTGGTTAAATTAAATTTTAAACCTTTGTTGTCATTGGTAGTTTACTTATGTCAGCTAACAATGAACACTTTCTTGTGACTGTAAATATTCTATATTTTAAAATTTAAGTTGACCATTTTGTAATTAGTTGAGAGGTCCAACGGCCTGCATACTATTCTGCATTTGGTTAAATTAAATTTTAAACTTTTCGTTGTCATTGGTAGTTTACTTATGTCAGCTAACAATGAAAACTTTCTTGTGACAGTAAATATTCTATATTTAAAATTTAAGTTGACCACTTTGTAATTAGTTGAGAGGTCCAACGGCCTGCATACTATTCTGCATTTGGTTAAATTAAATTTTAAACCTTTGTTGTCATTGGTAGTTTACTTATGTCAGCTAACAATGAACACTTTCTTGTGACTGTAAATATTCTATATTTTAAAATTTAAGTTGACCATTTTGTAATTAGTTGAGAGGTCCAACGGCCTGCATACTATTCTGCATTTGGTTAAATTAAATTTTAAACTTTTCGTTGTCATTGGTAGTTTACTTATGTCAGCTAACAATGAAAACTTTCTTGTGACAGTAAATATTCTATATTTAAAATTTAAGTTGACCACTTTGTAATTAGTTGAGAGGTCCAACGGCCTGCATACTATTCTGCATTTGGTTAAATTTTAAACTTTTCGTTGTCATTGGTAGTTTACTTATGTCAGCTAACAATGAACACTTTTAAGCTTTTGTTGTTATACCTAAACACAGACTCTTTCCTCACTACAACAGAAGGAGAGATAGAGCATGTTTGCTCCATCTCTTCTTTTGGTATTATTTTAAATGACCTTGACCTACTTACAGGACTTTGAAAATATTTTGGAAAAAATATAAAAACGGTAGTAATGGATCTTGTATATGTTTGAATCCGACCGGGCATATATTCTAGCTAGGGACCTACTATTGCTAGTTAATTTACATAAGCAGGTGCAGCGTTGTTCTACCCCCACCACTCAACCCGAGCGTATAAAAGGGCTGCGAGCAGACGGATGATTGTCAGTCTTGCACAACCGGTGAAGCTGACCGGATGGGCAAACTGGCTAAAGATGAGACCCTTAGTTTAGAGTTGGTACCACTCTAACCTAAGGTTCTTGTCACTTAGTAGTTATATTAGAAGCATGTTGATTGTAGTATTTGTTGGCTTGTAGTTAGAGGGTGTTTTGCGTATTTGTATCTTTGGTAAGGGTGTTGTATTTCTTAATTATGTGATGTTCTATTTCAGGTATCAAAATAATAAAGTCCCTATTAGTAATTTTATTTTCAATTTGAGTTGATCATTGTATGTTACAAAGTTCTAAGTGACATTAGTAAGTTGAAAACGTTCACACAAAACAAAAACATGAAACCAATAGTAAATTCATGACATAGAGTTCTCTTTGACATACACACATTTTTATGGGGACAGTTCGTTGACTGCGCTGCTCCGGCTATTGCTAATGAGTCTTTGATCAATACCATGAGGACAGTCCTTTGGCTGCGCTGCCTCTGATCAAAAAGACTGATACATTGGTCTTTAGCCAATTCAGACTTACACACAAACATGAAAATAAAACAAACACTAAGTTCCCCCACTACAACAAAATGAGATAGATGCCATTCACACATTTTTATGGGGACAGTTCGTTGACTGCGCTGCTCCGGCTATTGCTAATGAGTCTTTGATCAATAACATGAGGACAGTCCTTTGGCTGCGCTGCCTCTGATCAAAAAGACTGATACATTGGTCTTTAGCCAATTCAGACTTACACACAAACACGAAAATAAAACAAACACTAAGTTCCCCCACTACAACAAAAGGAGAGATGGAGCTTATTTTTGCTCCATCTCTCCTTTTGGCATTATTTTGAAATGACCTTGACCTACTTACAGGACTTAGAAAGCTTCCCTTAAAATACATAACAAACACTAAGTTCCCCTATTACAACAAAAGGAGAGATGGAGCCAATTTTTGCTCCATCTCTCCTTTTGGCAATATTTTTAAATGACCTTGACCTACTTACAGGACTTAGAAAGCTTCCTTATAGTACATTATTGGGAACCGAGAACAGTTCTTTTAAGTTAACACCAACGGACACAACATTTCCCCTCCAACCACAAGCTTCTCCCCTCCACCCACAAGCTTTCCCCTCCACTTGAGTTTTGCTATAAAAGGAGGTTTGCTTCGCAGGCAATCATCATTCAATGGTCTGAAGTAGTCCTAGCTAGCTGAGTCAGCTCCAGTTACTATTCACTGTTTCATTTGCTATCATGGCTTACCTTAGAATTCCCACTAGACCCTCGAAAGTAGTTTCTTCATCTTCAAAGTCTCTTCCTCGATCTATTTTAATTTCATCACATGCGTCAGATCCAAAATCGGTTCTTCGAGAAATACTGCAGTCAGAAGGTGCAAGTCCTGGAGCAGAAGAACAATACACCTTCCGAGCCATTGGTGATCAATCTCCTCCACTGATTGAAATATTGTCTTCATCTTCATCTTCACAATCAAGTTCGTCTTGTTCATCTTCTTCGGAGTTAACCTCATCTGATTCATCTACAAGCTCTTCCTCGTCCTCTGACTGCACTGTTGCTGATATTCTATCAACACCTACTGCTACTAGAACTGCATCTCCACCTCCAACTTCTACACCATGTATTTCTCCCTCGACAACTCCACCTTTACAATTCACTATTCCACCACCCATCATATCTCCTCTAAAAGACTCCCTACCAGCCACTTCCAAATCCTTTGACCACCTTCACACTTCTCCTTCAGATAAGTGTAAACAATTAATTGCTGACAGGAGAAGAAAATTTGCACACACCCTCTCTAAGTGTCGATATGTTTTTAAAAAGGGTGCTAGTAAGGGGGAACACTGTGAAAAGGTTTGTGTTTTGAATAGTGATATGTGCTCCATTCATTCAAAACACAATAAAACCACAGAGTCTTCCAATAAAATTAAAGAACTTCCCAAAGCAATCCGGGTAAGAAGGATGAAAAGGTGTACGAAATATTTCTTTGTCAGATGTGTATGGTTTAATAACATCATTATAAAACGTAACGATACAGGAGAGCATTTTTCAATTAGATTACCAAGAGATGTTGTAAACCCTGAACATCCGAAAAGAACTGACTACCTTATCCGGGATACTAAAGGAAGATTGTCTTGGAAATCTTCAATTTCCAAGATCAAAAAGACACGGTAATTTTTTTCCTTTTAACATTTTACATTACCAAAGATAACACAGTAAATTCAATTTTTCCAAATTCTTAAAAAAAAATGTGTGAGCAATTTGTTTAATTCTGATACATCATGTGTAAAAACATGCTGCAGAATTAAATGAATTGTTCACACATTTTTTTTATTATCTTGCAATGACCTTGACCCACTTCTTAAACTTAGAAATTTCTGCAAAATTTTAAAATAATGATAATATCAATTTCTAACACTACTAAAATTAAGGTGGTTTGTTTAACCCCACCCCCCTTTACCCCCACCAGTACATAAAGGTATAAATGACGCTTGATATTGCACACGATTCATTCTTAGATTGGAGCTAGCAGAGGCAAGTTTAACTATGAATTCCCCAGCTACAATAATAATTAAAAGAAACTTAAAAAACCTTCAAGAAGCATTTGCATTCAGGGGAAGTTTAGAAAAATATTTAAATCATAGTGTGACATGTCATTTTACTTTGTGGAAGGAAGAGAGAAACATCTGGAACTCAGAAGCAAACGGGTTGAAACTAGAATTAACTGATGTACGATTTAATAAAATAATTCGAAGGCTAGTGGAAATGTTAGAAAAAGGGTATATTGTGACTGCCACATTCTACATAAAACCAGACCGCAATAACTAAAAACAAAATGGAGTAGAGGTTAAGGGTGGGGGTAAAGGTAAATGGTGGGGGTTTGTCTATATAACATGTTTGCTGAGGTACAATCAGTTACTTCAGATTTACCACTCTTGTACATTATGTCTCCTGTGGACAATATTTTCCCGACAACTTCTTTTTTAAAAACCTTATTGGAAAACATTGTTTTTGAAGCTGGTTCAGAGGAAGAAGACATAGACTTGGAGGAAGAATCTTTATCCGAAGAAGAGTTGGAATCGGATGGTGACGAAAATTTGGAAGTATTGACTGATGAAGAGTTAGATGAAGAAGATAGAAGTTTTCTACTTGTTGAAGATTCATCATCTACTGAAGAGATGGTATGCTCGGAGAAACTTGTTGAGCTAAGGGAAACACCTACAACAAGTCATATAATGTTTAGTGCAATGTTTAGAAGTAGAAGACGATTGTTTGACTCTGACTCCGACTCTGACTCTGACTCTGATAGTGTACAAAAATTAAAATGAGAGGGTGGGTTGGGAGTTTGTTTTGCAAATCATCAATTTCCAAAACAAATACAGTAAATTTTCTATTTCTAAATTTTTAATCTTTGAAATATTTAATTTCTTTTAAATCCTGA